>NC_086286.1:20782238-21077238 GCF_963924245.1 Chroicocephalus ridibundus
ATCCATCCCCAGACCCTTTCTGGGAAGCTTCAGCCTTCCCCAAGGAGCCTCATCTTCCTCACAGGCTCAGCCGCATGGTCCTTCCCGCTCTCCCTCCCCACCGCCCTCTCCTCCCGTGCCTGGCTCCATGGCACCTCCCATTCTCTTGGTGGTCCTCCCCACTTTGGGCTGGGGCTTTTTTGGTTGCTTTGGTTTTGCTCCTGGGGAGGACAAACCTCCACAGGTCATCCACAGCCACGGCAGTTCAGCGATGTGCTTCCTTCCTCCCGGCCCCTTGGCGTTCGCCAGCCCCCTCGGCAGCTCCCGGCAGGGATGCTGGGATTTTTGGCATCTGCCACGTCAGCAGTTCCACTGAAAGCCTGGACTAAGGCTCAGGGAGGAACGAAGGGCTTCACCAATTTTAGGTGGGAATTTCTTGCGATGCAATTCTTTAAAGAATCTCCTTCTTTAAAATAGGTGATGAGGAAACACCAGAGCGAAGTGCCAACCCTCGGCACTGCCAGTGAGGAAAGACTCACAGACGGAGTCGTGTTGGGCTCA
This sequence comes from Chroicocephalus ridibundus, assembly GCF_963924245.1. NCBI lineage: Eukaryota > Metazoa > Chordata > Aves > Charadriiformes > Laridae > Chroicocephalus > Chroicocephalus ridibundus. Next base: position 20,782,779 of record NC_086286.1, read on the forward strand.
CAACCAAAATAAGGAACCATGAAAGAGCAGGGGAGGTGGTCTTTGTCTGCTGAAGTGGGGCGAGGGCTCCATTTTCGCCGTCTTTTGGAATTCCCTGTGGAGTCCAATTCCCCATGTATCACTACGGACACGTGGGCTCACTTATAAACCTGCTTTCCCAATGGAAAACCGGTCTTGGGAGCCATTAGCAGGGAAATACTTCCTTTGGTTTCTGAAAATAGTTCATCAGAGCGATGCTGAATTAAACGAGTGAAAAAAAATCAGTCTGAGTGCAACGAAGCAGCGGCTCGCGTGTTGTACGTATGGGATGCATAATCTTCTCAACATTAAAAATATTTTGTTGGAAAACATTTCTGCAAGTATTTATTTCCATCATCTCTTTTAAAACGCGTTTTACCACGTGTTCTGGAGAGCAGCTTGTTTGCCATCATGTCGCCGTGCTGAAAAAGCTGGAAACCTCTTTTTTTTTTCTGCTGCTGTCGGGGCAGAACGATGGCCCCGCTCAACCTCTGCCACCAGCCCAAGCGAAACCAGCACGTAGGGAACATGCCAGCCAGGCGGATCATCACCTGAACCTGTGCCATGGGCACAGAAATCACTGGGATTGCTCCCGGGGACCGTCTCGGGGAAACCCCACCTCTTCTAAATAGACCAAGGAGGACATTTCCCAAATCTTGGGTGGAGCCGCTCCTCCGGGAAAGCCCCAGCGTGGGTGGGAAAATGCCTCCTTCCAGAGGCAAGAAGGGGAAGGGGTGCCTGCATCCAGCCAGGGTGGCGAATTTCCAAGGGTGCTCGTTAACTGGGCGCCGATACCCTGTGTGGAGAAGGGGTTTTGGTGACCACGGTGTGGTTTTCCCTCCGGCGCTGCCCCCATTGCCCACCACCCCGGGGTGAATTTGCAGCTAGGAAAACCAATATATTCCTCCTAGACACACACTTTGAAGTGTATGGCTTTTTCTCTTTGTCTTTTCCTTTTTCATTTTTCTCCTTTCCCCCTTTTTTCTCCCTTTTTTCTTTTTTTTCTCATTTTTTCCTCTTTTTTACCTTTATCCCCTTTTTCCTTTTTCCTTTTTTCCTTTCTTTTTCCTTTCTTCCTTTTTTCCCAGTTTCCCTTTTCCCCTTCTTTCCTTTTTCTCTTTTCCTTTTTCCTGTTATCCTTTTTTCTCTTTTCCTTTTCCTCTCTCTTTTATCTTCCTCTTCCTTTTTTCTCCTTTTCCTCCTTCTCTGCTTTTCCCTTTTCCATTTTTTCCATTTTTCCCCTTTTTCCTTTTTATCTTTTCCCTTTTTTCCTTTTCCTCTTCCCCCCCTCCCTTTTTTTTTTTCTATTTTCCAGACCATGGGGGAATAAGGGCACGTTATTCAGACTAGCCCTGCTCCTCTCAGTTGCTAAGGGGCTGCTCCAGCCTCTCCAGCTGGGCAGGTCTCTGCTGGCCACGAGCCACCCCACCATTTGGGGCTGGTCTGGGGGGGAAATCACCTGGTCTCTGCTCGTGGGGCATTTCCACCTCGGGGCCAGCCCTCAGCTGGTCCCTGTGGCCCTTCACAGGGCTTTGCTCCTGCCCTGGGGCAGGCAGGAGTTGGACCCCTCTGGCAGCCGAGCTCCTTGCCTGTGAGAAACGGGGCGAAAATACACACATGGCTAATTAATCAGCTGAAGAAATAACGAGCATTGACTGATGACTCTTTAGTTCAGCCTTGCGTCTTCATCACATTTCAGATTCACGTCAGCTTTCCATCCGCAGCCAGCGAAGGGCTCCTTGCCTACCTTTCTGGAGCTGGAAACCACGTGGCTGCTGCAGGCTGGCCGGGGTGATGGCCCCAAGGAAGGCCCCAAGCAAAGGGGGACTGGGGCTGCAGGAGCCCTTGGCCAGCCTGGTTTGGTCAAGAGGTCATCTGGCCGGTGGGGTTGGAGGCACGTGTCCCACCACTGGGGCCCGTCTGCTGGGAAATGCCCGCGAGCACTTGGTTTCTTGGCATGCAGCAGCACTCGTTTCCATCTCACCTCACAAAGAGGTCAAAACTTGGAAGTTTGTGGTCTTTCGAGCCAGGAGGGGTTTGGGTGTCCCCCCCCGCCCCAGGTACCATCTGCAGGTCAACACTGAAACTTGGTCCTGCTGTTGTGGCTCTGTCTGCTTACCAGGTGCATGAAGAGAGCTAGGGAATTGCTCACTTTATACAATTTATTGTCGTCTTCAGGACCTTTTATGCTGCTCTACAGAGAGAAGGCCAGAGGCACATCTGGACTCCACATCTGCACATAGCTACACAAACATCTGGATACAAACATCTGGGGCTGTAAGGGCTACGGAGATGGGCTCCGTGCAAATGTGTGATGCTCTGCAATCAACAGCGGGGATCTTCAAGTGAGGATCTACATTGTACATGGATCCTACAGCTTTCTCCCACTGAGGTTAAATAATGGTGTCCACAGACCCCCAGGTCAGGATAAGGAAGGAACAGGTGCCTTGGAGGCATCAGAAAGCCCAGAGAAAAATCACTTTAGCCCTCCCATACTACACATCTTCCTACACAAATTTTGCAGGTGTGCAATTTATGCTGTTAGTCTATTGAAATCCCACAAAAAGCAAAGTCTAAACTATCTATCGGTTTTATTAATAGTGTTACGGTTCACCGTCAACACAGGTAAAACACTCACCATGCTAAATTGTAGCGTGATGGCATCACTCAGTTAAAACATCCCTGAGCACAATCCAGGGGATAAGCAGCCAAATTGATGAAAAGCAGCCAACGATCAAGGAAAACCAACTCCATATTTAAGGAAAACATCAGCTCCTGAGAAATCCTATACTTTTAATTGTATCTAAGAGCATAATTGCATCTTTGGTCCCAACAGACTTAAAATCAATCCGGCTAATGAGTGACACAAAGAAATGGGACTTAAACTGATGCTTATCTCCGGTAACTAAATACAGGGATCTCGTTGTACATAATGTATATATAAATTATAGAGCAGTCCCCGCCAGCACGGCACTGGCAGCTCACTCGGAGGGATGGAGCTATTGAGATGGGCATCCAGGACACCCCTGGTATTTAGCTGGGCGCCTTGCCGAGCTCTAAAGAATAACACAACTTTTGAAACTTGGTAAAAAAAGAGATTATCGGTGACATTATCATTTTTCCTAAAAATATTCTGGACTTTGATACACAGTTCCTCAAATGTTGTTTCTGCAGCAGCGTTTAGCTGCCATCCATGTTACCCTTAGTTATTTCCAGTTAGCGAGGTGATGAGTGGAACCCTAATTTCTCATCCTCCTTTAGCTGTTCCCATTCTCTTTTGGTGCATAAGAGAATTGTGAATAAATGACAGAAAAAATGAAAGCGTTCAGTTACTTTGATCTTCCAAGAAAGACAATAAAAATAACTATTGCCTTGCATGATTTTGGCTGTCTCTATGCAGCAATGCAATCACTAGGGGGAGGCAGACAGTAAATTTATCTATCCCAAGCTCTCAGCTAATCCATGTTGCCGTATAAATGACAGCAGAACAGTTGTAAGAAGGAGCTCCCAGTATGTCACGCTGCCCAGGGGGGGAAATTTGAGCGTTTGCTGAAATTAGCTTAATTTTGGTGGCTGTCCCTTTGAGGGACCTGCCCACACCGGCGGTCCCCAAGGTGACTGTGTCCCCCCTGGCGGCTGCGGCTGCTGAGGGTCCTGTCGGGTCCATCGGATTGTCCTGGGAGAGATTCAACCCCATCCCGAGAAACCGTGAGCGCAGGAGCTGGTAGAGAGGCTGAGACCTGCAATGCGGAGTTTTTGGCCGCCACGGTGCAGAGTTTGCGGGCACAACTCAGCACGGGCCAGCCATCTCTCCTCCAAAAGGACTTTTGAGGCAGATGGCCCCAAAATAAAGGAGAAATCAGCAACCACTGAGCATAAGGATTTAGTCAAAAGGGCCAAACATCCTAATGGGCAATCTACATTTTTATGGAAATATGAAAAAACTCAAAAAAATAGCCACCAAACAAACAGAACCCCCCCCCTACATGTTAAAATTCCTCACTTAAATACTTACGTATTGGCAAATGAAAAATAAACTCAGGCTTATGATTTATTTCACCATCTCCACTCTACTGTCTGCTAAGCTAAAATCGAGCACACGCTCCTGTTCTCGCAAGCCAAACGCGACTTGAGGGACCTCCCCGCTTCGCAACAGGGCGTCCAGCCAGGATGCTTCTCTTCCAGGGTTTACACCATGGTACCACAATCCTGTTTTATGCTCATGAGGGCAAACCCCATTCACAGGGTGAGCGTGGAGGGGGTTTGTGGGTCTGTCCGTGCCTGCTGTAGGACAGCGAGGAGAATTTGGGGTCAAAGAATCACCGGATGGTTTGTGTTTGAAGGGAATTTAAAGATCATCTAGTTCCAACCCCCTGCCATGGGCAGGGATGCCATGGGTTGCTTTGGACATTGGGAATTACGGACACATGGCCATGGGAGGAGAAGGCTTGCGCTGCTGGAAGAAGCACAGCCTCTTGCTGGCCTTTTGGCCATCGGAGCTGCATGTGGGATGGGTGGAAAAGCTTAAAAATCGTGAGCTGGGATGCAGTTGCTCGCACCAGCGCTGCTGGGAAGGTCTGACACGCTGCTTGTTTCAACCCACGGAAAAAAAAAAAGGGTGTATTTGTCCCTGAACATCCATCCGTCAGCCTGTCAAGCTGTGATGACTTAGAAGAAAAAAAAAAGGATTTTTTAAATTTTATTTTGCTAAATGATGATTGACATTTTAAAAGGAATATTGTCAAAGCCACACGTCAAACAGCCTAATTGCCTTATCTGCGTGGCCCCTAATGACAAGTTAGACTATTACAGCTGAAAGAATTTTAAGCATCTAATAATTTACACATCATCACCTGGGCTATTTGCTTTCGGCACCTCACTAAGTGCAGGTGAGGAGTGGAGCTGGTTGTGTTTCAAGGCGCTTTCACCTGTTTCCCTCAGTCCTGCGTCAGGACAGCGCAGCCCCAGGGGAAATCACAGCCTTCAGCAGAAGCCAGTTAAAATGTTGTGATGAAAATACGCACTTTTACATTAGGGCTTTTTTTTTTTCCTTCTCCTCCAGTAACTGAATCTTTTTATTTTTTTAAGAGAACAACCAACGTGGGCTCTGCTTTTGGGTCAGGTCAGGGGTATCAACATCACTTTAATTCCAGTTTATAGCATTACGCATCATAAACAGATAATGCCTTCTCACTGAAACACCCAGGAAAGGAAGGATACTGGGTGGCGAATTGAAAGAGCAGGTCTGTCCCTAATGAGTGACAGCTGGCCTCATTTCATTGATTAGCTAATTGCTGTCACAGGTGTAGCAGGGCAGTATATGAGCCAGTGGGCTCCCAGCCTAGGCCCTTTGCTGGAGGGATGTGTTTTGGAGAGGGGCTAGGAAAGGTGGTGATCCCAGGTTTTCTCTTCCTGAGGGATTATTTTAGGGAGGGAATTGTTTTCTTTTTTTTCCTTTTTGTCTCATTTTAATGTAGTGCCTCCATTAAACCTCTGCCATGAAGCCTTTGTGCTCCCTGATGCTTCTGGCCCTGCTCCTGGCACTCTGTGTGTGGGGACCGGCCGCTGGCAGGCAGGGTCCCGGGGTGACACTACGGTCCCGCTGCGATGCTGCTGGCTGCAATGCTGCCCCGGGGGTGAGTGATGGGAAGGGGGGCTCAGTTCCTTGTAGGAAAATCACTTTTTGGGTGCATCTTATGAATCCCGCTCTCCTCTGCGTGGCCTCTATGGATTAAAGGACTGCTGGGCATCGCTCGCTCTGTTTTGAGGGTGTTTTTGTACTGGTTGTGGCCTAATAGCATAAATTAGGCAATGCAGCGGGAGGTAGGGAGTGGTAAATGTTTATTATCACATGGAAAAAATGAAGTGGCCTAGGGGCTTGGTCCTAGTGGATTTGATGCTTCCTTCTTATCGGGCTTGGGCTGGCATCTCTCTGAGCAGCATTACAGCACGGGCAGCGGTACTTGGGTCTGCAATAAGACACTATTTTCTTTATAGGCGTGTGGGTCCTCTCAGGAATATCAGAAGGTTAAACCAGGTAAGAGTTAATTCTCAGACCAGCTTTTTTTTTTAAGTTTTATTTAATTAGCCTGAGTAGATCCTCCCCAGAATTTGTGGGGTACCTCAAGCTATGGTGCGGAAAGCCAGGAGCAACAAGCCACCCCCAGGGTGACGTGGGGAGGGGAGGGGAGGGGAGTGTGCTGTAGCAAATCACTGTTGGGCAGCAATTAAAACAAGTAGCAAAAGTTCAATCCAAACTCTAATTGTGCCCCTGTAGGGTAAACCTATTGCTGGCTCGTGGCTTTTCTAGTTTTGAAATAGTGTTTTTGGAAAATACCCTGTTTCTTCCTGCCTGAGGGAAGGTGTTTCCCGCTTTGAGGGCTAAATTATCTATGGTGAGATGCTGATGTTGCTTGTTCTATCGAAGCTCTGAGGGCTTCTTGCTTGGCTGAACCCTTTAGAGCAAAGGGGGTGAAAATGCCTTCAGGAGAGCACTACCTCCCAGCTCTGCAGGTGTATAAACAAAAAAAACCTTTCCCGTCTGCTGAAACCAAGTGTAATAGCATGCTCGTCACTTCTGTAACTTGTCCTGATGTGGCAATTCCCTGAGCCTTTAGCTTGAGACCTAAATAGCCCAACCCTGCAGATGGGAACCCATCTCCATGGGGCAAGTGGCACCCAGTGCGTGGCTGTGCTGGGACCTCTGTGCTTCTGCATGGACATATGTTGGGGTTGGGGGTGGGGGGGGGGGGGGACGGACAGACTTAAATCATGAGCTTTGATTCTCAGGTAGTAGCAGTGGGGGTACAGCCTGTCTCTCTGTGGGGCAGGAGGTGGTGGTGGCCAGGGCTTCTTCAGCTGCCCCCAGCACTCTGGAGCGGCACATACTGGTGGGGTGAGCACTGGTGGGGAGGAGTTCTGGGTTAGGCTGCTGGCAGATGTGGATGGAAACAGTCACTCGGGCTGGAAGGGATGTCCCTGGGCTGGTGTGTGGGTGCATGCTCAGGTGGTCCCCTGCCCTTCACCTCAGCACCTGACACAGGGTTGCTTGCATGTTCTCCTGCTGATGGGTTTGCACATTGCTTGGCAAATGGGAGTGGGAGGTAGCAAAATGGGGAGATAAGGGAGCTTGAAAATAATTTATGGGAGTAAGGACTAGTAACTCTGGGAACTGGAGATGGATGAGAACTTGAGGATGTTGCTTCTTTTCTTCCAGGGTCAGAGTCTCCTTGGATATCGGCATATGTGCCTGTAAGAAGATGCCACGGAGTCCTGAAGGACAAATACGGGGAGTTTTCTCCTCCAGCATACCATGGTGATACCCCCATAAACTTTTGGTGCAACTGGACAATCTGGGCAGGCTCCAGAAAGCATATAATAATCTATATTCAGGGCTTTATCGCTAAGGAGGGTTGCAGCAAAAATGAGGACAAAATCCTATTTGAAGGAGTTTCTTCACTGGTGGAAAACAGTGTGGTTTATGCTTGCTGGAAAAAGGAGACGCATGTTTTTGCCACCTTTGCTCAGGCTGTCCATGTTGTGTTGCTGAAGAGATACTTGCCAAACTGCAGGGAGACGCAATTTAAAGGGAAGTACTACGTCTTCCAAGACCAGGAAGGTGAATCTTCCTCCAAAGACAATGTGATTTCTGAAACTTCCGCTCCAAAACTGCAAAAGCAAGACAGTATTTTTCAGTCTGGATGGGCTGAAGACCTTAAAGATGTGCTGGGCTTTGTGACCACACGTAGCACTGTGACCATTGGCAAGACCACCGTGTTGAGTGGTGGGTCCCTGGGGGGAAGAGGGAGCACATTGGGTACTATGGCTGTTGGAAGTCCTCTTGAGCTTGTCCCATATGAAGGTGCAAGGACACAGCTCTGGCAAACAAAAGCTCCTTGTGTGCTGGGGTCTGAGCTGCGAGGAGGTCTGAGACACTGCGAGGAACCTCAAGGCAGAGGAGCCCCTGGGGGCATAATCCCCACTGCAGCACAGGATACCTGGGGTCAGAGTCTCTCTGTAAGTGGGGACATCACTGCGGGGTTTGGTTATACGCACAAGCTTTCAAGTATGCCTTCAGAAACTCCTTTGCTCGGTGCCTCGCGGGCAGCAGAGCCTTTTTTGCAGCCGGTAGGTGTGGGTCTGGAGAACAGGCAGCCTGTCCTGCACCCTACCCTGAGGCCAAAAGATCTGGGAGACCTACAATTTAGTATTAAACCAACGCACACGAGTTCCCTGGACCTGGCTGCACACTTGCAGTCTTTGTCCCCTGGCAGAAGAGAAAGCAAAGAGCGCATGGATACAGCCACGTACCGAGGGTTCAGCACAGTCAGTTCAGAGAAGGAAGAAAGCCATCCCCAGTTGAGTGTCTTGGCTGATGGCACAGCGAGCGGTGATGCTGATAGCCTTGCAAAGAGCCTGATGCCCAGCCTGAGTAGCCCGTATGAAGTGGTAAACGGGGACCACTCCCATCTGCTACCTGAGAGAAGTCAAAGGTACCAAAGTAGTTCTGGGGCTTTGTCCATGACTCCACCTGAATTAGGAACAACTGGTCTCCGACATACAAAGCTCATGGGTGTTTCATCCCCAGAATGTTTTAGGGGAGCTGTTGAGGGGAAAACAGTGTTGCATCCCACAGCAACACGGAACATCCTCCAAGAGCATCCTCATTTGTGTGGCCAGAGCAGTAATGTCTTGCATTCAGCCTCTGCAGACCCTGGGAGCCTTCCCCAAAATGCCCAAGCACATGATGGTCTGGATGCTGAGAAAGCTCATGCACCTTCCTTGAGTGTAAAAAGCTGCCACCACCCAAGTGACAGAGCTGCACAGCTGAGGTTGGTAATACCCCCTTTGCCAACAGGGCTGAAGCATTTTCCCACAGCCACGTCCACCCTAGGGACAGAAACAACCTCCACGCTGGTGGTCTCCTGCACAGAACCTGTTCCTGCAGACTTTGGCTCTAGTCATTTCACCCCTGCAGTACCTCTTCCTCCAGAAGTGGGGCCCATGTCCAGGGTCATCTTCTCTCCACCAGCTGCTTTGGATGTGGACCCTGTCAGCCTCAGGCGAAGGACAGGCATCTCACTGGCTACCCCAGGAGAACAGGAGATGGTCTCCCCTTCACCGCCATCAGTAGCCCCTGAACTGGGCACAGATGGGTCCTCTGGACACCTTGGTCCTGGGATGCAAAAGCTGTTGCTAGGTGAGGCAGGTAGCCAGCGAGGAGAAACCTCAGACTCCATGGGCTCAACAGCCAGGGGTCCCTCCTCAGCTTCTGTCGCTGGCCCAAAGCCTGGTGTGGGGCTTCCTCGGCCTGAAGACCATGTGAGCACTGGTTCTGGGGTGGCACCAGCTTCCCTGCCTGGCACCTGGGAGGCTAGGAAAGAGGAGCACGTGGTGCCTGTGCAGCATCAGGGAACAGCTGCTAGAGACAAAATGGCTTCTGCCTCCATCCTCAGGGGATTTAAAATGCAGAAAACAACTGAAGCTCTCCGAGTGGGTGCAGGAGAGCAGAGAAATGACTCCTCCAGTACTGCACACCCTGTTCCTCCTGTGGCCCATCAGGGAGAAACTGCATTGAAAGGCCAAAAGCCTCAGGAGCCCTCTGATGATCCTGTCTTCAGAAACACCCAGATGCCCGGAGGACAGCAACAGAAACATGCTGGTAGGTCTCCCAGTACTTCATATATGGTTGTAAACCATCTTTAGAAGGCAGAAGTAATTGGTGGGGGCAAGGATGAGGCTGTATCTATCACCTGCACTTCAAGCCCAGCAAGCATAGCCCTGGCTGTCTGGGGAGGGGAAGGTTTCCAATAAGTGGTCTTCTCGAAACCTCTGTTGGAAGCAAAGCTATGTAATTCAAGCTGCTGAAGGCTGGATGGGTTGCAAAGGGCCAAATCCCAGCAGAGAAGCTGGGGCCTGGGATCAGCTCCCATTGCAGAGCTGAGACATGGCTCTGGGGGTTGAAACTATAGAAATCATGCAGCAGGAGAAGGTTTTTAAATGGGCCTCTTTAGGAGTGCTGTGAACTGCCACTGGAAGTGCTGATGTCTGTGTCCTGGAGTGTACAAGAACCATTGACTATGCATTTCCTTTCCAATGTGTCAGAGCTAGGACCTCCTTGGACAATGGAGTACTTCCCCATCAGCAGCTGCCACCTCATCTTTCGGGATGAGTCTGGGATGTTTTACCTGCCGCTGCATGCCGACATTAAAACCAACATCTGGTGCAACTGGACCATCTGGGCAGGCCCCCAGAAGCACATTGTCATCTACATCCAGGGCTTCCAGGGGAGCGAAGGCTGTGGCAAGAACCAGGACAAGATAATCTTCCAGGGGGTCTCATCAAGTGTGGAAACCAAAGTGGTGTACGCCTGTCACAACCAAGGTACTCTGATCTTTGCTACACAAGCTACTGCAGTCCATGTATTGTTTATATCGGGGAGTGGTTCCCTAAGCCATGAATACGGACATTTTAAAGGACAGTATTATGTATTCAGAGACTCTGAAACTGTGGGCTCTTCAGATGATACCACAGCTCCCCAAAAGCCTGTCCAGGAGGTCTCCAAAAAAGAGAGATGGAGGACAGCGGTAACAAAAGGGTTATTGCCCATGCTGAGAACCTCTCCAGGCCCATCAGGTGCACTTGCTGGTGGCAGGATCCAGCCTGAGCTTGTGAGACCAGATGAAAAGACTCAACACCCTCCCAGTCTTATGGAAGATGCTCAGTCTGGTGCTAACTTGAACAAGCTTGACCTGAATGAGTGTGGTCAGCTGTGGGATGAAACAGAGATGGAAAGGAGCCTTAAGGATGGTGGCACTGAAGGCAGAGAAGCTAAGGATGATGTGTTGGCAGAGCCATCTCCAGCTAGGCAAGATGCTGAGCATAAAGATGAACTGTCCCCTTTGAAGATTGCAAAGGGGGATGTAGAGCTTGTGTCCGCTTTGGTCACTGTAGCCCCATGCTCCTCAAAGGTGCCCAGCAGCAATGTACGTCTCTCTCCCAAATCATCTAGCCTGGATCAGGTCAGCAACAGGCTGTCAGAAGAAGTGGTTGCTGCTGCACATAGCACACAGACACCAGTGCTGGAAGAGCCACCGCTAAACACAAATATAAAGCCTTCTCCTCTCTACCCCTCTCCTGGTGTGACTGCTGGAGGTGTGATGTCTCCAGGAGAAAGGAATGAAGAGCTCTTTGGTAAGGCGTTTTGTGTTATTTGTGGCTGAACTGATGCCCAACACTGAGCAATATCCATTTCCAGTGATGCAGTGCTCTGTTAAGAGAGGTTTTATTTGTAGACATGGCTAATAACCTTCAGTTGGTCCATGTGGTAGCACTCTTGACTCCTATATCCAAGGAAGGTGGTACTTGAGAAGACATAGGGTTATCTGTTGTACCATGGGCATCTATGGGCTGATGCTCCTCTTAACAGGGAGAGGCTGGTTCCTAATCCAAGTGCTCTGAATTATCCATGGAGGAGCCAGCCTCTCAGCTGCGATTTCACACCCAAAGCAGCCTAGGAATGCCCATCTTGCTGTTAAACACCTCTAGCTTGTGTTGATTCCCATGGCTGTAGCCTGCCATGGTGCCCCTAGCCATGATAACCGAGTTTGAACTCCAGAAGTTAGAGGGGAAAAGCCGGGGGGAAAAGGCTTTTGACTCCTAAGGAAGTTTAGGGTTGATGGTAGACTTCTTTCACAGAAATATTTAGCCACTGATATGTATTAATTTTTGCCTGAAGGTAGAAGAGAATTGGTCTTTCCTCCCTTCATTGTAGATGAGGGGAAGAGTTTGTTTAGCTCTTTTGCAGTTGCTGGCACCTAACACACAAGCTGCTTTGCCCTGCTGGGGTCCAAGGCAGCTCTGTTGTAGGAGCTCTGGTGGCTTCACAGGGATAACATTTCATCTGCTTCCAGAAATAGAGATGGGGTTTATTGGGGTGATATCTTTCTAAAGAGTGCTTCTCACTGTAGAGAAGAGTAGATTGCATTTAGAGCTTGATATTTAATTTCAGTATAAGGACTATAGGAGGGAGCTGGCACACACCATTCTTCTTGCAAAGTGACACATACCTAATGTATCTTATTTCTCCCCCCCCAACCATTGAAGTTAGCAGCCTGATTCTTTCCCTTGCTCTGACAGATCTGGTTTCTGCCCTGTGGTCTCTGGAGAATGACACAGCCCTGCGGTCCCAGCACCACCCTGGAGGTGAGCCGTGCAAAGAGTTAAGCATGTCTTAAAACAGTGCCCTAAGTTCAGCGTGCTGATAGGTGTTGTGCGTGGACTTCACCTGCTCCTTAAGTTTAGGAAGCAGTGGAGGGTGCTTCTGAGTAGTAACCGCTTTGAAGATTTTAATTTTTAAGCTATCACTGCAACCCCGCAGTTGTGCTTTGGCCACTTTGTCCTTACCCTGAGTTCACGTGCTAAAGCTGACATAAATGCTGGCTTGTTTGAGTTCAAGCATTACTTGTTGGCTGTTCAAAGAAGATTTTTCTAAGGTGAATGAGTCTGAAGGTGCCTCAATTCCTACAATATACCCAATGGGTGTCTCATGACTACCTGGCTCAGAAACCTGCAGGAGTCCTGCTCATCAGGCTGAGGAGAGAGGCAAAACCCCCTTATGGGAGCATTATCAACTGAGCAGCACAATGCTGGGCTCGTGTGGCAGAGCAAGCCGCAGAAACAGCTTGCAAAAAGGAGTTGACGCAGAAGGAGCCTGAGTCTTGAACAGGGGAAATATTGTTGAATAAATAGGCTTTAAACGGCAGACCCTGGCAAATCTGTGCCAGCCTGGGTTCAGCCAGACCGCAGCAGTTTATCTAAGCTGATCCTAAACTGAGATGGGCGAGAGAAATGGGCTTTTAGACTCCATCACAAATTACGATGATACTTTTGGGAAAGAGAATGGCTAAAGAAATGTGAGTGCAATTGGATGCACATTAATGCTGTGTATACTTTTTGCTTAAAAATCAATTTCCCTGTTCAGCACTGAGCATTAGCTGAGGTTTGTTTTCCCCTGTTGTTACCCAACAACTTCTTTGACCTGATGCACGGCCTCTGGGAATCCCCATGTGGCACTGATTTACACAAGCGTGTCCTCGTGGAGCTGTTCTGCTAGTGTCGATGTTTAAGGACTAGCTCATTTAAAGAGCCTGTTTGTGTTATGTGGACTTAAACATGGCAGAATCTTGTGTCTTCTGCTAGATGTGCTGTTTGAAGTAGCTATTGAAATCAAACCCAAGGACTGGATTCCTCGTGGTGGAAGTGAGCTCCAAAAGGGTTTTCTTGAATCTATGAAGAATCATGTAAGTCTGGGCACAGGGAGGAGGAGGGGAAAAAAACCAAACATGATGTCCTGTATCTTCAACTAGAAGGGACCATGTTGTACCCTTCATTCCAGGGATTTTCTGTTAAAGCCACATGATGAGCCAGCATATGAGTACCTTGTGCTGGTCATCATCTGAGGCCAGTGCCGATGCCCTGGCAGGGTGCCCAGCTGCGGTGGCACGCATTTAGCTGCTGCAGCCCTTCAGAGCACCATGCCATCACAAGGCAGCAGAATAGCGCTGCAGAGACAGGGACACAACCGACCGAGGGTTGTAACTCACCTTGGGAAACGGGGCAGCTTGTAGCCAGGGCCTAAAAGGGGGCAAGTGTCTGAGCATCTGCTTTCAGGGCTGCACCTCAATTTCTTTTCTGGGACACAAACTGGAGCAGGTGCAGGGTTCAGCCTGCTGCCTAGTCTAGAAAGCTGCTATCTGGAATGGTTTAGCACCAAAACATTTACCTGGGGCTACTATTGCTTTTCCTTTTCCCAAATCACCTTGTGTGTTTGTGAGGGTTGAGCTGAAGCTAAGCAGGTGGGAGCAATTAGTATTCTCCTAGAGAAAAGGCTCAGAGCACTGGGCTATGGGACATCTAATGTGTCCTGAGTGGTTTGTGAAGGGGAAGAACAAGGTGGGGAGGTAGACTGAGATAAGAAACTGTTTGCTGCCATGCTCCTGCCCATCAAACATCAAACCAGCACTGGTCACTCTCTTGCTTTGCAGATCCAGGAGAACCTGAAACTTTCTGCCAACAGAGTCAATGAAATAAAGTTAAAAGAAATCAAAAGGTAGGGTTACTGCTGTGCTGGCTTGGCAGGTGACTCTGCTATATAACCTGTAGTATTTCTTGGATAGCAGTGGCTTGGCTTCTCATTCTCCTTCCCCAGGCAGAGGCCCTGCCTTGCTTCTCTCCTGTGATCTGTAACTTGCGCTGAAGGTAGAGGAAAGCTGTTGAAAATTGATGTTTAGTGCTGGCTAGGGCCTTTATAGGTCTAAGATGTATTTAAACTCTGGAGAAAATGAGGATCCCCACACTTGCAGTGGTGTCTGATGGAGAAAGGTAGGAGCTGTCAGCAAGGTCCTTGCCACACTTCATTGAGGCTGGCCTGGGGCTGCAGATTGCCACTACACCTTGCTTTATGCGAATATCTAGTCACTTCAGCCTAGCTCCATGTGAGAAGCCATTACTGGGCTTTCCTTTTTCCCTTGGTCCAAGTGCAAAGCTGCCTCTTGTCATAAATAGTCTTTGCAAGAGCCTTGCAGCACCACGATCTGATACAAGTGGGTGGAAGGTCTAAATGGGCTTTCAGAGCTGGGCTTGGGGGGGTGATGCTTTCCTCCCACCTCACCCTGGGCTCTCCCCTGCCCGCAGGACGCGCAATGCCAACCTGCTGCTCACCTTCTGGCTGCACCTGAAGCCGGAGGAGAGAAATGTGTCTCTGCTCCTGCGCTCCCAGCTGGAGGAGCTGCTTGGCACCTCGGTAGGGGTGGAGAAGCTGCAGCTTGTGTCACTGTTTGTGGAAGGTGGGTGCTTCACTTTTCTCTGGTGTAACCCCCTTTTTTTTTGCCAAGCCTGACTCAACTTACAGCACTTATTTCCCCCATTACAGATGTGAACGAGTGCAGAGCTGGGGTCGGGCTATGCGGGGAGGAGGCAGAGTGCTTCAACGGTGTGGGCACGTATCTCTGTCGCTGCAAAAAGGACTATGAAGATCATTCTCCCACTAAGTCCGGCACCCTCTGCATCCCCGCTCCCCGATCAGGTAGAGAACAAGGTAGCGGCTCTGCTTTCTCCTGTGGCTGAGTGTTTCTTCATGTGGGCGAGTGATTTGTGCAGCATCGCTCTTGCCATGTGGAACCTGGAGTGAGCACATCAGGGGAAGGGGCTCTCTCCTTGACTGGGGTCCTACCAGCTGTGCCTCTGCTAATGTGCATTGTATGTGATGCTTAATGGCTCTGCTACAGGAGTGGTGGCTTTAGATGTCTGGGCCTGCTGTGGGAAGGAGATATGATACCTTTGCAAGGCAATTCCCAGCTGGTTGTCCCCTTAAGCTTCCTCCTTTGGTGTTAGGAGCTCTTCTCTGGGAGTTGTGTTCAGATATGAACACACTTGGAGGCACTTCTGGAGGCTGAGGGGAGGGAGGAAGAGTAAGGTATCTAAGTCAGGAGGAGAGCCTTGTACTCAAAGGATAAACAGCCTTTCCCGGATTCCAAAGGCATCAGCTTTCAGAGGTTAGCCTAGATAGGCATCCAAGGGGTGACCTGCATCACTTAACTATGTCAGGTTAAAGTATCGCTGTTTGTTGGGTGTAACTCAATGTGACATCTCTGCTCCCAAAGGCTCTCCTGACTGGTGCCTGAAAGTTTTAGGGAGTGCTGCTACTTCTGGGCTCCTTATCAATGTATATAAACACCTGAAGGGAGGGTGGAAAGAAGACAGGGCCAGGCTCTTCTCAGTGGTACCCACTGACTGGACCAGAGGCAGTGGGCACAAAGGTGTTCCCTCTGAACATCAGGAAACGCTTATTTTGCTGTGAGGGTGACTGAGCACCCACATAGGTTGCCTAGGGAGGTTGTGCAGTCTCCATCCTCGGAGATATTCAAAAACTGTCTAGACTTGATCCTGGCAAACTGTCTCTAGGTGGCCCTGCTTGAGCAGGTGGGTTGGACCAGATGACCTCCAGAGGTCCCTTCCCACCTTAGCCTGTCTGTGATTCCCCCCTCCCTGCTCAAGGAAGGCTGTGGATGGAAAAATCTTGGTAGAGTTCATGCTCCCTGGGAGCAGTGGGTTGATGTGACAGCCAGCACCTGAACCTGGAGCATTTAACAGGTGTTGAAATACTGGTAACCACCCATGGTGTTTGCTGCAGTGCTCTGCTCACTGGCTGTGTTAGCACTGCCAAGTATAACCTCTCCATGAGGCTTAACCTCTTGCTCCCCAGCCTGCTACTTTCCCTGCATCAGGGTTACAACTTAGCACATGTGAGCCTTTATTCCCCCAGACCTTCTGCACCTTCTGGCCTCAGCTGCTTGGAGCTTGTTGCTGTGGTCAAGGGTGATCTATGAGTTACCTCTGCTGTACCTGATGTGATCGGCAAACTTGGTCACTCCTTGGAGTGATGCTGTGTAGATCTTGGTGAGAAAGACATTGATGTTCCTGGTGTTTACCCCAGTGCTCCCTTGACATATTTGACACAAGGCTAAGCAGATGGCATGTGGTGCTTGACTATAATCGTAGCCAGCTAATCAAATCTCAGAGTAATGGGGCCTTCCGGCCTGAAAAACACTGATATTCTGCCATATGTACTCAAAACAC
Source organism: Chroicocephalus ridibundus (assembly GCF_963924245.1). NCBI lineage: Eukaryota > Metazoa > Chordata > Aves > Charadriiformes > Laridae > Chroicocephalus > Chroicocephalus ridibundus. The sequence continues at coordinate 20,799,435 of NC_086286.1, forward strand.
TGCTGCTACTTTACCAAAACGTACTTCTCAACCCTGCAACGCTGGAAGTGGCTTAAACCTGAAGGTGAGCTTGCAGCCGAACTGCATTTCTCATCCATCCTCTCGGCTCCAAATTGATTAACCAGTTATGCAGTCTAAGCCTGTCCAGAAGAGCTGGATATGGTGTTATATTCATAGATAAATGATTTTATAAATGCATATCTATCTCTTGGGTCAAGGAGTGGGTCCCTTCAGGTCTGGATGGGAATGGTAGCAGGTCTTCTAGCCTCCATGTAGCTACACGTGTGTTTAGCAATGTTTAGCTCTCCTGGGGTAGTACCAGCCCTGTGCTGCTCCTGCAGGCTGCCTCTTGGTCTAAATATTTCTTTGGGGTGGAGTTTTGGGAGAGATGCTGGACCACCTGGAGGTGGCCGTGTGGGTTTCTGGAGGGCAGCAGGGGAGATGTTAACCCTCCTTAAGGAGCACCCACAGCTCCAGGTCTTATCCCCGAGCACTGCAGTCATAATGTGGGGGACATGGGGGACTTTAAGAACAGTGGGGGGCGTCACTAGGGCAAGCAGGACAAGGCCATGGCCCTTCTCTTGCAGGGATCGGCTTCTTCCTCCGCCATGCTGACATCCTGGTGGGGGCAGCCATCACGGCTGGCCTGGTGATGCTGGTGGCTGCAGGAGCCCTGTGCAGGGCAGCCAGGTGGAGACGGCGCCCCAGGAGGAACCCAAACCCTGAGGAGCCGTCAGTGAGGGCTGTGGAGGAGCCAGCAATGGAGCTGCACGACCTGGGGGAGTGCCTGCGGCTCGACCCCTTCCAGCTGAAGCTGCGGGCCAGGCCCCCCGAGTGGCTGTGGGGTGCCCGTGTCCATGCTGGCCAGGCCTACCGGGTTTTCCTGGAGCAGACCCCCCACTCTGAGGGGGTCCCCCAAATCCAGTGAGCTGCACAGTCAGTCCTCCCCTCCCTGGCCCACACAAGCCACTGGCTGTGCAAACCCTTCCCATTTGTTTTATGGACCACAAATACCCCACAGTCTTTCTTGTCCTTTAAATTATTATTTTTTTTTTTTTTAATGCTTGCTCAGCTTGGGAAGCAAAGTGCTTGCTCCACACTGCCAAATGTCTTCTCCCAACTTGCCCCCTCAGTGCATTGAAATTAAACACTTTTTTATTTATGGAAAAAAAGGAAATAAGATGTTTTGGTGCTTAATTTAAGAGATTAAAGATTACTCTTTTCCCTGGGCATGGTGCTGCAGAGCTCTACAGGAAGCCTTGAGGATGTCGGGAGGCTTCTTGCAGCCTGGCTGAGAATCACACCCAGGGCTTGACTTTAAGCTTTCTGGGGAGAATCCTGGCCAGGTTATGGCATATGGATCCCCTGCACTGAGTGATGGGGACAGCAATTTTTGGTGCTTGTGTGAGTGTTGGGTATTGAGATGCTGACTGCAAAAAGCATTGCTGCCACCGAAATCCTCCTGGCTGGCAGTAAAGCATGGTTGTCTCCCCAGCTGCAGGCTTGTAACTTCCTCATCTGTTGAGTATGGGGCTTTCTAAATTTAAATAACCGTATATTATTTTTTTTTTCCCCCTCTGGGAAGATGTGTGAATGGCGTGGTGGCAAATGTCCCACTGGAGGGCACTGTCTGCCACCAAAAACCCATCAAGGGCTGCTGCAGCAGCAGAGCTGTGCCCCTGTGCTGGTTGGGGCAGGGGCTGCCAGATGTGGGGCACAGCTGGAGCTGGTGGTCCCTGACTGAATCAGGACCAGTTAGTGCAGGTCATGGCTGGTCTATTTGCCCTTGCTGACCAGCTTTGGCCAAGGTGTGCTGTGGAGTGTGGGTTGAAGGAAGCAGCTTGTGCACATGTGTGCCCAGCTCAGCTTTTCCTCTCCAGGGTGAGCTTAAAAGGGGCTGGAAAAGGCCCTGCTGGGTTTCTCTGCAGGGAAGTAGCGAGGATGCTGGTGAAGGTGGAAAAAGGGATCTCGGGGATTTCTCTAGAGTAACCCTTTTCTATCCTTCCCACCACCACCAAAAAAGAAAACCCAAAACCAAACCCAACAAAAAGCCCACCCAAAACAATTCCTATATCTCTGCTGTTGAACCAGGGGAGAAGCAATATGTGCAGCAGGGAGGGAGATGTGCCAAGAGAGGGGGCTGCAGTACAAATTGGGGCATTATAAATGCCAACATTGTGCAAAGCCAGGCGCGAGGATGCTTACTTGGACGGAGATGATAAATTAACAAGCATCCCTGGTGCTCAGCTGGCAGCTGTTGTGCCCCTCTGGTGAGGGGTGACTGTGGTGTTCTCCAGTAACGGGCTCATCCAAATTAGCTGATGCCGGTGGGACCCTCCTGCCTGCAGAGATGCGCAAAGCAGAACAAACACCTCCCTGCGCGCACCTCCCCAACAACAACTCACTTCAGTGCTGTTTAGTGCCGCCCAGATGCGGGTACCAATAAGGTTAGACAAAAATAGGTCTCCCAAAGACAACCTGATCGTTGCTTCCTTTGACCCACGCAGAGCAATCAGCTCTTACCGACCACTTTCTACGTGTGGTTTCCAAAGTATTTTGCAAATAGCAGAGAATTAAATGCAAACGTCTCCCTAGGAGGCAGATAAGTGTGTGTAATTTTCCATTGTGAAGAGATGGAAACCATTAACGGGTTTGCACAGAGTGTGCTTGTTTCCCCGCCGAGGTCAAAGAAAAGCAGCAGGGGCTAAAATAATACTGTCCTTGTCTTGGGTTTGGCCGGCCACCTTCTCCCCTTTTCCCTCCTTGGCTCTATGAAAGGGGCTTGGGGGCTTTTCAGGTTACAAACTCCATTTTCTCCCAGTAAGGTAAGGTTTGTATCCCAAAGCCAAGCAACTCACAAGCAGATTGATGCTTCTGCTGACTTTCCAGCTTTTCCAGGAGTAGGGTGAGACCCACATTGTGCTCCTGCGTGGGAAGCTACCTCCTGTAATACTCAGCAGGTTAGCAAAGGCTGTGGTATTTCCCCAACCCTGTGGTGCCATCCAGGAATGAGTTAAAGGACCAACTTACCTTCCACAAACCTTTTGAGCTGCCATCTCCTGGCCGGTTATGAAACCAGTGCATCCCACTCTTTCCCATAGCCACAGCCTGTTTTGTCCCATCTTAAGAGGTTTCCTCAAGTCTGATTACCTCCATTCTGTAGCTGCTGGAAAGCATCAGAAGCTGGATGTTTAGCTACTCATCTTGATGAAGTGCTGGAAAAAGGGGGTGACACACATTGGAAACGCAGCTGGTGCTTTCAGGAGCTCACAGCGGCTCCACTGCATTGCTGCTTTTGTAAGTCACAGTGCTTCAAACTCAAAGGACTGCTTATATATTGAAAAAAACAGCAAAATGTTTATCCATCTGTGCCACAGGCACAGGCTATGAGTGCTACGCACATCGCAAGTCAAATAATTCCTCTCCAGGTCATTCCCAGCAGCTTGATCTGAAAATTGCACTCAGGCTGACCCAGAGCCACCGTGGCACAAGGGGGCTTGGTGGGGGTGTCCCTGCCTGTTTTGGCATGCTGGCAGTGATGTGCCATTCCCTGGCTTGGCTCGTTTCAGCTGCAGAGATGGTTTGGGGCTGAGCCAGGCCAGGCAGCACCTGGGCCCTGTTACCCACCACGGAACTACATCAGTGCTTGCGAGGGGTGGGCTGGTCTTCAAGCCTGCAAAAAGGTGATGTTTTGCTGTCCTTAGGGTTTTTTCTTTCTCTCTTGGAGTGTGTGAGTCTGGAGGAAGGCAGCAAGATGACCTGAGGTGGAGAGGTGCTGCTGCAACCCCAGGGCCTCAGGGTTTCCAGTTCTAGTTTGCACCATGGTTTCCTCTGTGATTTTGGAGGAGACAATGTGGAGGTCAGGGAGAGATTTTGGGATAAAAATGTACGCTTAGAGATGAGCTTTGTGCTTGACCTTGAGGGAGCAAGGTTTGTCCTGCCCTGTGGGACAGACCAAGGCAAGGGGTCTCCTCCCAGCCCCATGACTGCTCCAGGAGGCGTAATCCGTGCTGTCCCAAAAGCAGAGGTGCCCTATGGGGGTGGATGGAGACCCACGTTTGGGGGTGTGCTCTAACTGCAAAGTGGGGAGACATCCCGCAGCATCCCCCTATGTGCAAGGGAGGATGGGATGATTGCTTGGCAGGTTTTGGTCAAGGCATCCAAACTTCGAGATATAGATATATACTGTCTTGTATGTGCACGGGCACATATGCCAGAGGGTGATGGGCTGGAGGCATCTTCATGGAGTGATTTTCCTCATTTTCTTTAGCCGATGCCTCAGAGAAGAGATTGAGTGAAAGATCCCCGTCTCGTTTGGCTTTTATTTTGGTCACAAAGGATACAGTGGATATGAAGTGTTTTAAGTGCTTAAAAAAATCTGATCCATGCTGTGCTGATTCCCAGCTCTGTCTGTTGTAGATGTATCGTTAATAAGCAGATCATCTTCCACAGGCAGAGTTACGTTACTGAAAAGCACAGCCAGGACTTCTTGCAGCACTGTGGAATTATCTCCCCCTTAATAGCTCATCCCAGCTTTGGCATTATGGCTGGGAGGTCTTTCCTCAGCAATATTATGGTGTACCATGGAGATAATAGACCTGAGGATGGAGCTGGTGCTTCCCCCTGGAGCCTGCACCTGGACCAATGCATGGGTAGCACAACCCCATCAGCGCTCGGTGAGAAAAGGAGGAGATGCAAGGATGGCAATGGCTTGCTCGGACTGTGCGTTATGAAAGGTAAAGAGATGATGTCATTCCCAAAAAAGGCCATCAGCCGAGTTGTCACTTATGGAGGACAGGTTTCAGGATGGATACGTGCAGCACAGGCAGGGTGGAGAGGGTTTCTGTTCCTGGGTAGGATGCCAGCCAGCTGCATCTTTGCTGGCTTTCCCCCACTTGTAGAAATGCGATGTCATCCTTTGTCTAATGAAAAGGGAAGCCCTACTCATCAGTGCATTCCCAGGCCTACGTGCAAGGGGCTGCAGAACAGCAAACTCTTTATTGCCTCCCACATGAGAAAGTCAGGCAACACCTTTCCTGATGTAAAACAAGCAGCCCCTTTTATAGCTCACTCTTTGAGAGAGGCCAGTGGGTTTCTCTGAGGTTTTGGGTGCTCGAGGTTGTTTCTGGGGCCAGCGAAGCCAGACAAGGATGGCCGGGCGATCTTGTGTCTGGCTTCTGACGCAGCTGTCCCAGAAATGCCAGGCTCAGGCTGTATCCCTTGTGGGAGATGGCCCCAAGCAAGCAGCCTCCAGGTTTGGAGGCCATGGTTTCTCAGGTAATGAGGACAATGGGCAAAGCTCTGCCTGCCTCTGCTATGCCCAGCATGCAGCTTGCTCTTAAACCTGGGAGGGGGGGAATATCGAATGCTGTGTGGAAAGTCCCTAGCATTTAATTTACTTATACCAGCCTATTCCCATGCACTAAGGTTGCCTCGAGAAGCTGTGGCTGCTCCATCCCTGGAGGTGTTCAAGGCCAGGCTGGATGGGGCTTTGAGCAGCCTGGTGTGGTGGGAGGTGTCCCTGCCCATGGCAGGGGGGTGGAACGAGATGATTTTCAAGATTTCTTCCAACCCAAACCATTCTATAATTCTATGACTCCTTAAATTCATGCTTTAAACCACCGAGGGAAATCCTGTGGCTTCCAGTGCAGCACAGCCAACTAATGGGGCAGAACCTGGCCGCTTGGACCTGGTGGTCCAAGTCAAGGATGGGAGCTGGTTTCAGCTCGTCATTTGTGATTTCTGTCGCTGGCAGTCTGCACTCTATCCCAGGCACAAGGCTCCCACTGCACTGTCTTTCCCTTCATCCCGACAAAATGTCCCACTGATGCTCATGCGCTGGCCCAGGGGGAGGGAAGGAAGCCCAGGGCAGCGACGTGCCCGGGCAGGGCTTGCTGCAGCCAAAGCCACTACAGCAGCAGGTCCATCCATGCTTGGCGTGAAAGCAAGAGGTGGAGCTGGCACACTGCCTCTCTCCTTTTCGGGTGTGAAGTGACAGCACCTGCCCCTCACTGCTGCGCATTGGAGAAACGTCAGGCGTTTATTGGAAGCATCTACAGCACACATGGGATCTGCGTGCGAAACACAGCAGGATTTAGATCTGGACATCAAGCCCATCATAAGCAATAGGTTTTACAGATTCCCTGTTACAAATATCTGCTGTTTTCAGTCCCAAATAATGTTGCCTTTTATTTTCCACTGAGGGCGAAGGAGCTGCACGCGGCCCTGCTTGGCCTCATGAACACCAGGCTGGCTTTAGGAACAGCCCATCCCTCCTTTCCTGCCCTCCTGAGTTGAATCCAGAGGGGCTGAATTTCTCCCCTCTACTGCAGATCACACTACTGGCACCTGCTCTTCTCTCTCAGCTGTCCCAGAGTGAATTAATAGACAATAAAACAAGGCAAAAAGTAAATCTCGATCTGCAAATCTGAGTTTGGGTGCTGCAGTCTTAGATTGACTGGAAGCTCTGCTGCTTCTGACATCCAAAATGAATTTGTCACCTCGCTGTGCGGCGCTCTGCTCGCTCACAGCCCTTGGCCATATGAAATGACATGCCGTGTTGATTTATGGGCCATCAGGTACAATTTTTTTTGCAGTAGGAACTATTCCCTCATGCATTATCGCTGAGTAACTGCGGTGTGCGCAGAGGTTTCAGAGGGTCTGTGATTTACTTGGAGACTGGGAGATGTCCCAGGAGCTGCAGGGGAGGGACGGTATTTGAAGGTCAGCTGATTTTTTTTATTTTGTTTTAAAGACATTTACTGAGCCCTGGTTGAACTCATTCTTCCGAAATGCTTCAAGTTCATCTGATTGTTTTTTCCCTGTTTTGTTTTTCATTTTTTTTCCCCCCCTGGGTTTTTCCCTCTCCTTTCTCCCATCTCCTCAGAGCAGTTTGAATGCATTGCTGCGCTTGCTCTAAACACACAGCAGATAAACAATACTACTGCCTTTGCATTAAGCTTTGTGCTTTATGGAGTTGGCCAGCCCTGTAGCTATGTATCTGTTATGGTTTGAAGAACCCACAACAATTTATTGTCATTTAGACCATTATTCTCTCACCCAGTGACCCTCCCAACCCGGGAAGGGGAATTGGGAAAAAACAAGGAAACCTGAGGGTTGATATATAAGCAGATTTAATAGAATAATATTAGATAATTAACAGTAATAACACTAAAGAACCAGTATTGATCCCAATGCCAAGATGCAATATACAAGGACTATACTCAGCTCATTCCATCAGCAGGAAGCTGTGCACTCCCAGCAGGGGACAGCAAATGTGGGACACTGCGAGCACTACATCTCCAGCAGGAAGGGAAAGGCTCAGGAGTTCCGCACTGCGGCAAGAAGTTCTCAGGATCACTGCCATCAAGGGAGAGAGAGAACTTCACAGCAAACTTTCTAATTTATATTGAATGTGACATTCATGGTATGAAATAACCCTGTTGGCCAGCCTGGGTCTTGCTCCTCCTCATCCCCGCACCTGGCTAACTCGAAAACACTGAGATCTTGAAACTGCACACCATAGCTGGCTGTAAAGTAAATATTTTCACAAAATCAGACACCAGAGTCTTCTAAAAGTGCAGTTTTCCCAAGCATTAGAAGAGACCTTACTGAAAAGTAAAATTACTGAAAGAGAATTTAGTCCTGTGTCACTCAAACAAGGACAGTATTTTAGCACCACTCTTGTATGAGGAATCTCTGCCAAACTGAACCTTTCCTGGCCATGACCTTCACATGCAATGTACATATGGGATCTCCTAAGCAATTCCTTGCAGTAAAGGAGGGTGTGGAGGCTCCAGCGAGCCCCATGACCTCATGGGAGGGCAGGAATAAACCCTCCCACAGGCAGGAAAGGCTCATGGCGAGTCGACTCTGCTTGCGTTGCAAATGACCGAAACAAAACCAAAGGCTGAAGCCCAAGAGAAACAGCAGAACAACTTCAGCTTATTGCTGTCGTTCAAAAACGCAGGCAGTCGTGGGACTGGGTGGGTGATGAAAATGATTACGGTTTGGAGGGGCCCCTACATGAAAAGCTTAGGGATTGCTGCAGCTAAATTTAAAGGGGAAAGAAATAAAAGGCTGTGGCAGTGATATATATCCTAATGGGCTCATCTCATGGTAGAGGAATGAAGGGACGCTCCCTGAAAGCAATCTGCAAAGGCAAACTTTAAACTCATAAAGGAAATATTCTTTTTTAATAACGTGAAACGGGGCAGGGGAGTTCACTGACAGCAGATATGGCTGAGAGCAAGTTTTGCGGTGCCCAAATGGGAGTTAGCTACGGGGGTGAGGACAGAGGACAACCCACAGTTAAGTAAAAATATATGATGAAGGGGTTGAAAGTCTCCTGCTTCAGGCCACAACCAGTGGGAGTGGGGAAGGGGTTGCTCTGCACAGCAGACTAAACCACATGGGGCTGATGTTCTGGCACCTAGGGCTGGGACTGGGCTGCACAGGGTCACGCCAGCCGAGGACGGGACCTTCCTCTGATCAGTGCCATGGCCAAAACATGCCTCTTTGTGATGGCTGGTGTGATGCTCTGCACTGGAAACGGCTCCTTGTCCCCCACCAAGCACTGGCATGCACTTCTGGGGCTTTGCTGCACGCAGGGAAAAGTGGAAATGTGGCTTTAATGCTGTGGTTTGAATGGCACTAAGTTGGTGAGGCTATAATATAATCACAAACCGAGGACAGTGCCTCCTGGAGAAAGTATTTTTTACCATATCAGCTCAGTGAGAAACTTTTAGCAGTATTCTGTTGATTGACTGTGTGATACCCACCCAAGTCAGTGACTGACAGGTGGAAAAATGCAGTAAATATGGCTCAGAAATGACTTGGGGATGCTGGGGAAAGCCTCATCTCCTGGAAAGCTCAGGCTGCTTCTGAGCAGTGGTTTCCCACTGAACTTCCCCAGGGCAGCCCTTCGAGAAGCAGTGAAAGCAGTTTAAAAGCCCAAATACTAGCATTTAGACCATGGGATCACCATCCCAAATGTACAGAGGCTTCCAGTGACCCCAAATCCCTCAACAAGCCCCCTCCAGCCAGGCTGCTGGAGAAAGTGCAGTTTGGGCCATGCAAGCTGGCATGCAGCAAGGCAGCAAATGGAGGTCGCAGGGAAGGGACGAGCATGGGGAGGGCAGGCTTGGAAAGCAAGTTTTGGACTGAAAGCTTTAAATTAAGCCATCCTATGATGCAGGTTTGAGGATGTGCAGTAGCAACGTGGGGAGGCTGAAGCAGTTTCCAGCTCAGCACTGCCATGCTGCGATGGGAGGTGTGGTGGATGTACTAAGTGTAGATCTATCTGCGTCGGCTTCAAATTAACCAGGCAGAGCAGAGGAATGAAGCCTTCTCTGTTGTAAAAAGACAGTGTTTTTCTTCCAGCTTGACCTAAAAGCCTGTTCTCCTATTTCATAGAATCACAGAATAGTTTGGGTTGGAAGGGACCTTAAAGATCATCTAGTTCCAAACCCCTGCCGTGGGCAGGGACACCTCCCACCAGACCAGGCTGCTCAAAGCCCCATCCGGCCTGGCCTTGAACACCTCCAGGGATGGGGCAGCCACAGCTTCTCTGGGCAACCTGGGCCAGTGTCTCACCACCCTCACAGTCAAGAATTGCTTCCTGATATCTAATCTAAATCTCCCCTCTTTCAGTTTAAAACCATCACCCCTTATCCTGTCGCTCCACTCCCTGATCCAGAGTCCCTCCCCATCTTCCTGTAGCCCCTTTAGGGACTGGAAGGGGCTCTAAGGTCTCCCTGGAGCCTTCTCTTCTCCAGGCTGAACAGCCCCAACTCTCTCAGCCTGTCCTCACAGCAGAGGTGCTCCAGCCCTCTGAGCATCTTCGTGGCCTCCTCTGGCCCCGCTCCAACAGGTCCATGTCTTTCTGCTGTTGGTGGCCCCAGAGCTGGAGGTAGTCTTGCAGGGGGGTCTCCCCAGAGCAGGGTAGAGGGGCAGAATCCCCTCCCTCACCCTGCTGGCCACGCTGCTGGGGATGCAGCCCAGGGTGGGGTTGGCTTTCTGGGCTGGGAGCGCACACTGCCGGCTCATGTGCAGCTTCTCCCCCACCAACACCCCCAAGTCCTTCTCCTCAGGGCTGCTCTCCATCCATTCTCCACCCAGCCTGGATTTGCGCTTGGGATTGCTTGGGATTTCCTATGACTTCAGAGGCAGCAGCTGAGGCTCCCCACCTACCCTTGGACATCACACAGCAGTTTGAATTCTGCGTTTAAGCTGCTGCCACGTACACAGGTATCACCTGCAGATGTGTGCAAGCATGGGCTCTGTGGGGATGGAGCGGAGAAGCCGGCTTTGTTGGGGGTGAGGAGTGCACTCTAAATAGCGAGATTTCCTGGAAGGAGGCAGCACATACTGCGAATTGGGTCTGTTCCCAGAGCATCTTAACTGGCAAGCGATTAGCTGTTAATTATTATGCTATAAATTACTTAATAAATGAGTATTTTTCACAGCACCTTTTGTACCACATGACATCTGCTAAGCTGTGTGAAATACACATTATTACTGTTGCAGAAATGTAATTATAGTTCTTCCCCCCCCACCCCCCCAAATTCTTGCGCAGCCACCAGCCGTGGCACAGCCGCTTGTTCCAGGGCGATGCGCAGGCGGTCCCACCGTGCACCACCAGCCACCTTGTCCCCACCTCCAGGCTTGCTTTTGGCTTTCCAGTGAATGCTGGGATTCAACCTACGGAAGGCAAAAAAGCCGTGCCCAGCTGCACATCGCCTGTGCTTCAGCCTCTGTGTCGCCCTGAGGATAATATTAAGCTCTCCGTAGTTAGCTTTAAAAAAAAATATTAAAAAAATCCTACTGAACATACTGATTTTATCTCACTTTTGTTTATAAATTATAAATTTATAAAAGCTTTATAAGGCTTTAATAGTTAAAACTCCAAGGAGGAGTTAACTTCAGTTCAAAATGTTTTTCCAGTGACCTAACTTTGTTTATGGCCCTGAAGAGGGAGAGGTGGAGTCTCTTCCCTGAGATCATCAAAATATTTGCGCTGGTATGTGTGTTTTAGACCTGCCCTTGAAATTACGCAGCTTAGCTGTGGCTTCGCTTGTTTTGGGCATTTGAGCTTTAATTATTCCCCCCCCCAACAAGGTCCAACTTGTGGAAATTGGCTGTGGGACTGTGTAATTGTGGGTTTGGGTGTTTTCAGCTGGTTTTTGGGGACATGCAGTGGTCTGGGCTTGCTCAGAGCTGGAAGGGGAAATAGGGATGGAGAGTGCAGAAAAACATCTGCACGTGGCACTGAATAAGTGCAACAGCTTGAACTTATTTAAGAGGTTTTCTAACATATTGAACCAAAGTGCCTCTCTTAAGGGCGAGCTGCACGTGTGAATGACATATTGTAGTAGAGATGTCCTTGATAATGCTGACTGTAGCAGGATTTTGGTCTTAGCTTCTACAATTAAACTACATGGTCACAGTGATGATGGGCAGTTTTATTCTAGGATTTCCATGTTCCTCTCTATGTCCCTCAGACCTTGTCACACTCTCCTCCTCTCCTCTCTGGAGGTAGATCATGGAAAAGACCAGACAGGGCTTCAAAGCGATCAGATTTTAGTCTTTTGAAGGGGATGCTGGGCATTTTCTAGGATTTAAATCTTTTAAAGCAGACGGCTGAAGTCAGTATACCCTGCAGAAGGAGCACTGCCATGTCTCAGCACAGAAGCTGTCCTCCTACTGGCACACCAGAAACTTTGCAAAGCGCTTTTTGCGGCTAGTTCAATTTGCTACACGATGCACCGCATTAAAATCTGGGTCTGTTTGCTCTTGATTTCTCCCAGACATAGAGGAGGAGGAAAAAAATAATCCCTTTTCTATTGTAACCGGCTGGCAGTAAGCTACGCTGTACCCTCCCACACTGCCTCTCCCTGTGCTGGTTACACAGTGTGTCCTGCATCTCCCCATTCACAGCTTCTGGTGCAGGCTTCTTATTTAATTTTTTTCCCTCATTTTAAATGGAGAATGAAGGCACCTGAGTGAGAGGGTTTAGCTGACTTGGGAAGGCTTCAGCAGTGAATAAAACCCGATCCACTGCAACTCCGTGCTTGCCCTGCTGCCACAGCTTCTTCCTATGTTGCAAGGGATCAGGAAGCTATCATCAAGGATAAGAAGTGCTAGATATTACAATGGGGATTTCTTACATTGCTAGCAAGAGAAAAAGCTGCCCTGCCCTTCTGCTGGCTGAAAACAGCATAGAAGATATTTCCAATATGTTTTTTTTCCCCCTAAGTGGTTCCAGGCAACAGCATCCATGTAAGTGCACACTTGCTGACGGTGAAGCTGATGCCTCCATTTTTATTAGTTTCCAAATCACACTGATGCAGCAGCAAACAGGACCATAAGCATTGCTCTGAAAACAGCCCTGAAAAGCACCATTCACATCTCTGACACATCCAAACCATACAGAAGTGGCAGCAGGAACAAACTAGGCATTGGAAAGCCCTATGGGGTATTAATGACGTATGGATGCTAAATAATAGGGCTGCTGAAGCACTGAACCGGCCGCATGTGCCTGTTGTGCATGCAAACAGCACCAGGATTTCTGCAGGGCTGAACCGCGTGTGCCTGGAAAAGTGCCTAATTCCCATAAAAGTGCGGGAAGAGCTGTGTTCTGAATATCCATCATACGGGAAGGCGATCTGATGGTATAAAATGGGCAGTGCTGTATTATGTATGTGGCAAGCAGGACTGGCTGAAGTCTTTCAGCTTTGGGAGACGAGGCTCCATCAGCCTTCAGACCCAGAACATCACTTGTTCATTGGCTGATTTTAGAAGTATCAACAACAAAGCAGTAAAATGGCTCAAAGCACTGGGCAATTTCTCTAAACATCCTGATCCTCCAAGCGCGAAGAAGAATATGAAATTATTTATTTATTTTTACAAGCTCAAAACATTTGTTCAGTGGGATGATGGGCAGAGCTCTTCCCTGAAAGAGATGTTGTTCCCCTCAAGGGTTTAGCTTTAATTTTCTGATTCTTTTATGCCTGAAGTAGGGCGATATCAAATTTTTGTGTGCCTGATCTTCTGAAAAAGACCAAGACAGTGCAGACACCTTTTGAGGGTGAAAAGGTGCCAGGTGACATTGTTGGAAGTCACTGGTTTTCTGCAGGCCTTGTGAGAAACGCATGTTTACCCCAGGGCTGGGGTGGGGGGAATACAACTGATTTCTCACTCAGTGTGACGATGTACATCTTCAGCGGTGCTTTTACAGCCCATGCGCTTGCTCTGGTTTTGGATTCAGATGGACGTAGCGGTAGCGTGAAGGTAGGCTGCTCAAGGTCCTGTCACAGCTGGTGACCACGCCAGGCTGGGATATTTGCAACTGGCTGCCAGCCAGCACTAGAAATTCATGCCTCTGGCTGCCTGATTAACTACCAGCAATACAGCCTGAAACAATGGCAGCTGGCCATATGGTGAAATTAAAACCACAAACAAACTCTTCCTTGGATCCCCGCTGAGGGTTCACCTTCTTCTTAGAGTTCAAATCCCCATTGGCAGCCACCAGATTTCAGGGCAGCGGCATCGCCGTTTGCATTTGTGGGACACTTGCGCATCCCCCCATCCAGGAGGGTCCCTGTGCCCAGGGACTAGCTTGGGACGCCAGGTGGGAAGCCACTGGCTGGGGAGCTTGGGGAGCTCCCAAGCTGCTCCCTTGCCTTCCTGGACCAGCACCGGTCCTTTAGCAAAGTATAATCAAAAGCTGCACTGAGAAATGGGAACACGGGAACGTGTCCCATCCTACTCAGAGCCATTGGGCCGCTTTGTTGCAGGTGATGTTTAGGATTGAACCAAATTACTCTTTCAGTACATCCTAAATAAACCCTTAAAGACTTTTCCTTGGTTGGGTTTTTTTTTTTGCTTTTTTCTTTTCCAATCTCCGTTATCACAGTAATATTTCATGCTTCACGCTTCTGGAAAAAAAATTCAATATTCAAGAACAAAGCAATCCACAGCTTTCCTTCATTTCAGTCTTCTGTATCCTAGGGCTGTCCTAACTCAATAACTGAGTTTTTATTGTGTCACATTTCACCATAGCTGACTGCAACCAGCCTGGCTAATCCTTTTGCTGCTGCCTTATCAGTATTTTTTATAATTCATTGTTTGTCTATTCTACTTTCTCAGCTTTTAGGGTTTTTTCTTGTTTCCCCCATCCCCCAGTTCTACGAAATTTGTGACTGCCCTCTGTGATTGCTCAGTCTGGTAAGTGATCACATACAAAGACAGGCAGGTAGTTAATATTGGGAGCACGATTTTGGCAGCTGCCATCACATTTTCTCCACTTGGGGAAGAGGAAAAATTCAATATTCTCCAAAGCTGACAACACGAAAAGATTTCCACTCTTGATGGGTGTGGTGAAAGAGCGGAGAACCATTATATGATCCAATCTCCCTGTGCACACGGTACAGATCCGCACGTGCGTTTGCACATATGGAGAATGCTAAGCTCCATGATTTAATGGTGTTTACCTGACAACGCCTGCCCAACATGGCACACAAGACCCTACCTTCCTAGGGCACAGGGTGCAGCTGCTTCTTTTTCCTATGTAAAACTGCATGAAAGAATAGTTTTAAATTCTTAAGCTCTGCCACGCAGTCAGGAGTGGGGGCCAAAGCAATCGTAAAAGAACATTGTCTCTTTATTTAGAGAAATGCAGATTGCACCGGGCAGATACGCTGCTATGAGGGTGCTATCACACGGGAGCAAGCACCTTTGTGGCAAGAGAAGCATGTTGTTTCTGCTATCTATCAGTCAAAGCAGCTCTATCAAATAACTGGACAAGCTGTGATTATTTTTTTTTGCCAGATGAGAACACTTTCAATTTTGAATAATTGAATATTTAATAATCCCTTTAAAAAAAACAGGAAAGAAAATCACTGCCAAATGTCAAAACTGAGGGGTGTTTCTTTTTGGTGGGACACATCAGCTGAGCATACTTGCTCTCATCACATGCTTTTCAATGTGGCACACCTGAGCAGTTCACCAGGACAGCCCTGCATCACCTGCTGTTGCTGCTCGTCACCAAGCGCCCTTGTATCTCTTGGGCATGAGGAGACATCTGCTAATCGACCAAAGTTACACCCAGGGCATCCCAAACAGCTGTCCCCATTCAACCCATTAATTCTGATCTTTTAGTGCTTTCAATCAGGGCTGCGAGATACTCCTGAAGTTGTTCCCAGCCAGGGTGTGGACAGAAGTTATTTAATCCTTTTCCCCTCTACAGTAAAGTATGCTCTTCTGAAGGAGGGATCTTTTCAGGGTGGTGTTGGTCCTTCTAAACAGCTGCGGCTTTTGGGTAAAGTCTGAGGTAAGCAACAATCAACCAGTTATTTTTCCTAGGAGCATAGCTTTGTCTTGGCCAAAAGATGCTAATAACTTTTGGAGGTATGTTTCTAACGGCATGATAACCTTGAAACTCTTCCATCGTCACAACCCCTGTTGAGGCTGCTCAGATGTGCTTCAGGGTGCCCTGAGCCGCTGTCACTGTGTTTGAGGCACTCAGGATATCAGGGATGCCTGCAGAAAGTCTCTGCTACGTGTTGAGGACCTTCTACTCACATCAATTCTGGTATTTCTTCCCAGGCTTCTGGAACAGTTTGTGTGACTGCTGGAAGATCCTTGGCAAAGCACTATTATTTTTTTCCCCACCTGTGTTTTTATATGTGCTCTGCTAACTATGCTGAATTAGTTCGTGGGGAAAAAACGAGTGAGCTTTAGGTTTCTCCAGGATTTTCAAAGTGAAGGCATTGTTCAAAGACCTGTTGTCCAACTACTTCCAGATGCTTCACAGAGGGAGGATTTCTAGTATTTCTTGGTGTGGTAAGATTTCACTTCAAACTGAGATGCTTTAAAAAAACAAGAAAAAAAATCAAACATGGAATCCTTTAGGTAGAGCTTTTAAATGCTGAGTCTTATATGAATATCCTGCAGTCCTGAGCATACTTGGCTATCTTCTGTTGTGCTCTTGCAATTTTTAATCCCATGATAAATTCTGTATTTCCTGTGCAGAAGGCCACGGGGCCAAGGGCAAAACAGAGAGAACCAGTGTCCATGCTAAAATCCTTTCTGTAATTCAAACAGGAGATCAAACACATTGACTGATAAGGATTATTCTGGACTGACACAAGCCAGTAGGTTCCTCTTTAAGCAACCAGGGACCAGTAGCCACCTGGGACAAGAGGTTCTGGTCAAAGCTTCAGGCTGCCATAAGCTTTCTCTGTGTAAAATAAAAAGAAAAAACTTCCCCTGGCATTAGCAGCCTGAGTGATTAGGAATAGGTGTATCTGATGTTATTCTTGCCTTAATGAATTCAGCTTATGGCGCAGCTTCAATAAATTGAGCACAAGGTAATTTAAGAGTGTTCAAGCATTTTTGCTCGAATTTTTTAACTTGGGAACAGCCCTGGGTCTAGCAGTGTGAATAAAGAAAGGTCTTTTCTATCCCTCGAAGAACAACAGTAGGTCCTTTCACAGACTGCAGGAACTCCTTCCCTAACCTGGGATGTTCAAGGCGGCTCTCAAGGAAGTCACTAATGCTTCCTAAATTCACCAGGGAAGCCACAGCTCTTAGCGTGGTTGTGCTTGCAGCTGCCTGCCAGGCTTGTTCCTTTCTTTCTACGGTTTCTCTGTTGTGCTCGTGTCTCCTGGCTAGTATGTGCTTCCCAGGGACTGTATTTTTATTACTTTCAAACCTTGGATCGACTGAAGAAGAAAGTGTGAGGGTTTTTTATAACAAGCTGCAAAAGTTGCATGTATTTAATGAGTGTGGAACTGTGTCCTGTAGGCTGCTGCTTAGCTGGGTGAATAACATTTCCTCTGAATCCTTATAAGATTTCAAGCTAGAAACTTAGCGCATTTATTTCCTTTTAATAAATCCTCCGCTTCATGTACCCAGGGGCTCCTTCAGTGGCATCAATCATCAACATGCTCATTTTCCCTCGGTGTTACACTTCTTGAACCTATTTATTCTGTTATAGTTTAAATTCTTCTTGGTCTTATCAGCTGACCCTTACATACTGATTTGCCTGCCTCCTATAGAAGACCTCTTTATTACCTTTGCTTTATTCGAAGCACTGAACAAAGTCCTTTTTAATTGCTGCCATCTGATCTAATTCTGTCCTGGAGAAACAAAATTTGTTTTTCAAAATAAGTGATCTCTGCAGCCTTCCCCAGCTATCAAATATTACTATTGACTATCTTACCAGACCGTGTAATGATGCCAACTCTACCTGCTTCGTTAACTATTTAAAGATTAACACTAGGTTCTAGTCTAGTTTTTTTAAGAGACAAAGGCAAGAGTGAAATGTATGATCTCATTCCTCTGGGTGCAATTCTTTCAGCAATCTGAAAGAGTGAATTGTTGATATAGAAAGGTTCATGCTGTACCCCCTTTTTTTATCAATTGTCTGGGTTTTTTTATCAAATCTGGACCTTATCTCATGTCTGCTTTATCAGATTTGCTTAAGTAAGGTACGTAATTGAAGCATCTTCTGAATTTAATTTCCCCTTCTCAGAAGTCCTGCATTAAAAAAAAATAAAATAAAAAAGAATCCTTTTACAAAGTCTACTTTGGACAAGGAACACATGCCAAGTTCAGGTATTAATGACTCCGCAGCTATGCCCTTGAACACAAAATACTGCTCACCTTCAAACTGATCAGTAACCTAAAGAAGAACACTATAAGAGAATACGCCCATTCTTCATGTCTTTTCTTCAGTTAAAGGAAATATGTTGGTACAAATTTCCTTCCAAACTGGCTGTCGGCCTTTCCTAAGATTAAACTTGGTGAAATAAAATAACTGAGGTCTGTACATAGACTTTTGCCATTCAGAGATTTTGCTTGTGAAGGGGGAGCTACTGGTAGCTACCTAGATAGAGGATCAAAGCCTGTTTTGTGGTTTTATTTCTGCACAAACTCTTGTGTGGCAAAAGGCTGCTATTGTGCAGCTTGTGTTCAAAACTGTCTAGATGCTGCTCAGTGAACTTCTTTCCGCCCAACATGCTTATTGAAATTTTCTAAAGTTTGCTTTTATGTGCCTGAAACTCGGCTGTTACAAGGGATTAGTATATTTCCTGCTTATGTGACGTTCTTGTGAAATTTGGAAACCGAAGGAAAGTTTTAGTGCAACTCTCCATTTGTCATTCTGTTTTCCTGAGTGCTACTGTAATTTTCTTCTCTCTTCTCTGGGTACGTGAGGAGTAGGAAACTCATGGAAAAACTGCAGCTGTAGAAGTTCTAGCTGCTTGCAGGCTTTCTTCATAATTAAATGTTTAAGCTGGTAAAGATGAAATTAGAAACAGACTAGCAAGTCTGTTAGGAAGCCTGAGCAGAGAGAAAGCAGAGATCTCATACTGATCAAATACATTGCTGAAGCTTTACATCGCAGACTGGTTTCTACCTCAAGCATTTCCAGGCAGCTCTATTTCTAAGCGTGTTTCTCTGAATTTTATTTCCTGTATCGCCTCATCAATGCGCGCGCTCTCTCACCAGCAGAGCGCTTTGTGTCCCTGTGTCTTTGCCTCCTGATAATTGTCTTGCATGGCAATTTGATCTTCCAAGTGCATGATTTCCTTATCAGTGAAAGCAAAGATTTTTAATCATATCTCATGGCCTTAGCCTGGAGGACAGTTCCTTGTTGCCAGCACTGGTGTATGGTTGACTTTTTTTTTTCTTCAGCTTTATGTTGTATTTGATATACTTGGTGTTAAAAAAAATCTTCCCACTCATTACATTCTTAATCTCACAAAAGAGTTTAAGTTTTAAACTTTTTAAGGTGATAGGAGAAAGAAAACCAAAGGATGTGCCACTTTCTAGTTAAGGCAGGAGATTGAATTACTACAGGTAATCCCTCTGTCTCCTCAGAGCTTGGCTTCCTGTACCATCTCGGTGTACTTCCTTACTACTCTCCCATAATGGGCCTTTATTAAGGAGAATGGGCAAGCTACATGCAGAGCAGAAGGGATGGTAACTGCCCTAGTGTCTCTTCTAAGGTGACACCAAGGGCAGACTCGGAGCCGATGTACCTATGGAAAAGATACTGCTTTCCCTTAACTTGTATGTTCTCTTAGACAAACTAATGGAAGGCATTGAAAGCTAGCAGTGCAAAACCCCAAGTTTTTGTAGTGATAGATGTGAGCTCCTTGGAGGTCTACCCTACATCCTTGGGCAGGAAGGGCAGCCTTTTGATGTTAGTCCCACCGTATTTGGGCAGGAAGAAGCAGCTCTGTATGGCTACCGAGGCACGAAGCCATCTGAGTTACAGTTCACAACCACCGGAGAAAACACGCTCCAAGGTATTTGATGTTTCTGTTTGGCCTGTCAGGACCCATTATGCTGTTATCTGTTATTGTAATGGATCCTACCAAGCGTCTCCTGTAGCTCATCAGCCCTGACCTTGGCACTCTCCAGTAGCGTAATTGTGGTTGACACAAAAATATGCGCAATGTTCCCATTGCATCCATTAAGAACGTTTTTCAAGGAGTTTCTAATGCCGTAAAAGTGTTTTTGTGATGATGTAACTTCTGCCTAAACCTCAGTGTCTTTCTTGCAGGCTGTGAATACAGGGCTGTAAATGTTTTATATTAACAGTTAAAGACACTCTTAGAGACTCTTTTACAGAAATCCTCTTTTTCTGTGCGATAGCCAATCCAAGCCAGTAGTTTGTTTAAAAACAAAGGTGTATGTGCTCTGACAACATATGCTTTATGATAACAAAATAAAGAAGGAAACTTAGTAAAATTAATTGTACTATTCACTTATGGATTAAAAAGACAGTGAACTGTTTTGGTATAAAACAAAGCTAACGCCTTCTTTTAGCTAGCAGTTCTATAAGCTTTAAATATGCAACAGCTTTAAGTGTGCTGTGCTTTTTTCATGTTAGACACATCTTCTTTACATTCCTTTGAGGAGTCTGGATGTCTGTGCCACCTCTCAAAACTGATGACTCTTGCCCTGCTGAAGACTCAAAGGATTCAGATGAAAAATTTATTTTAACTTTTGATCTCCGTCCCCCCTGGACTGAAAAGGGGAACTTTTAGCCATCACTGAAGCCAGAGAACATAGTCTAGACATTAATAAAAATAACAGGAACGAGAGAACTTTGGCATATGCCCTGGCTTGCGAGAAACAGGCTCTGCCTTTCAGTGACATAAACCAATTTTTTAAATGGCTGTAACTTTGTTATTGCTCTGTTATTGAGTCCTCTGTTTGAGAAAATTGCACCACCCTGTTTGAATGGCTTGATAGTTAAAGCTCAAGCTAAGTCAAAGAAGACCAGTGTAAGAGTTTTGAGGAAGGAATACTTTTAAAATTCCATCCCTAGTTTATCAGTAAGGAATTCCAAGTGCTGGAATTATCTGGAAGACCGTATCTGAAACTGTAGTCTTCGTTCACTACCTTAACAGTCATTGTGCTTTCTGGGCCTCAGGATTTCTTGGCGTTCTTTGTTTTGGGTCTGGGGTTGGTTTTTTGGTTGGGTTTTTTTTTTTTGGCTTAACTGAGGTACCAGACATTAAATATGTGCAACATATCTGGAAGAATAGAGAAAACTGCTGTGAACACATATAAAAATATGTATAAAAGATTTATTGTAAACAAAACAATTCTGTGCAAACAGTGAAGAAAAAAGGCTTCTGGTTTGTTTGGTTTTTTTTAAAAACACCACATGGCTTCGTAAACCCCAAAAAATCTACTCTACGCAGTAAGAGTCCACAAATAGTCCATTCAAGCTAGTTAAGTAAAAGGCTTTGAATTTTTTTCTTGCAGAATGGAGCTCCAATCTCTGAGATTTAACGTTGGCTCTTAAGATCTAGTTTTTTAATATCTCTGATGTAGGAAGGTAAAGAATGACCCAACAAAACGGAAACAGAGCTGTAGCAGCATGAGGCCTGCCTCTGTTAGCCTCTCAGGCCTTCAGTGTGTGATTCCCCAGCCAGCACCAGGGCCCCTACCAGCCATGGAAACTGCTCTCTCTTCTTTATCCAGGCTGTAAAAATAAGGCATAGGATGTTCCTCCAGATGGTCAAATTCATTAAGGCGGAAGTGGGTTGCCAATTTGTTCACCATTCTTTTCAGGGTGACAAAGGCTGCAATGACTTGGAAGGTTAGGAACAGGGCAAAGATGATATGGACTGCTCGCTCCAGTGGCTGAATTTTCAGACCTTCATTAAATAGCAAGAAGAGAATTATAGGCAACTGCAGGAGGAGAGTCAGGAGCCAAAACCCAGCCAGCTCAGGGACCTATAAAAGGGGAGACACCACCTATTAAAAACTGGCATCTGGAGATGAAAAAAATCCAAAACCTTGTAAAGAAAAAACATTTTTAATTTTCCAAAAGCCAACATATAACGTGAAATGGCAAATGAGGTGGCTTAATATTTCCATATACTGTATTTTTAGGCATACTTTTTTTCTGGCAAAACAGTTTTACAGAGCGAGAGGGATCTCTTCTGAGGGAAAACTTCTTGGAATGCACATAATTAAGTGGAAGCTGATGCCAAGGGAATAAAAGATGCAGACTGTAACTTAAGAGAAATAACCATCTCTTCAACTTAAATCTCTTAGATGAATAGTAGACCACTTCATTTATGTTCAACTCCAAAAAGCTCTCCTGCACAAATTAATACGTACATGCGGTACCTTACCTTCTCCTGCAGATTACCCATGTATCCCAGGTAGAGTCGAATGACCTCTATTAGAGAGGCGAGGATCATGATTGTGACCAGGATGAACTTGTAGTAATCTGACAAGAACGAATACTAGAGGGAAGAAGAGAGTGAAAGTTTCTGCTGTGCCGTTTCATTACGTGCTGTTTGTGATTAAATGAAGATGCTGCATGCTACTGTAAGCTGACAGTGTTGTGTTGGCTTCCAAATACTCTTGAACATCTAGTTTCAAGGAAGTCCCAAATAAACCTAATAGCTTCTAACTCCAGTGAGCTTCCTCTCAGTACTAGGAGCCGTTTTATCAGAAACAGATCACATTTGCAAACCATCACTTTCCTTCAGGACTCACCTTCAGTTGGAGCATGACAACGGTGCTGAGCCACCAAAATGGGAAAAAATAAACGTTGAAATAGAGGGACATCTGCAGTGGTAAACTGGAAAGCATTTCATTGTCTGTAGGTAGAGAGAAGTCTTTATCACTCCTAGTTTGTTCCATATGTCCCTTCCATAAATATAACAGAAAGGTACTGCTCCATCTTAGCTTAAAGCAGGGCATTAGCACTCTTCCCAGTCGAATTAAATGTTAAGAAAAATATTTTTATATATCCAGAGGAAAACTTCTTATCCTGTCTTGAGTTACACCATTTCCTGGAATCTAATGCAACTTTCAGTTCACAGGATGCAGAATTGTTATCAGTCACATATTCAAGTTGAGTCTCTGACTGTTGATAACCTGGTGGCTTATGGTTTGCTCCACAATCTCTGCCTGATAGCTCAGCTCAAGTAGTGCTGTATCCTGACATTGCAGAAAGAATTAGTAGTTATTTCACTGCTGTTCCTAAGACAATGGCCAAAGTTTAAAGGAGTTCATATTGGATTATTATGTTGTACGTGATCCTCCTGAGTAAGGACTTACTGCTCGACAGCAGGTTTGCATTGTCCACTCTAAATTTTCAATCTTTATTTAAATAGACATTTGGATGGAAATGAAGTTGCAAGAAGCCAGTAATTCTCCTAGTTCTTAAGAGCTGATGTTTTCAAATATGTGTCAAACTAAAACTTATCCTTTAAAGTCTGGAGAGAGCAAAATGCATTCATACAATGTACAGAAAAGCAAATATTGAACTCTAACATTCAGGCAATACATTCTACATTTAGGATTTAATAATAGACCTAAAAGATTAGACTTAAAACAAGCAAAAACTTAAAAGGGCATTCTAAGGGACTCATTCATTTTCAATGGATGAAGCTTTATTGCTGTATTCTAGTTAACTGACACTGCATCCACTTTACTTCAATTACCAACAGTCTCTTTTCTCATGTTTTCCCCAAATGAAGTCTATGGGCACATCTTCACTTGGTGCTCCCTGAGCAAGTTTAGGAAGTATTCATTGTGACCTGCTCGTTTGTATTTGAGTCCTGTGCCCCTGTCTGTCACAATGGTGATATTCAATTGAAAATCAGTCTAAACAGTCACATTGTCTCACTTTCAGCCTGAGAACCACCTCTCTTCTGACATTGCCTTCTCTTTCTGTATCTTCCAACCACTCTCATACCTGTCTTTGTTCCAGCTCAGTCTGGCATCCCTGTTTCTAGTCCAGCCACATGCAGCCTGGTACAGTCTGTTCCAGAAGTCTTTATGCCAATTGCAGAAGTATTCATGGAAGCTACTAGACTAGGTGGGAAGGAAGGAGGATTTGGGAACAGAACTGGGACAGACCTTAAGGGTAGGGTGTGAGGGGCAGGGATTTGTTATACAGAAATAGAAAGTGCAAGACAACGAATTAAATTTTTTTTTAATTGCATTTTTAAGCATCAACACTTCCTTACATCTGCAAAGGAACACAGATGCCTCACTATCAACCTAAAATTGCCCCAGGTGTCCTAATGAACGAATCTCTTAAACACCAGGAGGACTTCGGAGGGCAATGAGATGCAATTCTAAAACACTGCTTTATCTTTCGAGAAAACATGACCATCCAATTACAAGTAACTGTGTTTCTGCCCTATATGTATTGGATGAAAGTTTAAGGGTTTGTGGCTGTATTACTAAAAAACAGAGAAGCCAAGAGCTCTAATATCAATTATGATGACAGTGTTTTAGGTATGTTAAAGGTTTCATTTACATAGCACTGGTATCTGTAACTTCTGCTTAAGTTTTAGAACTGTGTTTTGGGTGAATGTTTAGCAATATAAGCCAGTTCCAATTCATCTTTCTATCACTAAACTGAACTTATGGTTATTTTCTGGGATTGCTAAAATTCATGGAGAAGCCAGACAGGATTGTGATGGCCAATTCTTTGATGCTCAAGCAAGTCACTAAGGTGTATATATATGTAAACTTAATTTTTGAAATTCTGATCTCCAAGAAGTTAATGGTACATTTGCAATTGGTTTCAGTGGGTTGGATATTCACATAGGAGTTTTCATAATGGGAAAAGAAATTACTAAAACCAGAAGCTATTCCTGGAGGTAAGAAAAATATTTCAGTTGTGTTTGATAAATGAAATGAAGAATTAGTAACTAGTAAGTTTTAGTGGTGTGACCACAGAAAGGAGTACTCTTGTCTTGAAATAACAATGACGTTTTGATTAATTTTATCAGCTTGTAATGGATTTATCAGTTGAAATTAACATAGCCTTTCTACGTAGCCAGACTGTGTTTATTTTTATGGCTACTCTCACTCTAAAGATACAAAAAGGGGGCATGTTGGCCTGCAAATTTCACTGGCAATATGATGAAGGAACAGGTATTGGTCATGACGACAGACTTGGAAAAATAAAGAGAAAGATGGCGTATTGCAGGCTTGAGTTTTTGCTGCCTAACTCTAGCTTACTACACCACTTCATGCTTTACGCATCAGGTGTCCTAACTGCGCAGGACTACTGAGCTTAAAATGATAGCTCGGTTCTTTTATTTGTTCGACATAAATCATTTTTACCTGGGCACAGGCAGAGTGCCTGGTGTGTGAGTAATGGATTTTCATCTGCAGTATTTTACGCAAACTTGCTTACTAAGCTGTACAGGCGGGTGTAGACTGTTCTCCATGCCTAGTTTTAAATCAAGACTGTTCGCTGTTTAGCATTTTAGGGAAGCCTCTCTCAGGCCTGCGACACGGCGGCAGTGTGAGGTGCAGGGCGATGGAGCGGCCGCTGTGGCTTTAGCCCAGACAACGTCCATGAAGCCATATCCCATGGCTGATGGTGAAACCAGGCCTCACCCGAAAGGCCCCTCTGCTCTCCACTGCTGGCCGGCACCCGCGCCGCCGGGCCCCTTGATGTGGCGGAGAGCGACGGGGCTCCGGGACCGCCGCCTCAGCCTCCCTGCCCGAAACACGACGGGGGGGACGGGACGGGGACGAGGCGGCTACCCCTGCAGATGGCACGGCTCTGCCCGGGGGGAGCCAACCGGGGACAGCCCGCCGGCGTCCCCCTCAGGCCCCTTCCACCACTGCCCCCAGGTGCCGATTAGCGCCGCCATCTTCCTTCCCGGGGAGCTCCACCCCCTTTCCCCCCCGCCCCAGCGGCACCCTCCGCCATTTTTGTTGCTGGCGAGCCGCCCCCGCGCTTTACCTGGGCGGTCGCCCGGGTACTGCGGGCCGGTGCGGCGGCTGTCGGTGAAGACGGTGCGGCTGAAGGAGCTCAGCCGCCGCCTCAGGGGCTGGGGCAGCGACATGCTGCGGCGCTGCGACCGGGCGTTGCTGTGCGGCCGGGGCGCGCAGGCGCGGTGGGGAGGTGGGGGCGGCGGCGGGGTGCTGCTGGCCCGGCTGCCCGCTGCATCTTGGTGAGGGGTCTGTCGGCACTGGGCAGAGGGGAGCGGCGCTCCTGTCCCGGGGACAGTGTTATAGTGGAGCTCTCTGGGGGAGATACCGAGCCCAGAAATTTATAGAATCACAGAATGGTTTGGGTTGGAAGGGACCTTAAAGATCATCTAGTTCCAACCCCCCTGCCATGGGCAGGGACACCTCCCACCAGACCAGGCTGCTCAAAGCCCCATCCGGCCTGGCCTTGAACACCTCCAGGGATGGGGCAGCCACAGCTTCTCTGGGCAACCTGGGCCAGTGTCTCACCACCCTCACAGGAAAGAATTGCTTCCTGATATCTAATCTAAATCTCCCCTCTTTCAGTTTAAAACCATTGCCCCTTATCCTGTCGCTCCACTCCCTGATCCAGAGTCCCTCCCCATCTTCCTGTAGCCCCTTTAGGGACTGGAAGGGGCTCTAAGGTCTCCCTGGAGCCTTCTCTTCTCCAGGCTGAACAACCCCAACTCTCTCAGCCTGTCCTCACAGCAGAGGTGCTCCAGCCCCCTGAGCATCTTCGTGGCCTCTGGCCCCACTCCAACAGGTCCATGTCCTTCTGCTGTTGGTGGCCCCAGAGCTGGAGGCAGCCCTGCAGGGGGGTCTCCCCAGAGCAGGGTAGAGGGGCAGAATCCCCTCCCTCGCCCTGCTGGGCACGGTGCTGGGGATGCAGCCCGGGATGGGGTTGGCTTTCTGGGCTGGGAGCGCACACTGCCGGCTCGTGTGCAGCTCCTCCCCCACCAACACCCCCAAGTCCTTCTCCTCACGGCTGCTCTCCATCCATTTTCCACCCAGCCTGGATTTGCGCTTGGGATTGCCACAACCCACAGTCACAAGTATGATTTAAAAGCGTGTTTATTTGGACTGTACGTGTGAGAGCGGTCACTGCCACCTCAGGGTGCACTTACATGTGCGTAGAGGTGCTTTCCCACTTCTGTCATGTAGATAAGTATGCACAGAGGAGAATGTTTTTGCTTGTTATGGTCACTGCGCAAGTGTGGTGCTTTCCTGCCTGATTGGGACTGCTCATCATCCCTGGAAGATGAAAAAGCAGTACCTGGCAGGTAGGTCACCCTGAGCTGTTCATGTCAGAGCCCTGTGTGTGAGAGTTGCCCAAAACAGCGTCCTTTTGCCTCAGAAATATTGGTGCGTGCCAGCCCTCTGTGTCTCCCCTCAGCTCCTACATTGGTTTGGTTCCTTTCTAATCAGTCAGAGTGGATTTTTTCGTAAGTCTGTAGGGCAGGGTTTGCTCTTTTTCTGAAAAGGTAATTATGAAATATTGGTGTAAAGAAAGCGGTTGCAAGACTGCTCTGTTTCTGTCAGAATAAATACAGGGAAATGATGGTACTTGATGATGGCTAAAGAGAGGGGGGATTAAAGTAAGGATGGATGTTGACAGAGCTACTTTATTTATTAAGGTGATTACGAATGACCCTTGTTTTATGATAGATTCAGATATAGCTAAACAAGAAAATACCTTTTCCTCAAGGAAACCTGTCTGTGTCACTGTTGAGTTAAAAGCAGCAGTGAGATCGTAGCCTTTTTACTCTAGTTAGCTTTTGTCCTTTATAGGAGACTCTCATGGCCTGATGCGAAGTTAATAATGGAAATGCAAATTCTGCGTGGTCAGAATGGAAGAGCAGCTTGTGTCTTTTACTATGAGAACTGATAACAGTTGTACCTGCTCCCTCTTTTCTCCCAAAAACATATTTAGCTACTTCTCTGGGTGATCATTCTCTAGTGTGACTTTCCAAACTCAATTATCTCTGACTAAATAATTTAAAGCCGAGTTTAAATTTAATTTCATTCTGTCCCACTGGGAGAACTACAAAGAAAGATGGCTAAACAAGCAGGAGTTCTGAGAAATCCATTTGGCTTTTGAGTTGATGACTGATGTGGTATTGACAACAGATACTTTTCAAAGAACTTCTCCAGACTAGGGTGTGCAAGCAGGAATCTGCATATAAAAAACCTGAAGACCTTCAGAAGAAATGAAAAGGGAATGATTTTTAAATAATGGCAGCAGATTGGAAGAGAGGAGGAATTAAAGATAACCCAGAACTTCAAGGGATGCTGTGTATGTCCCCTTAGAAGCAGGGAGGTCAGTGGGCTTTGGTGTGTAAGTGCTCCTAGAAAATAAAGTTTTAAACACAGGCGAGGTTTATCCCTATTTTACAGATAAGACAGAACAAGAGAAGTTGAGTCCTGTGAAATGCTGTTTGCAGTTTGTGTTGAAGCCTACAGAAAAATGTAGGTAATTCATCACATCCTGGACAGAAGCAGACAGATAAGTCATCCAGTAAAAATACTCCTTACAAAGTATCAGAACATAAGGTAAAAGGAAAGAGGTTATGTAGGTGTTGTCATATAAGGTGTGTATGTACAGCAGTGACCACAGCTCAGCCTGGTTTACCTTTGAACTAAGTAGCTCAGC
This sequence comes from Chroicocephalus ridibundus, assembly GCF_963924245.1. Classification (NCBI taxonomy): domain Eukaryota; kingdom Metazoa; phylum Chordata; class Aves; order Charadriiformes; family Laridae; genus Chroicocephalus; species Chroicocephalus ridibundus. The sequence goes on from NC_086286.1 coordinate 20,827,351, forward strand.
CTTGCTGGCAAGACAGCTCTGCGAGCAAATAGTTCAGTAAAGGTAAAAAGAGTATTTTTCAGCTTTTTTGACCTGACTGTCTTAAACTGTGAGGCTTCCCCCATAATCAGCATAGTGATGGTGATGCCTGCACTAGCTAGCCTGTCTGGGGGTGGGGGGGTAAAGCAACACAAGCCGCACTCATAGACATCCACGTCATGTTGTGTCCGAGCCAGACTCAAAGCTCTGAGCTGTGAAGGCACTAATGGTGTACTGCAATTTCAACAATGAAAATCTGTGAGTGGATGCCTGATAACTGGCTAACTACCTAATAAATAACAGAAGAGTTTAAGATCACTTTTATATTTGAGGAAACACTATGAAAACCAGCATTAATGGTAGATAGGTTTCTGAATTTTAAAAATATAGTTATTTTGCTAGTTGCCTGCAGATGCTAGAAATGTGTTTCCTGTCAGGCTGAACAACTACAATGGTGACTTTTGCACTATCTAGTAGATCTCGCCATAAAGTTCTCTGCTGTAGCCAGTGGCAAGATGAAGAATCTGTGCAAGATTTCCAATGAAATTGCCTGAAACCTTCTTCTACTGTTGTTGCCTTGGTCCTGATCTGGTTAACCACCCTTTAAGTTAGGGAAATGCTAGTCCCATACTCTCAGCTAATTAGACACAAGGACAGGTTTATATGAATTAAAAGTATGGCAGGGTTTTGATTAAGTCAGATATTCATGGAAGTTTCTGGGTTTTTTTCATAGTAATAGCTGATGGCCTGTAAAAGTTCAGCCTTTAAGGATTTTCCTTTTGATTACTTTTTCAGAAAGGAAGAATTTCCCCCGAATTGTACAATGTCATGCCTTTTCCTGATGCCAGTGGCTTTGAGCGTGGGCCCTGATCTCCCAAACACTTTGATTTTTCTGATGTTCCCCAATTCTGAAAACCTATCAAGCATACAGTCAGGTATCCTGCCAGCAGCTCTGTGGCAGTCAGTGGGACTTTGCAAAATTGGACTCTGCTCATTCAAAAACTGAAGCAATCCAGCTTAGCAGTCAGTGAAGTGTAAAACTGAGTCGTGGGTAAAGGAAAGGCCGGTGGAATGCAGACACCACAAGAAATGCATGGATTTGCCGTGTGAACTCAATTTCCAGACTCAAGGTGTGAATCTGTGATATTTGGCAGCCTTAGATTTTTCAGCAGATGGCCAAGTATCCTCCACGTCCCCATGAAATAAAATTGTGCACACTTTTGTTTAATATTTTTGTCTATGCAGATGCTTAAAATATTCCCTGAAGATAGAATATATACTCTTTGTTTTTACTAAGTCTGTTTAATTTTTTCTTTCAGACTGAGGCATGCATTTTTTTTGTCAATTTAATGAACAGAATTCTGATTTTCTGTAGGGATGGTTGGAGAGCACTTACTCCAGCTTCAAGCAGAAGAGAATCTTAAAAATTCACGGATCAGAGCACCAGGGCATCTACATTGACAAGTCAGAGCTTCCTGTAACAGAAGGATATAAATCTGTGCCATAAGGAGTGGAAGAAGGAAAAACATTTAACTGTTATATGACTGTAACATTTATGAAGACCATCTGTATAAATAACATAAGCGTCCAGCTTTTGTGATGAAACTGTGTTTGGCCCTTCCTTTTTGAAATGGAAAGGTATTTCATTACTGAATTCCTTTGTGTCTATCCACATATGAATGGTTAAGGTAGAAATAACCAGATTTCCAATTCGCTGTGCTTCAAAATAAGCTACTGAAATGTGAAACTGGAAGAAACAGGCCCATAATTGCACAGCATATTAAATGACTGTTTTATTTCTCTCCACACATGCTAGCTATAAATAAAACAAAAGTCTCTGAAAATCTGCCTGAGAGCTTTAAATCAGAGGAATATTGGATCTCTGTGTATCCACAGTAGTCCAACTAAGTTGGTAGACACTGGCTTGGCTCCCAGACCGAAGCTCCTGGGGCTCTCTGGCAACAGCACTAAGCCATAAACACCAGATGCAGTATATCTAACGAAATTAAATATCAGCAGGTTGTTGTGTTGTTTTTTTTTTTACAGTTGGCATTTCAGAAACACAGAGTTCATTTAAATGGTGCCAGTGGTTTATCTTTGCACCTGAATTGCAATTGCCGTATTCCTGAATGTACTGATGTGGAATATCACAAATGCTATTTTCCCTGGCGTGCCTGTGCTGCTGTCCCTCATGTAACCATAAGCATGCAAGCAACACAAATCACTCTCCTTACTACCCCGTCCCTTACTACCTGCCCAGTGTTTTAGCAGAAGTGCTGTAAAACATGTAAAAAGTGCTGGTGAGCAGGGGTATGTGCAGACAAGCAGAGTCCAGGCTTGCTTTCTCCTCATGTCCTCAGACTAAAGTGACAGATTGAGAGTTTTAACAAATTACAAATGCCACGAAGACTCTAATGTGTGCGTTTGAAAGGGTCGTGTTATTAGCTGTGACAGTGTCTGCCAGAGCAATTTCACCGCTGTGCTCCTGGCTTGCAATACCCCAGGACAATCTTTTCTCTGTGTCACTTGTACACTAGTCCCTGGTGTTCATTTAACACTTACAGGATATTTGTGTCTGGTATACAATTGTTGTTGCTGATGAGACTTAGCACAGGCTCCTGTTTTGAGTATTACATATCACTGCAGTCATTCCGTGCATTAAATATATCTTGGCTATTTTAGTCTTAAGCGTAAAGACATCAGAAAAAAAATACAAAAAAATGAAAGGGCTATTACTTGCTCCTGTGGATTGATTTTCTTCTTGCTGTACTTGGCATTTAGTTAGACTCACTTGCTAGTTTGTTTTATTTTGTTGATTTGTAGTTTTGTTGAGCGTGTTGGGAAACTCAAGGCTGGTGCAGCTATTAAGCAAGTTTTACAATTTGTGTTGCAAAAAGTACTCAAGATGTTTGTGATACGCAAGGAGGTTACTGTGAGTGGATGAATTCTGAGCCAGATTCTCATTTCTATGAAGATCCTTGACATGCCCTTAAAGGACCCTCTGCATGACCTGGCTGGTGCGGAGGCCCCTTACTTTCAAAAGGTGGAAGAGGGAGTGAACACCATGTTAATAACACTGCAAACAGGGTGGGTACCCTTTTTTGTTTGTCTGAAAAGCTTTGATGACAAGCTTTGTCAGCAAAATGATCTTCTTCCTTTGCTTCCAGACCTTGTTGGGGATAAATTTTGCCCCAGTCACACCTGCAAGACTGAGGAGGACTTGAGACTTGTTCTTTCAGGAGGTACTCAAGGCTGTGGTAGGGGCTCTCAGCATGTTATTTTGGCTGGTGTGTGGTTGCAATAGCTGCACTGTTCTGTTTGTGCAGAAATGCACACTGAGAGTTCTGCTTTGGCTCTAGAGTCGCTTTACAGACCTCTGCAGCTTGTGGGGTGTGTGTATGGGAGGATCGTTATTGCAGAGGATCTGATGGCTTCAGCCTTGGTCTCATCTTTACTTGCATAGATAGGCGAGGTGATCTTTCCTGTGGTAATTTTAGCTGTCTAAGTATTACTTGTACAATCTAAAGTAGCTAGAGAGGCTTCATCTGTATGGTGGTTTCCCCTCAAAGGCTGTTCATGGGAAGGAGTAATGTGCTTGCTGCATGTGTCTGTCCTTCTCTGCTGATAACTGGTAGAGTTGAGTTGTTTTGCTGAATCAAGGTGCCCAGCCATTGGAAAACTGAATGCTTTACAAAGATCCAGGCTCTCCTAGAAGCTTTTTTGTGGATCTGAGCTCCCCTAGATGGGCTTCCTGCCCCATAGGGCTGTCTGTGTTCACTGGGCACCACACCAGATGCTTTACCTGCTTCTCTCTACAACTCTTGCAAAATGCTTCCTGGGACATCGGCCCTGGCAGTGCCAGCGCTTTCTCTTTTTATTGCAGAATCGAAAGATGGCACAGTATTTAAAAATTTACCTCCAAGGCGGCCTGCATCCACATGATCATAAACCCACGCGAAGGCAGGATTTATTTTGCTATTGCATGCTGCTGACAGTTCTCTGTAATAGCTGTTTTGGTCGTCCTTTGTAATCAATTCAAGCCCAAACCCTGAGTGAGTGATGGAGGACAACATTAGTAATTCGATCATTTAGAAAAGAAAAAAAAGCCACAAGACAGAGAGGACTGTTGCTTAGTTAGGAAACTAATTGCAGCGTTATTTTATTTTTAGTTTCTAAATTCCTATTTGGACAGTTACATAAATGCATAATTTCAAAAGCGTGAGTATGTCAAAACTTCAGTGCAACTTAAGTGGGGGCAGAAACAGTGCCCTAAATTGAAGTCAGATATTTGGGTTCTGTTATACCTATTTGGGTGCCTAAATTTGGATTTCTAGAATAAGAGCAAACTCTCTTTCTACTTTGAATCTTTGCTGAATGTAAAGGTATGTGTTATGTTGCCAGGTCAGCATCAGTGTTTCTCCTTTACCTGTTCTTCGTGTCCAGACAGACACTTCATCCTTGGGAGAGTAAAGGATTGTGAGAAAAGCGGTGAGACTTATGGGATTTCCAGTCAAAAATTAAGGCATGGAAGCAGAGTTCTGGTTCAAGGCCTTTAGCTTCAAACATCATGGGTTATGCTTTTGGGGATGTTAGTGTAATGCCACTGCAATCTACAGTATCTCTCTGTTGCACGTGGGTTTGGCTCCATATTTATTTTTGTTCCATAGTCTGTTAGCTTTAGGCTCTTTGCTGTGTTTCCAGACAAAAGCAAACTCGGCTCAGGTTTTCTTCAAGTAGTAAGAAGAAAGTGTGTCGTGAGTCTTCTAGGTTCCAAAGGCATGTAATTCTTTGTTTATTACTTTTTCAATTATTTAAGGCAGGGGCTTCTTATTTGTGGGTACACGTTGGCTACTTGCACCATTGTACCTCAGCCTTAGCTGTGATACTAGTTGCTGCTGTAGTATGAATGATCATTTTGAACTCTGCAGTCTGCTGTCTTTGAAATGTAAAATTTCCATTTGTCATTTGAAGATGGGGTTTCTCATGTAACCAGAATCTATAAAGTGGTGCTTAAGACTGGAGAAAGTCTAAAGGGATTTTTGCTGTAAAGATGTTCCTTAAAATCAAGGAATTCCGTTCCTGCATACCGCATTGTTCCCATTTGTGGTGGAGGAGGCAGAATTGAAGGATCAAATCCAGCTTGCTTGTTGTCCTCTCTCTCCCTGAAATGCTTTATTATAGGACTCAATTAAGAGCAAATTTTTCCCTCAGATTCTGTTAACAAGGTCTTTATGAAATATTGAGTTTACAGGTGCTAGATTTATTACAACAGTATTTTAAAGCATAAAATGCTGGTGCAGCAGCTCTAATTAGAAATGCACTGAGTTTACTGTGCAGGTGAAGTGCTGTTATTAAACTGCAGCACCCACATCAAGAGGCACATACAGACTGCATTTATACACGTTTAAAGGACGACCAGAGGTACCTGTGAGAAAAGCTAGAGTCTGCTCTGAAGTGCCACTGCACTGTGATTTCTTTCTTCTTTAATTTGAATTAGCACAGCTTGGGCCAGATATTTGCCTCTGTAGCATTTACTGAGTTGCAGCGGTTTGTTGAGAGGGAAGACCTGTGGTGAGGTGCTGCAGGCTTTGTGTTACAGCGTGACAAATGATGTACTTTGCCATCATGGTCAGTAAGAAGTAATTAAAATGGGAGGTGGAAATCAACAAAGTCGATTTCTACTTGACTAGTTGATTTCTATTCAGCTAGTTGCTTTTGCTTTTAAAAAAATCATGAATATCCACTAGGTCTTGTCTGATGTAACTTGGCATATCTGTGACATCCCTAAAATCTTCCATGTAAATCAGCAAGATAGATCCCTGGAGAGGAACTTCATTGTCTGGTCCCAAAGCCAGGTCAACCACGTCCAAACCACACCTCTCCAATGACAGAGACTCCTCAGCCTGCCTGGGCAAACCTACCCTCGTGCTCAACTGTCTGTATCATTATGAAATACAGTCCTAGTATCTAGCCTAAGTCACACTTTTTTCAATTATTCCTTTACTTTTTATCATACCCACCATGCAGTGGGTAGGATGAGAAGTAAAGCTACTTAACTGCATCTTTCTGCAGCTACCTTTTCATTTCTGTATTTTATGTTCCCTTATCAGCTCTTCTGTAAGTAAAACAAATCTAACTGAACAGATCCGTGTCTGTTTATGCTAGATGTTTATCACATTGGTCTCCCCTGATTTCCTTGAGAGGAAATCTATCAGGCAGAGAGGGGAAAAGATTTCGGAGATGAATACGTTAGAAGAGTTTCGGTATACATTGCAAATTGCCGTCTGCAGTACCAGACGGCCCTCATTGATCACACCTAAAGAACGTGTTCTTTCCTTGAACATTAAACATAGCAACCCACTGTACTAGGACTCAGGATTTATATTGCTGTCCTGCAAGGATAATTAGGAATTTACCAGCCCAGATTAACAGACGCCTTGAGAGACATGAGTATGATTAACTTCATAAATACATATTATGAAATCAGGGGCAGTGTTCTAACTGTAATGTATTTTCCCTGAAGGAAAATATGCCTGAGTAAAGAAACCAGAGGAACTTGATGCCAAATGCAGAATGGAATGAAATTCCTATACGGCTGCAGTCTATCCACGTTTTTTTTCTGAGTGGTCTTTTGCTTTGAAGAATTAGATGAGGAGTTATTTCTCTTCATTTTATTATCCCCTAATCTCCAAACTCTGTCTCACTTTCCTGAAACGCACTAGCGTGTATCATGTGCATACATAACATAACATTCCCTAGGAGAGTTGTAACTGCTTTGCAGTCACTGCAGGTGAATTTGCTTATAAAAGGCAGAGACAGAGGGAGTATAAGTCAGTATTTGCTCCTGTGCTGAAAGTGGATTTCTGAGTGTGTTATAGTATAAAGAAGATGATATTTCTACAAAGCTGTGAGACTAAAGAACCCTGGAGGTGAATCCAAGCAATCCTCATAAAGATTGTTTACTATAAAAGCCTCAGTTATCAGATGTTGAGGGCCTTTAACCTCAGATCTGGGTTAGCTGCTTGAGTTTGCAAATTAGTCTTAAAGCTGTTGGTACCTCCAGCTTGATATTCAGCCTTGCCTCAAGGAGTCCTAGGTTAAGAGTGACTGAAAAAAATCCCTTCTCAGCAGTCTGTCCTGGCAGAAGGTGATGTGCTGAGATTGTTCTTGAATCCTGCTGACCCTTGCTTGTGGGAACATCTGTTGGCAGCAGACGTGTAAGGCATGGAAGACCTTATAGATTGCCCCAGCGTGCATGGGCGACTGGGCTCAGATCTGGCAGCTGTAGATTAGAGGTAGATAAAGCTGCCTCATGCCAAGGGTGCATTCTGCAAGAGGGAGAATTTCAGCCTCAGAGCCTGGACTCACAGTGCTTTATTCCAGCTATTATGTCCCAAAATCTCAGCCTGGTGAAGGGTGGAGTCTATCAGCTGAATAATTTATCCTTCTGTTACTTCCATTCTGTTGTCAATGTTTCTTGACTCTGCGAGAGTGAACTTCTGCTGGACAAGTATTTTAGAGCAGCTTTTTGCTGTATGCCGTTTGAAGGACAGGGAAGTGCCAAGTTAAACTAAACTTCAGAATGTCACGTTATTTGGGGGAGAAAGCTCATCAGCTGTAGTTTCCAGTGCAATGGGTTAAAAGCTGTAATTCCTTGGAGCTGGCTTATTTTTGCTAAGAACAGACAACTAGTGTTGCCATATTTTCAGTCCTGTGTGTGATCAGAGTCCTGACAGCACTAGGTACTCTGCTGAAGTGCATTAAAGATGTAGTTTAGTTTTTTTCAGGTAAGGAAGAGCTTTAACCTTTCAGACAAAACAAACTGTGCAACTTCACTAGGCACCTCTGCAGTGAGCTTTGTAATTCCTGATGTAATGGGAGGTTGTTTCTTGTCCAGTCTTGATTTAACTGGGTTCAACATGTGCTTAAGAGCTTTGCAGAGTCTAGGCTGAGAAGTACTTTTCATGTAGGAATGCTGCAGAAAGGATAATGACCACAAGAGTCCGGGTAGCAGCAAAGGCTTCATTCTGCTCCCTTTGAGCCCCAACTGGTCTCGCTTTGACGTTATCAGGATGTCAAAGTGTAGACTTCAGTTGAAGCAGAATTTTTCATCAGACAGATTTGTTTACGTGGATTTTGTCCCTCAAGCCTGCCCCCAGTTCTTTCTGCCTATGTAAGTGTTTTTCTAGTCCAGGGCACTTCAGAGAAATTGTAATTTAAAAATCTTTGCTATCTACACCTGAATTTTCAGTCAGAACTTTCATCAAATTTATGTGCTATTCAGTTTGTAAGTGTTGGTTGATATTTAGGCTTTTGGGCTGATTTATTTTACATACTTCTTTCTGGAAACTGCAGTGCTCCATTGCAAAGGCAAACACTGGGCCAGCATATGGAAGATGGCTAGTAATCCAGCTCCTTTGGGGGTCCCAAGTAGAGATGCGCTATATGGTTTTCAGAGTGCCTCCACCTTCTGAAATGCAAGTTGTTCTTGGGTATCACCAAGGCATTGAGGCCTTTAATATTACTGCTGAATTTAGAAAACTCATTGATCACAAACACAGTTCCATGTTGTCCTCCCAGTATTATTCATCTTAATTGTGGCAATGGGTTATAATCAAGTAGTGGTGGAATAAAGGGACTGATATGCCATGCAGATGCGGCTCAACACTGGCTTGCAGAAGATAGCTGAGATATCCCAAATACATGGTGCTCAGTATGGCACAGCTGGCACTGCTGTACCTGGTATGCCTCTATCTTAATGTATGGTGGAGGCATTCCTTACCTGGCATCAATCTTTATGCACACCAGCAGTGTGCTCGGAGGCATTTCTCTCCTGGCAGACCATCACTCTTTTCAGCAGTTAGGCACAATCATATGTAAAGGTCGCATAGGAAAAAATTCACATTGTTTTCCCATTTGATCTTGCAGATGGACCTTGACAACCTCTCAAAACAGAGGACAGCAAAATTGTTAGTGCCATAGAAAAATAGTGAAATAGCGTTTTACAGATAGTCCCAGGTGAAAATTGGCACAGCTTCCTGGATCATAAAGGAATGATGCCAGTTTATACCAGCATAGAGATGGGTATTACTGTAACTGTGACTTCTAATTCTGATTTACTTTATCATCCTTGCTGTAGATTGTAGTAAGAATCCGGTAAGACTCTACTACTATGATTTGTGCAATTAGGACCAGACTGAAGCATGAAGAGTTCTCATCTCTGCAGCTAGTAAATTGATAGAAATACAGTTTCTCAAATAGTATGTAGAGTTGACGGTCTCTGACATATTAATATGTCTCTAAAATCCAAGACTGATACATATAACATTTGTGTCTTGTTTTTTTTTCCAGGTATCTTTCAGGAGCTGCCTTATTATCTATCTGTCATGTACCGAGCCAAATTAGGAGCAGCCATTCATTCTAAGTTAAAATTCCAATCCTGCTGAGGGCAAGAGAGGTTTTGTTGGTGGAAGTGAGATTTTTTTTGTCTGGTTTCTTACAGCTGTTTTCTACAGCATGCTTTGCAGTTTGTTTTTTGGGTATATCCCTGAGCTTCCTCAGTAAGATGTGGTAACTTATGCAGCTGGACCTTGAATGTACCTTTGGTCACCACCTATGGTCACTATTTCTGTCTATTCTGCATGACTTCAGGCATTAGCAGTCAATGTAACCAGTAGATCCGGAGGGTGTTCACTCTTGTTGAGGCAGTGTAATCTAATGGTTAGCATGCTGGACCAGAAGCATACTGTTTTCCACACAGAGAATTAAATTTGGATTGTTTTGTGATTAGCATTTTGTGGGATGAAGAGGGAATGAGATTGCTTTTGTGGTAAATTGAAAACTTCATCCTGAAATATAAGCGCGTACATAGTCTAGGTGGCTTTTCAACTGAGTCCAATAAAAGAGAGTTTATCTCCTGTCTGATACTTTTAACAGAAATTACTCAAAAATATTGTTTGTTTTAGACAGCCCTGTGATTCTTCATTCTTTTCACTCTCAGAACTGGGTATAGAAGTAGGTTTCTTAATTTATGCAGCTGAATCTTTCACTGACAGAGCTCAAAGGCTCCTACAGAATACTCTGGCCAATACCAAAACCGGAATCTTCCACTAGAAATCCAGAATAACTTCACTGACTTAAAAAGTCTGCTGCTGCATTTGGCCTGAGGGGTTTTTACTTCAAGCTATGTGATGTTTCTCTGCCGTTTTTCTTAAGTTGGGCATTTTATAATTGTTGGGCTCATCCCACAGTGATCTTGGCCTTCTTCTAAAGGGCAGATATAATTTGGGGCCCTCTGCAGTGACAGCTGTGTAAAGATGAATTCCATATTCTTGTCAGGAGCTCAGTTACTTCATTGGCCCATGCATTTAGAAAGCTGCTGTCAGGCCAGCTGATTTCTTTCAATGGGATATCTTGAGTTTTTCCAGTGCTCCTCTTATTTATTTTATTTCTCCATGTTGGGTAGTGTCTCAGCATAGACAGTGACCTCCAGAATAGCTATTTCTTCTACCTTATTCTAACCCCAACCATACTCCAGTGTGAATAATGATTGCAAAGACATTGTTTGACTTGGTTGCAACCTCTGTATTTGTTTGCTCCCTCTGCTTGCTGGGTCTGTCAGAGATCTGCTGTTTCTCTGGGTGTCTCCCTCCCGATATACTTAAGGCATTTTATATTGCCTCCTCTGACAATTTAGTTTCCTGGATTTTTTCTTTAGTATTTCATTTTCATTTTTGCTGTCAAAATCTGTTCCATTGTATTAAAGACACTTGAACTGGATTTACAGTGCCTGAAATATTGTTTTGGCCCTAAACCTAACCCCCCCATACCACTGGAAATTATTGCAACTTTTCTGTATCTTTACTTTAAAAATCCCATTGAACTCCAGCAGACATGTGGCCTTTTTCTAGCAGAAGAATATTTATTTAATCCCTGTATAGAGAAGCAGAGAGTGAACTCCTAGATCCATTTGAATCAGTGGGACTTTTCCTGGGCTCTAGCTGAGCTGTGCCTTCATGGTCAGGTTTGTGGTCTGTAGCTGGCTTTCCAGCGAGGGGAGGTGGAAAGCACAAAGCAGGATTTTCACTCCTGGGATGAGAGGCTGAGCTACAGTTTGGGACATCTTGCTACAGCTGGAAGACCAAGTTTTCTTCCTGTATCTTGCACTGTCCTCCTGAAAGATACTTGTTTATGATTTTGTGTTTGCCTGGCTGTAAAATAATAAAGTTCCTCAGCAGCACAGTACTATTTGGACGCATAGTTTTGTTGGTGTATTCGGATTGTATTTGAGGTTCTGGAGTTGCATGTCCGTCTGGGACATGCTAAGCCCATAAAGCAACAGATAAGCTGCAGGTTTATTCAGGTGCTTAAGTGTGTTGGCTGCACGGGGCCTTAATTTATTCCCTGTGAATTGTGGTGATGTGTCCCAGTGGAAGTCATCTGGTTTGGTGACAAGCTTATTCTCCCAGCAGAGAAGTTTGCTGAAATAAGGTGAGTTAAAACAGTTTCCCCCTATTCCCATCCCTCGCTGAAGAGCAGTTTAAACAGTGAAAACTGTCAAGAGTGCTTATTCAGAGAAGCAATGTTGGAAGCTGAAGATAAGAGCATTTATCTTCACGTCAAAACTGCTCAGTGTCTTTGATGGACTCCCAGCGCGGTTTAACAAGGAGCTTAGGCTGGAGTTGCTGGAATGCAAGGAGTCCAGGGGGTGGTGTTTATCCCACCGAAACACGGCATACGTCAAATCAATTACACGGTGCAAACGTATTTCCCCCTGTCACCAGCTAGCATGGCAAGCTTGGAGAAAATATGTTCTAGGCACCAGAGGAGCCTCCTCCCTTTAGATGCTGATTTAATGTGAAATGTATATTAAAGGAGAGAGAGAAAGAGGGGGAGAAGGGGGAATCTCGTGTGTTCTGCAGCAGATTGCCACATCGATCTTGTCATTTAGGCAAACACAGTTGGACCTGAGGCTATGAGTCTGTGGGATACGCTGTATTTCTGTCAGGAATTGTCAGTCTCAGAAAAGCACAGGAGAACGAGAGGCACCGTAACAGAGTAGAAAATGCAGTAATAATAGAGACCAGCAAGCCATTTAGGAGCAAATCAAAGCAGTTGCCATTTTGGATTGTGCTCGCCTTTGACAGCTAGAAACATGCTCTGCCCTTGCCTCCTCCCCCAGTGAAGCGGTGATGGGAAGAGGCAAGACATAAGGGAAAGACTGGTGTTTCTGTCGGGGCTGCTTCCATCCCTGATGCTCAGCAGGAGTTAAGCTGTTCTGCATGGCTAATGGTGCCTGCGGGTCCTGAAGGAATCCTCAGCCTGCCACGTGCCTGCCCTCGTACCACTCGTGCTGTGCCTTGCCAAGCCCTCCCTGGTACCACCTCTGAGCCAGCTTCTCCAGGAGGATTTCTCTTCTGAGCTTGCACCCTGAAATTACAACCTGTGTTACGCATTGCTGGCAGCCAATTTGGGAGCTGACGGGAGCATGCTCAGGGTCTGCAGGGACCTAATCCAGGATCATAAACTTTCCTGGAATAGTTGTCTCCATCAGGAGTGTGGCTTAAAAACCTGTTTTTGTTTAAATGACTGCTCGGGGAGGCATTGCACCGCTGGTGGGGGCCACAGTGAGTTAGAGTGGCTTCCACCAGAAGGTTCAATCAGACAGACAGATACGCTGGAAAACTCTTCCTAATTAATAGCAGACCTTGGGCATCCCTCAGCCTGGGTGTTTATACCATGCTGTCTGGAATGATGTCAGTGCCTTGGGATACTTGTATTTCTCCCGAGCGGAGCAAAGACACTAGAGAGCGCCATGTATTTGCAGATTTTTGACTTGGGAAGTGCAATCTGAGGATGCGAGTGCTCCCCGAGGGGAGGAGTAGGTGGGAGAGAACTGTTCTCAGGAGCCAGCCTGGGCTCGCTGCTGTGTGCTGCTCAGGAAGACTTGTGTATGGAAAGATTTCCCTCTAGATATGTGTAGCTGCAGATGGAACGTAGCTTTGCATTTCTTCCAGCAAGCTCTGTGTCTTTGAGGGAGAAAAGGCAATTTTGCTGTCAGGAGGAAATCTCTGTAGTCTCATTGCTAGTAGAGGAGATGTATTTGAACCAGCAGACCTCTCTCAGCCTTCTGGCTAAACTTTGTCACGTCACCTTGAACATAACAACCAAGAGAGGGTACCAGGAGGGGCCTCCATCAATCTCCCATCTGAAGGAAATTCTCAGAGCAGACTAGGGTGAAATGTCTCAGGAGGTGCCCTTGAGGCAGCTTTGCAGGAGGATTGCCACTGCTTTTGAGCTCACACTCTCCAGTCCTGATGAGGAAAACATTTAATTTTCAAGTATTTCAATACCTAAACAATGTTCAATATTTTAGTGTATTTGAATGGCTGAGTCATTTCTTTAAGAGCAGGCTGGAGTCGGATTGGTTTGCTGTCTCCGATTCCCATTCCCCCGAACAGCGTAGGCTCCATGTGGGCTCTAGCCTCCTCTGCCTTGTGGGAGGGTGGGAAGCTCATGCCCATTCCAGCAGTGCTGGACAATAACTGTCCTTGCTGTTATATCGCTCACTGTCCTGTATCTTCTCCCATCACCCAACGCCTCCTGAAGCTTCTCTCTACCCTAAATTGGTAGGGAAGCAGTATACATGGCATCATGCTCTTCTTAATCACCAATCATGCGACGGTGATGACTAAACTTTCATTACAATGAGCCGGCTTCTTTTTTTTTTTTTCTCTTCAGTGAAATGTTTCCTGCAGGAAAAAAATGAGGCTTGACCAAACCCTGACTTATCTTTCAGAAGGTGCCCATCTCCAGGTATTCAGAAGTAGAAAGAAAAACTTCCGAGGTTTTTTAAGGGAGGTGATATGTAGGTATTTTGGCATTTTAAGTTTGCTATTTTTCTTCTCCTTTTCTTGTGCTACTAAGTCTAGAAGGCTAAATGAAGTCTTGCAGTTATTTTTCCTATCTCATCTGTTCTTATTGTTTTGTGGATGTTTTTGTTATCTTGCCATTTCTGAAAACATTTCACATTGGGAGAGTTCCAAAATAGTAAAAGAGAAAGAAAATGGCAGAAAAGGAAAAAAGGTGGTGGTGAAAAGATGTTTAGGGGAAAAAGTTTTTATTGCAGTTGTCAGCAGGAGGAAAAAGAATACCTTCCCCCCCCCCCCATCAAAATTCTTAATGATGTAGATGTTTAGAAGTTTAATGGGGGGGGAGGGGAATCATATTTGGGCACATCTGAATAGGTACAATTTTCCTGCCTCGTTTTGACCATCCTCAGTTCTCCTTGGCATTACTGCTAGTCCCCTCTGCCCCTTAGGCTGTGTCAGAGGCATCTGGAAATAGCAGATAAGGAGCCTTGGGAACAGCTTGGGAGCAGTGGCCGTGGGCTGGAGGGCAGGAGGCATCGGTGTTCTTTGGGGGAACTATGCGGACATGAGGAGCTGCCGTGTGCTCAGAGGAGCTCCTTTCCAGGGGGAATCCAGCAAAAGGGGACCCTCTGTCTGTGTGCTTTGAGAACTGCCTCCCTCTTCTCCATGCAAGGGAGAAATGGCCCATCCAGCACAGATCCAGGCTGGTATTTACCAGGAAGATGGTGTGTGCCTGGCAGCGGGCAGAGAATTACTGCCTGCAGAAATAACTTTCCAGGAAGTCCCTGCTGATATTTTATCTTTTTGTTTGGACAATGTTGGCTGTATGCAAATCCCTGAGCATAGGGAAGAAAACAGCCTTGGGCATAGGTCTCTTGCAATGAAGAAAAATGAGCCCAAAGTTAGAAAAATAGGGCGAAGCACTTGGGCCCAGAAATACATTAGATTTCGGTGTAGGTGTTGGAAGCAGCTTGGAAGATTCCTTCCCACTCCTTAGTGCAGTTGTTGAGACGCTAGTGGGCAGCATGAAGTGCCTCTCTGGAGGCTCAGTATCCTGTTAAGTGCCCTTTGTTATCTGTACAATATCAGCAAATAAACGCTAATTAGACAGAAACACCCTTCATGCTCAGCACCTGGTGAATGGTTTGCTGGATGTACCTTTGCACTTACACATAGCAGATAAGAGCATAGATATGAATTGCACTTACATGTAGCAGGTATGAATTGTGTTATTCTGATCTCTTATACTGTCCATCCATTCTTTACCCTAAAAAACTTTGGTAAGTGTTGTTGAGTTTTGATCAAATTTGGCCAAGGGGGAAAGGTCTGAAAAAGATATTTTTTTAATATTTTTTTTTTTGTTGAAAATCAGTGTCAGAGTAGGAGAGGCCCATAGGAGTGCAGTGCCTAAGGAAGGGCAGCCCCACATCTGGCCTGAGAAGGAGGTAATTTCTGGGACCCTGCAGCTTCTAGCTTCTTTACCCAAGGATCAGTAGTAGGAATAAAGATAATAGGAAGGAGCTGGAGGGTTTTGTGGTGGGAATATTGCCAAACTGCAAATATTCTACAAATGTAACGTCTGGGGAAGTAAGGCATATAAAATATAAACCTCCAGAAAACCAGATTTCATGGCTCTGCTGCTCAGTGAATGACACGTTTACTGGGAATGTTGGATGAAAACTGGATTTCTCCATCAGCAACTGTGATCAGCGTGTGCTGTGTTGTAAGTGGGCAGGGGACACTTGCCTGCATTAAATTAAGGAGTGCAGTGTTATGAATAGTTTCCTTACTCAGGATGGCATTACTCCAAGCCTCAAGGTAATTTATATCTCAGGTAGGCATGCTGTTGTTTAACAAGGCTAAATATGGAGAAATGAGAGCCTGATGTGGGACCATATGCTCTGTAAGCAACAGCAGAGTTTATGAAGGGAAGTTCAATATTCTTCGTATTGTAGGAACAAGCATAAGCAGATTTTTTTTTTTAATTGGATTTTGGGACAAAGCACAGCTGGTACAAAGCTGTAGCAGGAATTCAAATGCTGCTGCTTATTTAATGCAGCAAGTGATCATTTACAAGTCCTAGTTTTTTCTTTGCTGTTTAACACTCTGACAGACATAGACCTACGTAGCATTTTGCAAACATAAGTTTTTTAGAGAAAATCAGCTGCTTGTTCTTACAGACCCTTTAGAATTAAAGTATTTTACCAAGCCTCTGGATGGTACTTGGCAAGGCAGGAGAGTTTAGCCACAACTTGCTGGAGATAATCTTGCATCTTCCGTGGCAAAGAATGGGTGGGAAGCAGGAGATGGAGAGTGTAAGTATCCTTCTGGTCAGTGTAAAAATAGCAAGCTGGAAAAAAAGTCACACACATGACTTAACCATTTTTCTTCTCTCTGCTTAGAGAACTGGGGAGAAAGTGTGTTTGATATATGAGTTATCATGTCAGACTCTCAGTAAAAGAAAAGCCTTTTGAGCAAGAAAAGCTTTTCCCAGTTACTTCATAGTTCTTATTTTAGTGTTTTGGGAATAATGGTCATTTGGGAATATTTTTTTTCAAGTGTGTGTATTTTTTTCCTTTTTTTTTTTTTTTTGGTGGTGTTTTGTTTTTTTTTGTGTTGTGGGTTTTTTTGTTTTTTTTTTTTTTTTTTTTTTTTTTTACAGAGGAGAAAGGAGGCAGCATGTAGAGACATTAGCTGGTTGCTCCTTCCCTGCTTCAAGATTGCTGGTGGCAAAAGAAAAGCCAGTGATCATCCTTAGTGCACATGGGCTTTGTAGTATTTGGCACAAGGCAGCACGCAAGATGAAAGTGTGTCTCTTGACAGCCAGCTTCGTACTGGCAGCCTTTTCTCCAGGCAACAAATTAATCCACTCAACTGTGTTCTGCATAATTGTTGATACTGTCTTAATTGGTACCATACGTTTCTCCGTGTCGACATGTCCATCATGTTAATGTCTAGGGACTGTTGTTTCCTGCCAACGTGGGAACAGCACAGCCTGCTCCATCCTAACTGAGCTTCTACCTAAAATGCCTTAGTAAGAAATTTGACTTTATGGCAAGGGGAAAGTGTAGAGCCGTGTTAGGGCATGACTCAAAATTCATGGGGAAAAAAATGGGACTCCCGATTTCAGTAGCATTTGGAGATGAGCCAGCTCTTCCAGGGCTCTCTAAAGGCAATCCGGTTCAGCTGAAGTCAAGTCCGAAGGCAAAGGAGCTTATTCTCCTGTTCCCAGAAATCTCTGACAGGGGCTGGCAAACACTTTCCAAGCATGTCACAGTGGGGTGTTCAGGGCAAGGCAGCTGCAGAGCTAATTGACCCCTGTGCACTGGTGGCTTTGTGGATTAGGATTAGCATTTTGAATTTTGTCCATTAATGAACTGGCAGTCAAGGCAGAGCCTGGCAGGCAAGCGCAGTCTGCTCTCCCCCCAGCTCCTCTGTATGCTGTGGTAACAGGGGCAGGAGGATGCTGGGGAGGTAGAGAGCTGGGCACAGCCCAGGCTGAGGTGACCATGCGTGGGCATCGATAGCGTCAGCTCCTGAGAGGAAACAGCCATATCCCGTCGCCAGGCAAAAGTGATGCAAAGGCATTGCTGATCCTTCCCTCCCTGGCAGGGCAGGGTGGAGGCACTAGGAAGCATTACTGAATGCAGTTGCCTCTGAAGAGTCAGTCTCTAAAAATCCCATATTAGGCACTGAAATAAAAAGGTACTTCTGCCCGTCTCTATGGCCACTTCCACATCTCCTAAGTAAGAAGTACCACCATTCCTTTGTTTCACCCAGGGGATGCATGGTTACAGTCATAAAAGCTTGCAAGCAGTCAGGATCTATACGATAGGCATCTCACTGAGGAACATATGGAAAATTAATAGTTCTGTGTTCAGAGAAGTGTTGGAACCACACACAGTATGTAAGGCATGAGCCAGCAAACTGAGTGATGAGGATCAAATGTTGAATAACTTTTTATTCAGTTAGTGCCACCCCTGCTAAGCATTGAATTATCTGGGATGGAAAAAATGGCACGTGATTACAAAACGTGAGGCTCTAGCATAAGGTAAATGTGCAGGGAGGGCAGATAATGTCTGCACAGGTGAGCCCACTTCAGACACCTCCAGGTGCTAGGTTACTAGACTTCGCTTCTGCAATGAAATTGTTTACTGTATTATTGCCTGTGCACATACACGCACACATGCATTCTCATTTCCTCCCGCTGCTCCTATGGTTAATTGATATGAGCTACAATTTTATGTGCCATCATCTCTTGTTCAAGCCATTGGCTGGTTTTAAGCAAAAATATTAATGTAGAAATGAGAGAAAGCAGGCTTTTCCGCTATTCTTTTGTAAAGCCATCACTGAATATTTAGGCTACTGCCAGCATATGGTTGAAAAGCTCATTTAAGAGAGCAGCAAAACACATGGAAGCAAGTTTTGTGGAGGTTTAAAATTCTAACATTGACATTTGGATCTGGAGAAAAGCAGGAGGGGAATAAGGAACAACTTTTGCATAGATTTTTTTCAAGTGTAGCTAGAAAATAGAAGTCTACTGAGCTGTAGTGTTTTATTTAAGAGTCCTGTCATTCTCAGAAAATTCTCAGTCAGTGCAGTGACAGTATTGGTAATCAATATGCCAAGAGAAATGTCATTCTTTTGAAAGCTGTGGGTTGCCTTGCCCTTTGTGGTTCCCAGGAACTGGTATTGGGAAATAAAATAAAATAAAAATAAAAGCTGTTTCAGCAAATTGACAGAGAGACAGATGAAATGGCTGAACTAAAGGAAAGCCTTTATGCAAAAAAAAAAAAAGCAAAGTGAGACCTCCAAGCTATTTCTGGCATCTCTCCGTACACCTTTGGTGTGCCAAAGCACATTTGCAGTGCTGAGTGTGTGCTGTCTGATGCAACTTCAAGCTCAGAATCATTCAGTCCCACAGCTTCCACTCCAAATCTTTTCTGTTCTTGGAGCTCAAAGGGTTCAGGTAACAGCTGGCTGACCTTTTTTTCTTTCCTAAGTGTCTTTCGAAGCCTTCCATCAGCTTAGTCACTGCAGATAGGTTCATGTGAGAAATGCAACATTTCTAGGTGTCAGGGGCTTCGTGCACAGAGGGATTATAGTCACCTAACTGTTCTAATGAAAGAAATAGCTTAAGAGGTGGTTTGAGATCTCGTGCAGAGAGTGAGTGGGCTCAGCAGCTTGTCTCCTGCCTTGGGGCTTCCCCTGCTCCTGGGAGCAGGACAGGATTTGTCCCCGGCACTACAGAGCAAACCCCCTGCCTCTGTTAGTGCTGGCAAAGTCAATGCACGTCATTGATCTGGTCCCAGCGTGGCTGGGAACAGGGAAGCAGGCGGCAGGCGTGATCCCATGGCCATGACCACCTGTGTCTCCTGGGGGAGGGCCCAGCAGGCGCAGCCCACCAGGTGCCATGAGCTCTGTGCTGCCAGGAGCTGCCTAATGTAATTTCAGCATCACTTAGTGCTGACTTGCTTTAGCAGCTGATGGAATTGTGGTATAAAGCAGTTCAAAACAGGGATCAAACTCTGGATCCTTGAGCTGCTGCTAGCAGGGGACAAGGTGTTTCTGAAGGGATAAAAAGGTATAGATTTATGATTATTTTTAAGACACCGCCTCCCCCAATGACTCTATAAAGCAGGGTCTGTGAGCCTTTCAGATTTCTGCACTTGTCTTGTGTGCTTCAACCTGTGAAGAAATCATCTTAGCTAGGCTTTCCAGAGAGCTCCGAAATGTTGCTCTGCACTTACGCTGTAGCAACAACTCTGTAAAGAATCCTCAAAGATGTGATTAAGTGTGTTTTGTCGGCACTTGAAGTGAAGATTACATCATCTTGTAATATATGTATATAAAATCAAGTCATAGCAGTCTTCCATTTCATAATGTGTATCACCGCAAGGGAGACTTGAACGCCTCATCTGCTGATCAGACGCATAGTACAGCACTGCCTCGTTCCCTGACTGCTTTAATTGCATGTGGTGGCAGTTTTTTAGGACAGGAAGTTTATATTATCTTTTCCAGTTGAAACTTTATTGAAGCTGAGTAAGGAATTGGAATTTGGATAGGATATTGTGTCCAATGTAGTTACTTGAGCATTTGGAAAGATCATTTAGGCACTCGAGTGATAACAAACCAGGCTGCCTGATGCTTCTAAATTAAATCTTGCTTTTCATAAGAACTCTCTTTTAAAATATATTTCTATTATAAAATCATCAGGTGCTGTTTTTCCATAGTAATCATTTTAACCAAAATGCCATTGTTTTCTCCATTCCTTCGATGTTTCTAGTAGTATTTCTTGCATTTTTCTGGGGGTAGAAAAGGTCACAAACAGACTTGGCTCAAACGCTACGGCAGTTTTTTGGTTGCTTCTGCTTTTGACCAAGTCTAGACATTGTTTATCCCCAAAAGAAGCCACTTCTGGAAAGGTGGATGCTTTTTTGAGGGGCTAATGCCGGTTGAGGGAGGAATGGTTGAGTGTTTCCTTATTGATTCTCATAGAATGCAGCAGTGGATGTTGGATCTGCCAGTGACTCTGCCTGTCGTCTCCCACCTTGCCCTCCATAAACACCTCCAGCCAGTCCACCCTTGCGCAGCTTGTAAGGGGAACAGTTTCAGTGCAAGCCAGAACCGTTGTAAATCACGTATTAAAAATGTTTTATGAGCTTGTGTGCTAAATGGGAAACATGCACACAGGGTGCATTGTTCACGTATGGCTGTAACTGTAGCCAGAAACAGCAGGAAAAGGGGAGTGAGACCATGTAAAAAGCCTGAGGGAAACAGTCCCTACTCGAGCAACTAGATGACCATGGGCCCCTTCACAGGTCGCTGGCTGGCTGCTGCAGCTGCATTCAGCTCTCAGGAGCCTCTTTTAATACAGACACATGTACAGATGCCCAAAAAGCACCCATGAGCTAGACAAATTCCAGGCCCTAGTCAGCGAGCGAAGAGGCTGCTGATGGTAACAAAGGGGAAAGGATCAGCATCCCCCGGTGCCCTGGGGCAGAGAAGGGTCCAGGCGGAGGGGAGCAAGGGGAAAAGGCAGCAGGGCACCTGGAGGGATAAGGTGGGCTGTCTCCCAGGTTTGAAGGATGATGCCTCTTCATCAGGGACCAACAAATCAGCCCGAGCCCCTGAGTCAAGGGGAAGATATCCTGAGGATTGGCTCCAGTGGCGCAGTTTTGGACTTAAAGCCTGGGAATGGGTTTCCCAGTGGCTGCAGGCATTGAGGCAAGCACCTGGGCTGCTGTCCCCCTGTGGCTGGAGACCTTGCACCCTGCAATTTAAATTAAGCTGGCACAAGCCTCAGGGCATTTGTACTTTCATCCTACCCTGGCTAAGCCTTGTCTGCTTGCCTTTTTTTTTTTTCCCCCCCAAGCATGCAGACAAGACCAGGGACTTGTTAAATGGGGAGAAATAATCTTACATTTAACGTAATTATAGTATTTATATTTGAAGAAACAACCTGAAATAGTTTTAATGCTTAGCTGTAAAAATGGTTTTAATATTTTAGATGAGATTTTATCCATCCATATGAGTCTTTCTTTTTTTTCCCCCAGGTTAAACTTGAACTTCATAAGCACTGATGATATGAAAAGATACAATTAAATAAACTTATCTAAAGAAATTAAGTGTATTAGGATGCTGCCAAGCTTTGTGCTGGGCTTACCTCTCTTACCTCTTCTTCGGTGTTGCATCTAGGCTCTCTTCCAAAAGCTTTTACACCTTGTGTAGCTTTCCTGGCCTCACTAAAGCTGCATCCCAGGGTACAGTGCTCTCAGATGTATCCATGGGAGTTGAACTGGGTGATCCCCATGCCAGAGGCTGTGCCTAGCTGGGGTGGTAACATCTGAAAAGAAAAATGTAAGTTATAACTTTAAGAGCTGATTTGAACATCATGTTGAAACACAGAGCAGGGTGAGGGAGATCTAGGCTGCCTTTGATGTTTTTTGTCAGCTGATGGTGGTGCTGGCCACCCGTGATCTTGCTGCTGAAGCATGTTGTTGGCAAGCGATGATTCTCCTGCTGTAGCTATCAGCTGGGGGCTGCGCTTCTTACCAGGGAGGGTCTTCATTAAGAGTTGTGCTGAGAGAGGTGACTTTGAGAGGTGTAACCTGCAGTTACTGAAGACTCTGAGGTAACAGCTTGGAGACCTCAGCTCAGGATTTTTGCTGACTTTGATTTAGGAAAGGTGTTTTTTTGGTTGTTAAATGGGTATGCAAGTACCCCCATTCCAGAGATGAGTGAAGGTGAGCAGGAGCGCCCTGCACGACCAGACCAGGCACACTGGGCTGTGAGGGGTGCTTTCTAGGCAGCACTGCTGAGCTGTTCTACACCCTGACATCAAACCACTGCTCTCCAATGTCTGCAGCTGCCTGGGGCTGTGAGGGTAGTCAGAAAGCTGACTTCTTGAAGCTGAACCCACCATATTTCCTCCCATGTCTCCTCCAGGACTCAGCTGTTAGAGGCTGGAGCGCATGCAGGAAGGGGTTCTTGTCTAGAAAGGGTGTGCAGGGCAAGCAGAAGTGATCCATCAGAGTCAGTGTGACTCCCTTGGTTCAGTGCTGGCAAGAGCAACCCTAATGGTGGCCACAGAGGAGCCTTCATCTTTTCCTGTTGCCCACCCTTTGCAGCTTCTGTGCCAGGGATCTGAACTGTCACTGTCTCCTGGTCTTCGCTTTGTGAGCACCAAATTTCAGTCTATTCTGTAGAATTCTAGATTTGACAGGATGAAGCTGGTCTTTAAAGTAAACTTGTACCCCAGTTCAAGCCAATTGCTAGGTCCAGCCGTGTGTTTCCTGTCACTCAGATGGAAGCTCAGTCAGCCAGTACAGTGGATTTGGTGTCTGTGACAGCCAGTCGGTGAGGATATGCTGATACAGGAGGCAGGCAAGAGAAGAAGTGGTGACAAATATCTTGTTCAAAAGTGCCCTTTTTGGTTAACCAAAGAATGACAGGATAACAGAGGCTGGTAGAAGTCTCTGCGTGTCTCTTCTCTAACCCCTACTCAACGCAGGTCCAACTGGATCAAGTTGCTCAGGGCCATGTTTAGTTGATGGTTGAGTATCTCCAGGAACAGGGATCCCACCACCTTGCTGCACCCTGCTCCGATGTTTGACCACCCTCATGGTGAAAACACTTCTCCTAATATGTAAGTGGATTTTCCTATCTTCTCTCTTGTGCATGTTGCCCCTTGTCCTTCCCCTGTACACTTCGGAGGGGAGCCTGGCTCTGTCTCCACCGTAACCATCCAACAGTACAGAGTGAGCTGAGCACTTGGCTGGTTTCTTAAAAGAAAGACAAGACAAGTGAATAGCTCTGTAAAGCCAGCCTGTGTTCTGCGCATGAAGAGAGTGAGGTCATGCTGATGGTGACAGTACTTTGTGTTGGAGAGTTCATTATTAATTGTGTTATCTAGGCTTTAATGCTCTCTTTGTGGTGTACTAAACAAGCGCTGTTTAACAACGCAAAGCGCTCCGTCTCTGGGTTAAAGAATACCTCTGGGTTCTGTCTTTCTTAAATTTGTTCTGCTGTGTGTGCACAGCATTCCTTTCCACTTAGCCAGCCATCCTCCTAGGCTTTTAAGCAAGCCAGGCCATAAAAATATTTACATTTTTCTATAGCGCTTGGTCTGTACACAGTCAAAAAAGCATGGCGCTCGCTAAGAAGCGGTGGGACTTGGATTCAGTTGGAGCATGCCGTCGTAAGCCGCAGCAGGCTGGCTTCTGTGCTCCAGTCCCTGCAGTGAGGAGATCTTCTCCAGCAGAAGTGTCTCTGTTGCAATGAAAACTCTTTGCAGGCCCCAGAAAGAGGCAGTGTGTTAGAACTCCATATCTAGATATAATTCTAAGCAGCAGACTGTTAACATCATTTTACTTGTAGGAAAAGCTCTTCTTTGTTTTAAAAACAGATGCGGTGTTCATTCAAAGACATGTTTGACACAGTTAAAGCCCCATACATAGCAAGGAGATTATAGTAGATGCCCTTGCCACTGCTTCAGGCTGTTGGGATTGTGTTAGAGGTGTCTTCTCCCCTGAGTCAGTCTTGATCCTTCACCCGCTCCCCTGCGCGTTGCTTACGTCAGCTCTGTGATGGATGGTGCAGAACCTGACCTTTGGGGCTTATCTGGCTGAGCAAAGGTTTGTTGCTTCTATGTTCATTGTTGTTCCCTGTTCTTTGTACCCCAGTTTCAGAGCAATCGTGGCAGCTAGGGGAAAAGTGGGAGCAACCAGGCTGCGGCATGGATACAACCCAGGGCACGTACCCAGTCCTGCAGCACTGTGAGTGCTCGCCGCTGCAGGGTTTTGCTGGAACTTACTGGATCTAGGTGTCCTAGTTCACTGAAATTCATTGGGATCCTGGCTCCAGGCACTCTGTCACGTGCACCGTGCTAGCTACAGGGATTTTCCAGCATGCCTAGGCACCTCACTCCTGCTAATGTCAGCGTAAGGTAGCAGCCTTCGCGTGTTTGAAAATCCCACTAGACGTTTACTGCAGCTCTGCCTAGCCAGACCCCTCAGCCAGGCTTCTTTTCCTTTTGGCTCTACTGGAGTAGCCCTGGGGATAGAGTGAACAGAAATGAAGGAATCGGGCCCCAAAACTGCTGAATCGATACCTAGTTGTCCTGAAAGACAGTAAATCCTTTCCAGACGTTAAGAAGAGTAGCTTAGTTGTCTTCCTCTGTTATGAGGCAAAACCTTAGACTGTACAGCAATTTATGTATTTTTATGTATACCTATATGTATATTGCTGTAGCACAGTACGCGTTACACTGTCTGATATGTCCACTGAAAGTCAAGAAACAGTTTGTGTAAAAGCCACAATGTATTGCCCTGTTCTACTGAATGGACGTATGAATTTGATTTTATATATTCTTTCACATATTGTATGTGTGTATAAATACAAAAATATGGCTCTACAGACTCTTATCTTTCATTCCTATAGACTCTTATCTCCCGCTTCCATCTATACTGTATGTGTGATCTATCTGTCTCTCTGGGCAGTGTGGCTCCGTATTCATCTGGTATATATCATGGCAAAATGTTTGTGGTTTTACAGAAATATTTCTTTGGGTTTTTTTTTTTGACACAGATACATGAAGCGACTTTCCAAGATGACCCTCTGAGGAGTACACTAAAGAGCTCTGGAGAGCTTGAGGGTGGTACGTACAGAGGGGCGCACACCTCCAAACTGCTCTTGACTGCCCTGAGACGTCCCACTGAAGCTGACATTTATGTTAAATGACTTAATGCTGATCACATTATTGCAGTAAATACTAAATGAATCTGATGTTGAACGCTTACAGTCTTACCTTTCTTGATAACTCTATGTTAATATTACATTAATTATTCCTGACTTACAATGCTGTTGAATGTTGATAAAGGCTGAATTGCTACTTGAAATGCTGATCCTGACAGTTCCGTGGCAGACGCTAAAATGTGATTTCCAAGTCTTAAGGGAAAAGAGGGAATACATTACTACTTCTGATTAGAGGACTTCAGAAGAAACATATTCTAGTCACATCTTGTGGAGCACTCGCCTGAATCCCTCTTGCTTTCAGTAGCCGATGCCTTTGCACAAGACATAAAAGGAATATATGCTTCCCCTTTTTTATTTAAAATTTTATGGTGATTACTGATGTGGAATCAGTTCAGCATGTATGAACAGTTCCCCACAAGAAAGATGCTGCGTGTACGTGGAGCAGCGGGCATTTCCTTCACTTGTGAGAGCTGAGACATGGGAGTAAAGCTTGTGGAACCAACACAGAGAGGCCATTTCTCACTGGTATCACCTTTCCTACAATTTTGGATCTGAACTTTTTGACTCCCAACTCTCTCATTACCCATTTGTGTGCACCTACCATTTATCTCAGTTATCCCTTGTGTAACACTGCAATTTTCATGATGTAAGGAACATGGGCATTGCATAGCAAAGTTGAAGACTGCCAGGAGAGGGAAATCACAGTGCTTAATTTCCCAGTGAATTGAGTGAAATATTGGAAGAAAAGAGGCCCTGAGTAGCTTAGGAAGCCTCAGCCGTATATCATTGAAAAAAACCCCTCTGTGGTGACCTCAGGTACTGCCTCTTTCAGCTGGGGGTTCCTGCCCGGGCAGATGTTCTGATGAGTACTCATCAAAGGCTGTATTAATGCAGGGTCCCATCAGCTATGTTCAGTTGAGGTCCAAATTCCCTTCTTACGTGCTGCAGGAGGAAATAAGCAGTTGTGACATCTCTCAGTACTTCCACCCCACCCTAAAGTCTGGATGACCTACGTGGCTGGTGGAAGGGGATGAGGAAAGGAGGAGAAATGTTCATAAAGTGGGGTTTTGGGGAGGAGGGGATACCTTCTTCCACTGTCCTGCACAAGCAACCAGTCTGGCCTTCACTGTTAGCAAAAATGTTCCATCTCTCAGAGGTTGTCTGAGGTTTCTGTTTGTTTGTTTATTAAGAAAGAAAGCATCTGGCATATGTATGCAAACATTAATGAGTCATTTAAAAATATTCTCAGCACTGCACTAGTGAGGCTGGGATCTTCCAGCTACAAGAAGAAATGCGAGGGAAGGGAGCAGGCAGACCCCGAAGGACTGCTTTGCAAACATGGGGAGGGAAGGAAAAATATTATTTTTTTACCTCCCTTCTCTTCCCCCCTCACTACCACTTCCAGGAGCATTTCCAGCCCTCTAAAACCCCTTGGTGAGGACTTTGAAATCTGAGTTAAAATGACTCTCTTTGAGGCTGCTGTGGCCTCCGTAGAGAGCCTAATGCTTGCTAGTGGGTATCTCCAAGAAAAGCAGTTTATTTCCGGCACTGCGCAAGGCCACAAATAGACTTGCTGGTGGGGAGGGAGAAGTGTGGATTGGTCTAGCTCTGTCCTTTCTGCAGTGTCAGCTGGCAGCTGGAACCAGTCGAATCAATTCAAACTCATAAATGTATGAGAAGTAAAGCTCTAAGAAGACTCAGACGCTTTCTCAGAGGTTTATGAGCAGCAGCACAGCAGACTGGGAAGCTCTGGCTGGAGCAATATTTGAAAGCCAGCAGATGTGGGGTTCTAGTGCAATGTTGGGATTATGGGAACTTCTGGAGTTTCTTTACAGGAGGCAATTTCTCAGTATAAATTGAACATTTAAGTCTTTGGCAGCATAACACTGAGAATTCCAGTTTGGGGAGCAAGAACTCTTTCTGCTTTACATTTATTTCTGGGAAGGAGGTATAAGCTAAATCTCCCAACCGGAAAAGATGCTCTCATATTGGGTTACACTTTCAACTTATCAGTGGTAGTACGATTATATTGTGTTGGCTGTGCCTGGCATTTTCCTCCTGTAAACGAGCCCACATGCTCAAAGATTTAGAATGAAACTGCTGTGCCATATACAAATACTTGATTTTGTTTACTGCTTGATTTTGCTGTTCCTGCTTCTCAGGCTTTTACTGCAGAGAGGGGAACAAGAAGTGAAGCAACTCTGGCACCTGGGACATGTCAAATGGAGGGAAGACTTGTGTGATCCAAGCACCTACTGAAATGTCCTTACTCACCCAGAAAGATGCGCTCTCCTGGTTTTTCCCTCTGTCCTAGTGAACTCATTCATCTTCCCAATTGCTTTTTGCAGACAGCTGCTGAATCACGCACAGAAACATTCATGGGAGGGAGAAAAGAGATTTCCTCAGGCAGTACTCAGCAGTAAAAGGTGGGTCAAACAGACTTTCCTGGCTGCCCCTGCAGAGAGGGCTCTGGGCATTGCATGCAGGTCCAGCACCCCTGCTTACAGAATTAGTTTGCATTTGAGTAAAAGCAATCTATTTTTAATTTATTCTCACTTTAGGTGCTTCAGATTAATACAGATTTCCTTTCACTTTTGGAAACAGCTGTGCCTGTGTTGTGGGGAACAGCTTTACTGTGGCACAAACTGCATCGGCTCCAGCGGCATTTCATGCTGCGCCAGCGTGCGTAAACACTTACAGCTGCCACGTGCAGACAAACCTCAGTGTCCCTCCATCTTCTAGCAGTGTCAGTTCCCTGCAGACAGCTGGGTCCAGGCTCCAGGATGCAAAGAAAAAGCATATTTCAGTCTGTCAGGGCTCTTTCGAAGAAGTGATGCAGCTGCTTCATCTACCGTGGTGGAGCTCAGATGCCTCCCAGAGACTGCTCCTGGGTTTGTTCATCCTCTGTTTCTCCATCCTGCCCTTTGGATGGAGAATGGCTTAATTTTGTCCAGGATGTTTCATACTTCTAAATACTAATACTCTAGAGTTCTGTGCTGGCTGGAAGGTTAGAAACTGAACCATGCAAAGGTGTATATGAAGGAGAGAGGAGGCACCTTCTCAACATGGTTAACAAAGAGACAGCTAGGGTGCCTGGAATGGGCCAATGCCGCAGGGAAGGATTTTGGTGGTGCTCTCTTTTAGTGCTGCTTGGGAGGCTGAAAAAGGACTGATGCTTGGGCAAGCGGGAGCAGATATCCAGCCCCAGAGCTAGAAATATAGGAAGGATGAATGAAAGAGCGGAAGAATGGGTGAATTATTCTGCAGATGGCAGCGGTTGCTGAAGGGGCCACAAAGTGCCCGACTAAAAGTACATCTGCAGAGAGGGTCTATGTTTCTGCATCCAGGCTGGTGTGATAATTAATCTTTTGTGATTTTGACAGATGCCTGCAGAGGAGCAGAAACAAAAGATCATGGTCTGACAGTGATTAATGCATCATTACTTGTCAGACTAAGATTTTGGAAGCGGATAAATAAGCTGTAGACCAGGCTGTTGGTTGTGTTTGAGAAGACTGCAGAGGATTATAGTGGGGGGGGAGCTGGGGGTTCAGCACTTATTTACCACAGGTGCTTACTATGTTATGTTACTTGTCTGAAACCACCCTGTTCACACAACAGGAGGAGAAACGGGCATATGATTTCTGAAACAAAGCCCTGCCTCAAACCTAGGTTATCCTGAAAAAGTGGCAAAAGACCCAGCCAAACTCTGCCTATGTTGCCCTGGCATCTTTGCGGGATGTGGAGGAGGCCAGACAATGGCTGCAGTTTGCTACCATCATCCAGGACACTGCGACACTGCAAAGCGGCTACGAAAGAAGCAAACATAGCTCTTGCTGCACGCACTTGCTGCTGTGGATGGCTTTGAGGTAACTGAAGGCTCTGCCACGCTGGGTGGTCTGCTGGAGAATGCTTCGGCCTCGATCCAAGAAAGGTCTTGTAGCCACTGAACGCCTGGCATCCCCCGCCAGGCGCCAGGGCTGCTGCAGCGCCCGAGCCGTGTGCCCTGGGCAAAGGGCAAGGCCTGGCTTGCTGCGTGGGAACTGCCTGGGGGCAGCCGATCCCTCGCTGGGCTCCTTCCCCGCTGGTGCGGGCTCCTGCTCCCTCTGCTCTCACCCTGCCCTGGGGCTCGCCGTGTCTTGCTCCCTGTGAGGTGGCTGGGGAGCCGGGGGGCTGTTGGGGAGCTCCTTGTGCCCCAGAGGCGGGTAGCAGACGGGTAGAGGCGGGAGCTGCACGGGGCAGCACGTTGGGTCGGGTGCTCCCAGGGAGAACTCGACCTCTTGTGCTGCTGCAGCCAAAGGCGTTTCTTGGGGGGTGGTAGTGCTTATGATGGTGTTTCACCTGCAAGCTGTGTTGCAGTGTGCTCTTGCTGCAGCACCCACACTGGTCCCTGACAGGGATGGGGACAGCGATGCCAGACCCCGGCAGCACTCAGGTGTGAGCCGGAGTGGAAATGTTTGCGCTGGAGCAGCTCTGGACACGCTTGGGAGCAGGTTAAGAGCCGCCTACGGAGGCTGAGAGCCGAACCAGGAGGCAGTGGGCAAGTTCAGGCACCTCCAGGGCTAGGCAGCAGCTGAACGGGAGCATGGAGCTTCCAGATTGCAGTTTTTAACCAAGGTGCCTAAATCCTGCCAATATCTTGCTTAAGGTGCCTATGGTATTTGCAGGTTTTGGTTTTATTTTAATGATGGCAATCTTTAATCTCTGTGGCTTACGTTCTCCTTGCGTAAGATGGTGTTACTTGTGCTCAACCCAGTTTTGCAGAGAGCAATGCTATCTGTGGGTGAATGTTCCTGTAGACAACCACAATATTTAACATATAGCATCACTCTGTGGCTCTGCCTAATTCTCACATCAGTTTCCAAGCTTCTTCATACATGTACCTTGGGCCTGAGACATTTATCAGGGAGTTTTTGGAAGAGGGATTTGCCCAGGAGTAAATCTTCACAAAGGGCTGTAGAAAGAGGATGACTGTAAGCCCTTGTTAACCTCATATGGCATGAACTGGGTGGGGGCTGCACGCATCCCTTCACCTCAAGCATCTAGCACTGCACAGGACCCACTGCTCAGCACTGTGCACGGAGCCGGTATTGAAGTATTAGTTATGGTCACAGACAGCTATCCTGTGTTTCCTGATTTTCTTCTGGGTGTCTGAATGGAAGTGTTTTAATCCTTTCAGTTCTTGGTATGAAAAGCTGTTGAGAACCTTTGTCTGTCTCATGGAGGTGATGAGTATCACGATCCGATCCTGCTTTCCTGAATGCCCGCATTGGGGGCTCTCTTGGGCCTGTTGCAGCTCTCCTTCAGCCCCAGCTCCCAGTTTCAGTCCTAAAGTGTTTTGTTTTGTTTGCCGGACATTTCCTCTGGTACTCATGTTGTTGTTCACTGTAACTAATACTGCCCCATTTCTTCTCCAGAGTAACGCAAAGCAAACCATCCTCCCCAAATCCCGCTCCTCCCAGGCAGGGCTCAATGCCCACAGGGACATCCAGCCTGCACCATCAAGAGGCTGCTCAAAACCTTCCAGGACTGAGCTCCATGCCATGAAAATGCGGAGCCGCATTCTTGGGCTGATGTAAAACTGGTGTAGCTCCATTGATGTCGATCCAGCTTATACAAGCCGAAAACATGGCTTAGAGTAAATGAATCATTCTGCTGAAATGTCGCCAGCTCTGAAGCATACCTGTCCCATGGGGGTGCTGAGAAGTGAAAGTTGCTTCCACCCTTTTTGGCTGATAATCCACAAACAAGCCACAAATCTGTCACGGCAGAAAGGCTGCAGTGTAACGCATGAGTCACTTTACCCACTACAAAATGTCACTGGTTCTGGAGAGAGATGCAGCAGCCGTTTAGCAGAGCATAGCCCAGGTGGCAGAGACGGTCCTGTTATTTATACAGCTTCATAAATGAACCCAGTGCTTTGCAAAATAACAGCCCTTCCTCAAGCAGTTTCCCATGCAACTTGCTCCAGAGCAAAGCAGGACTGGGCTGCCGCAAGACTGATGATGTTGCAAGGAAAGTCCCAGCTGCGCCGAGGGCTCTAGGAGCAAGCCCTGCAAGAAAGACAGCGTGGTGTCACCACTTGTGGCCACAAATGCATGGCAGCACATCAGAAAGGAGACAGGTAAATGCCAGGCAGGGAGAAGTAGTTACTCTCAATGTAGCTCCATCCCCTTCAAGCCTCTTTCCTTTCTGTCCTCTGTGGCTTTGCAAAGTGTGTCCAGAGGGCAAAGCTCACCTTTCCTTTTGTTTTCTTGCAGAAAAGGCAAGGAAAAGGAGAATTGCTCCATCTTGCAGCTGCAGACATGAGGCATGGAGGTTAAAGGCCAGATCTGAAACAGATTTAGGCCTACGCAAAACGAGATGCCCCAAGACATGGGGGCCAGAGCCGTCGTGGCTGAACAGCTCTCCCAGAGGGACCTGCTGCGCGGCAGGAAGATGCTGCCCAGGACAGCAACATTTCTGTTACTAGAGCTAAGGTAACAAATTCCCCTGGATTTAAGGGTTTGTGACACCTGGTCACATCCATCTTTTGTCTTTCTTTTTCTTTTTCGAAATTCCCTCTTTCCTCTGGGGAAGCCCAGCTTGCAGGTTCCAGGAGGCTTTTCTCATGGTTAAGGGTAGGGCTGCACGACTATGGGCTCTGAACTCCACACGGAATGGGAGAAGGAGGTGGAGCAAGAGGGAGGCAGGCTATTAAACACTGGGAACCTTGGCTTTCCCTGGGGTTGTTCGTGTATGCAATCACAGGGTTTTCCCAATGTGAAATGCGTCAGCAGCCATGCTAGCTGACGGGGTAGGAGCAAGCATTGCCAGTGATACAAAACTGTGCACTGGAAAGAGCTGCCGTGATCTGAAAGTGGAGTTTATTAACTCCAGATTTTTACAGCGTAGCTGGCATGCCAACAATACGGTCCGAACAGAAAGAATCGCTTGTGGATATAAATCAGGGGAAGGCATCTCCAAAGGCTTCTGCAAGCCTGAGTCACGCACAGCTGCTGTGCCAAGTGCCAGCTGCTGAATGGCAATCGGCCCGCAGCTGGGTTACAGGCACCAAGCCTGGGGGGCATTACTGATGGCCTGATTAGCAAAACCACTAAGAATGGCAACTGATTTGCTGGCTACAGAGCACAGGTGCCTTAACCAGTGCGCTTGCTCCTTACTTATAGGCAAAGGGAGGTTGCGGTTGCTGGTCAGTCAATAGGGGAAAGGAGGACGTGAGTTATAGGTCCTGTGGTGGCTCAGTTGTAGGGGGAGGCCTTAAGAAATAGTTGTGGGATTTACCCCCGGAGAAGGAATTAGGGTGATGGCTGTCTCTGCCTCAACCATCGTGACTATCTGCCTGCTTTGAGGTGTCAAGAAACACCTTTAGTATGTCACTTTGTCTACAGGAATAGATGTAAAGGCTGGAAAGGTTACCTCCTAGTGCTGCTCAATGCTGTCCCTCAGCTGGAAATAACCATCCCTGGAGATGAGCCAGTAGGGTGAAATGTGTGTGTGCCCTTTGTCTGCACTGGCAGAGCATCAGCCTTCCTGCAGGGAAGGGCTGGAGTCTTGAGCCTCCCATCATGGTGCTGCTGTGGGCTTGCACTTGCCC
Organism: Chroicocephalus ridibundus; assembly: GCF_963924245.1. Classification (NCBI taxonomy): domain Eukaryota; kingdom Metazoa; phylum Chordata; class Aves; order Charadriiformes; family Laridae; genus Chroicocephalus; species Chroicocephalus ridibundus. The sequence continues at coordinate 20,860,090 of NC_086286.1, forward strand.
TGCTGGGTTGAAGCTCTTCTACCTGTAGTTGGAGGGCAACCCTCTGTTTTGTACTATGTCGTTAAGAAAGGTTTAGGAGAGGGTTGGATGCAGCGATAGCAGTTGACAGGTTGGCAAACAGCCCCCTTGCTGTGCTTCTCCTGTGTGATAAAATGTCTCTCACCCTTTGACTCTCCTGCAAATGCTGCTTAAGCTCATTAGTGTGTGCTGGGTTTCTGGGAGGTAAATGAATAATTATCTCCCTTTTTTTTGACAGGGGAGAGAACATCACTGGGGTCTGATCTTAGGTCAGAATTGGAACTGGAACTTTGAAAACAAAGCTTTTTTTCCCCCTCGAAATGGTGCAGTAAACTAATTCCTCAGTCTCGTACTCAGGTAAGGGGTCGAAGATTGTTGAGCACTGAACAAATTTTCTTGCTGCTGCTAAATATAGTAGGACTCAGGTGAATGTTTTTTGCTGTTCAAGTCTGTCCTGAACTTGCTGCTTTCATCTCCTTTTTAGTATCTGATTATCTTGAACCTTCCCATTTTGCTTGGAGTATAAACTTTTCATGTGGACACTTTCCTGTTTTTGCCCTCACCCTGTAGATCATGGTGTTAATCTTTGATTGGGACCTTGTTGGTATTTCAGCAGAGTAAACAGAGTTATCAAATATATTCATAACTTAAAATTCAAGTGAGAGCAGACTGGGTGGGTGCAGGGATGCGCATAGCAGGGAGAGGCAGAAGAAAAGTTCAGTTATTCTTCTTTTCTTTTTGTGTTGCAGGACAAACCGTCCAAAAAAATGGAGGCTTTGCCACATGTTTTCTATAACTGGCCAAATAAAATACTATGTTTTAAGGCATTCAGGGTCAGAGGAATAACTTAGGCTCTGGGCTTAGCATTTTTTCTTCCTCACAATAGCTTCTGCTGAATGATAATCTTTAAAACTATGCATGTGGGGGGCCAGATCCTGACCCCCCATTGCATCTGCTCTGCGCTGCTGCAAAAAAATGCAGAGCAGGCAGAAAGTTAGCTTAGCTGGATTGCTGGAGATTACCCTGACCCAGTTTGTCAGCTGGTGTGCAGGAGACTGGGCGCTGTGGCCAGAGTATGGCAGAAGGAAGAGAAATTTGTTGTGATACTCATGTATTTGGGTACGTGCTGGGTGGTGTTGTGGATATCCCCCCGTTAGCACCTCGAGGGTGAGGTGGTCCCTAGCTACTCTCACAACAGGGCTCTGGTGCTTGGCAGCAGCCAGAGCTGCGGCTTTGACTGTTTTCTGGATATATGTGTCATTGCTATAGGAGAAATGCATGTGTTATGGGAGGGGCAGCTTTTACAGCTTTCTCCTGTGTGAGTTTCTCGATGGAAACTTCAGAGAGTGTTTGGTTGCTAGATAGCGATCTAGAGCAATCACAGCAGCTGGGGTATTCCTCTTCGGTCTTCCCAGCGACCACCGAGCCTGGGTACAACCACGCGCATTTCTGTCATGAAGCGATCTCCTGTAAATGTTTCCTGGCCTTTGTTTTCCTTTCAGCAGCAAGCACGGGCATTTGCTGTATTGGAGGGCCACCCTGATGTCTAACTCGGCGCTGGCTGCTACAAGCAGTGGAAAGTTTTTCTGCATTTTAAAGGGAGAAAATCAAACTGGAGTGGGCTGGAGCTATTTATAGAGCATGCTGTGTTTGAGTAACCCAGTCTTTTTCTTTAGAGATGCTGAATAGATTGGTTTATATAGCTTTTTTTCACTCTTTAAAGTTGGTATTTGTTTTAACAATAATTTGGTCTTGGCTAGCTTATTTAAAAAAAAAAAATGTGTCTGCATTGAGTTTACCCATGGTTATCCACTTCTGGAATTCCAATTTTGCCTCTTCTCCATTTTCTCACAAATCAACAATACTCTGAGCTTTCCTCGGAGGTGTGGATCCTGAAACAGAACAAGGAGGAAATTTCAGTTTTCATTACAATGTAATATTAAAAAGCATACTTCTTTCTTTTGTAATGATGGAGAAAAGATTGAAAACGTGAGCTGAATATACTCCACAGGTTCAGGCACCAGAACACAATGAATAAAGAACGCAAAATTCACAGAGTTTCTTTTCGTTTGCTTGGGTTTTTCTGTTTTCTAAACTAGCAATGGGTTTTTGGAGGCTTCATTCACGCATTTATCCTTAGAAATGGGCAATGGGGATTTCTATTGAATACTGCAGGACAGCTGCTCCAAATTGCTCTGCATTTTCTTTGATCATTAGTCCTTCAACCTGCCCAAGGTCTTTCTCTTTCTACCCCAATCCAGTTTCTCTTTGGTTTTTATTTACTGAAGCCTGGAGAGTTCGTCTGTGTGGGGAAGCTCCCTGTCAGTTTGCTTGTGTTACTTGTGCTTGTGTGACCCAGAGGAGCCTGCGGCTTGCAGGATGGGTGCCTAATGACTGTGCCTTTCACAGGCGTTTCCCACAAGATAGATGTCCATCCTGTCTGCTCCTGGAGCTGATTGCTGCAGGAGGTCAATAAGTTTCCCTGATGCGCCCTTCCAAAACTGGGTGATAAATGGCCACGTTTGGTAAAATACCAGACTGGTTTGAGGACTGCTGGTGGTGGTGAACCTCTGTGCCTTGCTGGCAGAACTTCCTAACCGTTCATACTTGGTGCCTGCAGTCTGATTGCCCACCTGACTAGGATGCGAGCCTTTGGCACTGGAGGTCACCAGGCTGCAGGAAGCTGCCTGACCCCGTGGTTGGAGGCAGATACAACCATGGAAGGCTGGTATGATTTCAGAGTGCTGGTGTCTGCAGGTTCCCTTTTTGGTATGTGTCCCATTTTAACTTTACAACCCTGGCTGTGCTGGTGCTCCTCAGCTTTTTGAGCAGCCAGCCCTGCATGCTCTCAATATTTCTTGGTAGGCTTTCCAAGGTAGCAGATGGGAAGCAGTGCTGTGACTGAAATGACTTTCCTCCCTTGTCATCCTGCAGAGAGGCAGCCTGCCTTGAGGAGCACCTTCTTGCTGTGGGCTGAGCCTGTGACATGCCTGCAGGTGCCGTGACACCTCTTCCACTGGGGCTACCCACCACCCAGATGGGTGCGAACAACAGTGCGGGCACCAAGCATCACTGCTGATAGAGAAAAGTCCCAGGGAAGGAGGGTAAAAACACAGGTACTTTCTTGCTATGCCTTAAGACCCTTTTGCAGGTCTCTGCTGTATTGCTGCTAATAAAGGGAATTGTATTTTTTCTCTCTGTCTTCTCCCGGATTTCTGCAAGGATGCAGGCTGTTCCCCACCCATTTCATGCATCCTTCTGCGCACCCCAGTCAAAGCCCCTCTTAGGAGGAACAGTGCTAACCCTGGATCTCTAGTTCCCACCAGTGTCCATCAACCAGCCGGGCCGCTGCTGATGTGGGGAGGCACGGCTCCACCTTCTTTACTCCTGAGCACCTTCTGCTGCTGGCTCTGCTTCTCTACCTGCTGTTTATAGTAAGGACTCATCACAGATGTAAGCTCATTAATCGCCCCCAAGCCGCACTTCCCTGATTCCATTTATAGTGTCTTCCCTCTCTATTCCTTTTCACAGCCCTCACCTTAGTCACTACTTAGTTCTTGGCATCTGGGCTTTTTTTTTTATTTAAGCTTGGAACCGCTAAAGCATGAGAAAAGGGTAGAATAGGGAAAGGCAGACCAACATCACAGGCAAAGTATATGTAGGGCACGTTTAATGTTAAGACTAATTGGCCAAAGTTTATGGCCAGAAGATTGGCAGCAAAGCTATTGCATTAAATGAAATTGAGACCATTTACCCTAAAAAGTTAAAAGGCACAGGACAGACAAACAGGAGCCCTTTCATCCTCTTGGGATTTTTTGTGCAGCCAGGATTGCTTTCTTGCCCTTAGCACTGGTCAGTCTGGTGCTGACCCTTGGCCACCAGCCTGGCTGGGAGTCCCATGGGCAGACCATGAGAAGAGGGGAAGTGCTATGAAATCTAGAAGTCTCTGCCGAGGTATTCTGGTGCCTGAAGGTGCAGAGGGGCATTTAGTGGCCTTTCAAAAGTTCATAAGTACGTTGGAAGGAGAGAAGAGGAACATTCCCATCTTGGGGATTGAATCTGAAGAGACTGACCCACCTTGAGGCCTTGGAAAACCTCACCAGGCACCTCTCTATGTCTAAGCTCCTAAATATATTGGAAAATCTGCTCCAATGTAATTATTACTTCTTTTGAGCAGTTTCTGCCCGCCCAGGGCTGGGAATGGAGTCTCAGCTGAGTCCCTTCTTGCTGTGTGAAACTGCTGCCATACCACTACAGTGTGAGAGAGATACAGACCCCAGGGAAGACAAATTACTCCTCCAGCATGTTTCCAACTGACGTTGATTTGCAATAGGGCTGTCAACAGCGACTGGAGAGCCCTGATCCTGGAAAACAATATGTCAATTGCCTGGGTTGGTTTTAATTCTTTAATCCTTTGTCTGCAACCTAATGTGTTGCAGCATTGCTTAGAGATGAGATGTGCTGCTGCTGCTCCCCTCTCGCTGTTCTGGAGGGTGGGGTCTGCCTGGCCAGGTCCAAGAAGATCTGGGGAGACGGCCTGTACTGTTTGAAAGCTGCACAGACCTGTAAGTCAGTTGTATTTATATAATTTTGTCTGTCTCTTTCTACATCTGAATTTTAAACATCCGTTATAAGGCAATACTGCTTTTAGTGGTGAGCCAAATTTTTCTTTTAAAACACATGTTCCCTCCAGTCTTAGTACTTTATTTCCTTTGTTCTGATTTATTGCTGTTGCCTTACCATATGTGCTAGGCACAGAGGAGAAAAACTACCAAACCCAAAAAACAGCCCTCTCTACTCCCTCCGAGACCACATACATCAGGATTAACACACTGAATCTATTATATCAAGTGATTCAACAGTGAACTAACTTACCTCTAATTTCTTAGCTGCCTCCAAGCAGATATGCTGATGAAGAGTGAGTGTAGGCTAATAATGTGAAGATTATGGTAAACCCAGTGAAAGTTGCTGTGGGGACCTGAAAATTGGGGTAGATGCTAAATCTGGAGAATGATAGTGAGATTAAAAAATAAAAATTGTTAACTGCATTTTCTAAATAGGGATTTTGTGGATATCAGTTTTTATGTGCCTTTTATCAATACCTAAAACGGCCTTATTTGTCAAAGGATGAACTCTCTTCCACAAAATAAAGGCAACCTTTTTGTATCTCAGGGTAAGCATCAAGCAGCTGAGGCATGCAATTGCTGGTCACTTGGTGGGGGGAAGAAAATAAAAAAACTCAGCTGTTGCTATGAGGTTTGTAAAGCTGTTTGAGATAGAAAAGTTCTATCAAAGTTTGCTTTCTTGGAGGTTGTTCAGCCTTGACAATAGCAGAAGGCTGAATTATTTTCATTGGTATTTATACTAAAGTTAGCTCCATGTTTTCCTCCTCAAACGCAAAGCGATAATGCAGAGGTTGAGCTGTGGCTGTGTCAGATGGACTTCAGCAAAGGAAAACTGATTTGGTACTATGGGATGTCTGTGGCACCCACCTCCTGTACCCTCAGGCACACCTAGGAAATGCCTGAGTCCATACTCATAACTGGTTTTGTTAATTCTGTAAAAATTTATGTATTCATATTGGAGTTTGTAACTCAGTCAACACGTATTGGATGTGTGGTGTTGTGGCCAGGTGATGGTGAGAGACCTCCTCCTGCAAGGACCATGGTGGAAATTGTGACCGACTGGCTGCATTATCTGTGAGGGTTTCCAAGATGGAGTTTGTGTAAAATCCCCACTGGCCACTCTCACGGCTGTGCTTCGCTATCTGCACCAAGAGCAGAGCTGCTGGCTGCTTCAGGCAGTACCTGTGTGCCATGTCAAAGTGGCTGCTACCAGCATTGCACAGGATTTGGGGATTTTGTGAGTTGGTGGTTGCCACTGAGTTCAGAGATGTAGGAATGAAGCCTCTCTTTGTAGAAGGACCGCTTGTGTTCCCAGTGGCAGTGCTAGCAGGGTGCTGGGATACACTTTCCTCCGAGAACGCCATAGGCTTTACAAAAGGCGAAGTGGTGAAACGCATTGTGTCCCAATGCTCTGTGAACATAAAGGTCAAACAAAGCTAAGCGATCACAAGGGAAGGGATGTCCTGGCAGAGGGAAACACTCTTAATACTTGCTTTCTTAACACTTTCTTCCTATCCATAAACCAGCTCGACGGCAACTTGTGCTCTGTCGGGTATACACGCATCGTTGTTTGAACTGATGTATCACGAGCTGCTTTTCTTTACTCGTGTTTTCCCTTTGAGGCAGGCTATTGATGTGAAGCTCGTTGTCATATTCAGGCCTGTTAACTGTGTTACTTAACAAAAGAGAGCATTCAAAAGCCTGCTCAGAGGCATATTTGTCTTCCCGCCCTCCCCCCCCCTCTCGTTTTGCTAGGAAAACTGGTTTCCATTTAAAAATGTTTTACAGCATCTGCTCTCTTGAAACCAATATGAAGCAACACCAGTGATTGCAGCTAGTTGCAACATCTCATCTTGCTAGATGCAGGCACATTGTGTTACAAGTGGTGCAGCTAGTGAAACCTCTCTGAAGGAAACCTACGGAGACCTGTCTAGCTGGGGGGATTGTTAACTCATCGAAGGTGAGCTGAAGACCCAATTTCACTTGGTTTCTTTGAATAGCGAGCTGTACATACTCGAGCCAAGTTCAATGAACTGAAACTTCAGTAAATCTACATCTGAATTTGAAAGAATTTGGGCCAATAGGTTGGGTTTAGTGAAAACTAAGTCAAACTTTGACCCCAAACGAGCAAAGCTTTCTGATTTTTAACATCTCTTGAGGATTCAGTTAAACCAGGATGTCAGAGACGGTGATGTCACAGAAACTCAGTGCTGATGTCTCATTTAAATCTTAATTAAGTCTCACTTAAATCCTGCGAGATCAAATCCTAATATAAAATGGCCAGACCACTGCTTTGATGAAACTCGGAGCACAAAAACTGTAAAATATGTATCATTGAGCATGTTTATAATCATAATAATCAAATGATTTTAGACTGCTTTCAGGAACAACCAAACAGTGCTTCAAGCAGTGTACTTGGTACCAGAGTCCAGTAAATTATTTGTATTAGCATGGCTTGCGAGGTTCTTGGAAGCTTTCCCAAAGGGCAAACTCTGTTTTGCTTGGGGAGAAAAAGGCAAACCATGCTTGCCTGCTTGAAAATGCTCATGAGAAGATCTTTCTCAGAAAGACTTCAGAGCATTGGGCCCTCTTTTTGTTTTCTTAGAAAACAGGAAATGAATTTTAGCTCTGCAGTTAACTTGATTTCTTGTGTGACTTGCTTTCTACCATCACTTTTAGGTTCTGGAATGCTACAGAAATTATCTGAGGGCATTTTCAACACTTCAAAATTAAAATCAAATTGTTGAAATTGTGCCAGCATTTAAATGAAAATTATTTTCTTTAAACAAACACTTGAGGACTTTCAGTATTTTTTTTAATCACAAGAGCATTCTTAACCTAAACACCTTTTCTTTGTGGTTTTTCAAGGATCCAGTCTGCACTGCTAAAGCCAGATGTGTCTTAGGATGTAATCAAATTCAAGATCTTTTTAGCCAAAAACTAGATGAGCAGGGAGTGCTAGTTTTTCACACAGCACAAACGCATAAGTGGGTGTAACTGCAAATACCGTCTCTGCCTCTGTGCCCACAGAAGTGTCTGGGCAGCAACACCAGTGCAGGCTTCTGCTGTGTGGAGAGGGGTCAGGAGTGGGGCTGCGCATCTGGGGCCTGTGCTACTCACGGCAGCAAGCGGGAAATAACGGAGGCAGGAGCCGGCTGTAAAATTTGCTGCTGTGCAGATGCCCTGATACTCAGCGTTCCAGGCAGCGGAGACGAGAGAGCCATAGAAGCTGCTGCAGATTGATAAGGGAGGGTTAGGACAGCCCTTGCATTGTTGGGAGGCTTTGGTGAGCCTCAGGAGATGTTGCATGTAGCCAGAGAGTGAGTCTGGGTACCAGGAGCAGCACCTGGTCTGGAGCTCTGAAGCACTGGAGTGTCTATGTGGAGCTCTTCAGACACGCAGGATGTGGCTGGTGCTCGATCTTTTCCCATGCGATGGGGTGTAGCTGGCCCTGAGGTGTTTCATGGGCTCTAAAGCCTCTCAGGCACAAGTTGGGCTTGAGCTGCAAATCAGAGCAGCCAGAAGCTGCCTTGTACCCTGCTGGCAGAAACCTGGAAATGCGGGGACTGGTGTTTCTGTCAAAGTCTATCTAGGCCAGTGTCTCATCCCTGACAGAGGCCAGCAGCAGCTGCCTAGGAGAAGAGTTTGAGAACAGGATGTGTGTGTGACAAGATCATTGCCTGATGCTCTCTGATAGCGCGGGGATTTTTAGAAGCAAAGTATTTCCATGGGGCTCTGTGACCCTGTCCTTCTCTAAGAAGACCCCAGACCAAGTTCCTTGTCCAGGCTCTGAGTGCCAACCCTGCTGCCTGTCCATGGGGGAAGGTTTCTAGCAGTGATGTGTTGAAAGCATGTCCCTCAGTGCAGGAGCTCCTCTTGGGGGACAATTGCTGTCCCTCGTTGACCTTTCAGCCTAGAATAAGGCCTTGCTCTAGCCCCAAGGCAGGTGTTTGGTTACAGTTGCGGAGTGGTAGCTGGCTGGGGGAAGGGGAAAGTAAACCGATGTCTATAAAGGCAGCAGTTGAGGATTTTTTGCCATCATTTCATAGGTGGAGTTGGGAGAAGAAGGAAAACACCTTCAGGTAAAGGAAAATAGCCTGGTGGATGCCAGCTGAGGGTATGTTCCTTCATTATTACTGCCTCTGACAGCCCAGGAGGACTGAACAGGATATTTTTCTCCTTTGGAGACCAGAAGTAGGACTGCTTGAGGAGTACGTACCCTGCTTTGACAGACACTGTCCTGTCTGTGTGTAGTAAATGAAGGAGCCTGAAAACAGTTCCCCTCAGCAACACAAATTACTTGGTGTTATCGACTAACTGCAGATCTTGTATGTTAGCAAAAAAATAACATAAATCCTTCCTGATGACCCGGTGACACATGCCTTTTGGTCAGCGGCAGGTCAGGGAACCAGTACTGTATGTGTGCTATCAGAAAGGGTGTGGAGCAGGAAGCATCCCCTGTGAGAACTGGGGTGGGTTTTTATATCTTGGGTGCTATTGGTTACACTCGATCCATCAACAAATGCTTTTAACAAGTGCTGTTATTCCTTTGGATATCCTGCAAGGGACGTGTGTAAGTACACGTGACCATGCAGCATGTGCGGTCCCGAGGCTTTGACGTTTTTCTCCAATATATTGGATTTTCTGGTATTCACTTTGAGATTAACTACATTACAGAAGGCTGCCTACAAGATAAATTTCCTATTAAAAGTGTTCCGATAACCCCAGCTTCCCTAGCCTTTTCCTGTGGCAATAAGTACCCTCTTTAAAGAGCTAGTAGTGGGGGGAAATGTTGTAAGTCTTAAGAGACCTCTCCCTGTGTGTAACCTTAAGTTACAACACTGTGATCTAGAGAAGCTACAAACAAAAAAGAGCTGCATAAAACCTTTTCAGCCCTATGGACATGGCAGTCCTTCAGACTACGACTCCAGAATACTCTTCTCCAATACGTACTGCCACATATTGTGGAGGTAATGCTGTTACCCTCAGCTGGCTTTTCCATAACTATCTGTCCCCAGCCTCGCTGGGGCTGGAACTGCGGAGATGTGAGTGGAGATAGGATCTCCCAGAGGCTTATGTTGGCCAGGAAAATGCTGGCGTGGAAAAGGATGTGGAGCATGTCCAAATAAAAAGAGTCTGGAAGGAGTTTGTGATGGTCTGTTATTTCATTATTAGGTAGGAGATACGAAATTTCCTTTTCCAGATGAGCACATTTCATGTTTTGCATAAGACAGCAATTGCTTCTTGTAAGAGTTAGCATTTCTGCTAATTTAATGAGTTAGCCTTTCAATTAACTGCATCAGTTATTGCAAAGGCCTTTTTCAAGTTCCACAAGCATGTTTTAGACCTCTTGATAAAGCCGGTAGGATGCTGGACTTTCACAAGTAGAAAGACCTCCAAAAGTATGCAAGTTATTTCTGGCATGTTGTATTCTCAACATGTCAAGGAAACATGGATTATTTTTACACAAACAGGCAAATCAAAATGGTTCCTTAGCAAGCTCCCATGAATGTTCTTGGGTCCTGAGAAAGAAAGAAAAAAAAAAAAAAAAAGAAAAATAATTGCTTCTGAATTAGGTTTCTTAGATGGATCGTGTTGTCACACATTCAGAAGTTCATTTGCACCAATTTGGTGGAGGAGGATGGAAGGAGTAAAGGATAAAACAGAAGGAAAAAGCGAGGGCCAGTAATTAATTTGGATATTTTATCTTTGAAATTTGGATATTTGATCTTTGAGTGGACTTATTTTTTTTCTCCTTACTGTGAATTTATCTTCAAATGTAGACCATGACAAACTGCAGACACTTTTGGAAGTTCTTTTTAATAGCTGTTAATTGAAAGGTGATGTGTAGGTGTTGAGAGGAAAAGAATGTCTGGAGCTGAACAGGCCTGTGTGGAAAGAACGCGCCAATGTCTTGCTGAAAAACACAAAGCAGTGCAGCAGCGAGATTACTGGAGTGTCCTAAACTCTCTTGACATTGCAGCACACAAACTGGGCTATACGCTTTGCAAATATTGGAAGCTGTTTTGAAACTCCCTATTAAGGATTACAAATGCTGACTGCAGTTTCTAGGCAAATGTAATTAGATATCACCGCTATGGCCTCAGCTCTGTGTTTTATATCTGAGCTGGCATTGCTGTGTAAGGTCCTTATGCATTAGATTACCTCAGCCAAAACCAAGTTATGACGCCCACCAAAGCTGAAGCCTGTGATTAAAGTAAAAAAAAAAGCACAGCATTTTTTAATTTCAGTATAGAAAAGCATCTTCCCACACAGCGAAGGGGCTTTTTAATGGAAAAGCATGCATAAACATTGATACTTAACATGCATCCTCATCCATAGTTGCTTCTCTGGGTGGTGTTTGTACTGGTTCAATACCGATGCCCAAATTCAGGAATAGCACTTGTTGCTTGGGCTTGGTAGAGCCACCTACGTCAAGGTTTGTTTTGGCCCAACTAGTGTCATTAATTCTTACGTAGATGCATGTCAATAATTATTGATAATTATACCTTTTCTCACTGTAAGGGTAGTTCTTCTGCAAATACTTTATAGCAGGAATAATACCAGGAAAACTAAAAGGGAAAAGGACATTTTTGTGTGATCAAAACCTCCAGCAACTGAGCGTTCTTACAGGTATGTTGATGGCTAGTGCAAGAGAGCGAGTGCTGCTGCGTGATGTACGTTGTAGCTACATGAAATGAAAGTTCGCACTGCCTTCTCTTTTTTCCTTTTTTTTTTTTGACCTTGCATTTAACATTTGCCCTCTCCTCTGACGAGCAGCAAGAAGGAGCTTTGAATGTGGTGCCAGCACAACAGCAGAGGGAGAGAAACTGAGACAAGTACCTCTGATACAATTAATAGGTGATGCTGCTACTTCCTATTTTTCCTCTGAAACTCCACTCCTGAGTATTTCAGCTAAATCCTAAGTTTTCTTTTTAAGCGGAACATCTAGCAAGTTAAAACTCAGCACCAGAAGGAGGTCCTAAGGTGGGGTTTGCTCCAGCTTTCCTGCTGAGCAACCCTTTACGAATTGCTGCTAAAAAAATGTCAGAGAGGATGGTAGTTGCTCTGCTGTCACGTGGGCTGAGACAGCGCAGAACCTGCTTAGCATTCTTGAAGGGAAATTATCCAGTGCTGCAACTCACAATTTATAATTGGTTGCATATTAATATCCAAAAAAGGCAATAAAATCCACTGTGTGTTTAAAAAAAAAAAAAAAGAACTAAGTAGGAGTATTACAAGCTGAGCAGTGAAAATCTGGAAAACTCCTTGGCTGGAGCAGAGCTGTACGCAGAGCTGTTTCTCCCTTAATTACAAGCAATTTTAAATCATCCCCTTCCTTCAAAGAAGGATTTTGTTCAGCATTTGTGTTAATTTTAATCTTGCTAACGTGATACTCTCTTGGAACCTCTCCCTTGTGTCGTAACAGCAAGACGTGCTGCCTCTTTTGTCCCTGCCGTTTGGGAAACGCACAGCTACTGCTGCTTGTCACTGCAGTCCTGGGGGTTGTTACTACCAATATGCCACCCTTTAAAGGAAAAGAAAACAGAACAAAACCCAACAGCAGCAGGTTTTTTTCCCCAGAGTTCACGTTTATTGTAGTATTTAAGCTAGACGGTACAAGTGCGTCATGAAAATCAGGGGTTTAAAATGTATAGTGCTGTATTGTAGTGGAAAGCTTGTTATTCAGCATACTAATTATTTCTGAGTCACTGTATTTATGAAATGTCGTGTAATAACTGCCTCACCACAATGCAAAGCAAATAGTGCAAAATCAGGCGGTTTATTATTTTGACACTTTAGTGTATAAAACATATTCCCGAGTCTCATGGGGAGGGGAGGCTACTGGGAATGAGACTGGCTTTATGACTTCTAAAAAATGACATTAAATTTCATAATCTGTAACATTCCATATATACGGTCCATGCTGCGCATTTTATTACAGCCTCAGTGGCTTATATTACAAGAGTCAGCTGCAAAGAGAAAACGTCCAAAGACTGGTTTGTGGAACAGGGGGGCACAGCATGGTAAAACCTTACAGTGCACACATCAAAGCCCTTGGGACGAGCTGTAATTGCCCACCTGGGCCATGCTGGGACACCAGAATTTACCCAAAGCTTTTTGTGTTTCAGGACGGATTGCAAAGCCCTTGCTGAAGGAGGCTTTCTGGCCAGCGCTTGTCACTGGGGGGTAAGTTTGGGTTTTTGTCGAGCCCTGTGTGAACCACCCGTTAACTCCAGAGTAACTGGGAGGCCTTGAGTGTCTATGAGTGACAAACTGGGAGTGAGCACAGCGAGGAAGGAGGACTCCAAGCTCCAAGTGGGCTTTTGAGTAGTCCCATGTGGTCTCTGAGAAAAATGGGTGGATGCTTACCAGAACATGTGATTTCATAAAATATTGTGCATAAATCCAGGCCTTTTGTGCTCCTTTGCAAGCTTGCTTGGTGTTATAAAAGTTGTGGGTTGTGTGCGTGGAAGCTGGGAGAAGTCTCTGTTGACAGCAGTTAGGCAGCATCTTTCTGGCAAGGGACAAGTGGTGATGAAGCAGCCACAGCTTCAGAAAACCTCAAATTGTCACTGAAAATAAGAGAAAGCCACTGTTGGGTGATGGTGGCAGGTGTCTGGCAGCCAGGCATCTCACTGCACGATCTGGACATAGCATTAGCCTGTTCCCTTCTGACATGGAGCTGGTGCTAGCAGCCTGCTGGAGACGTGGCAGTGTGCCAGAGCTGCCAGCCTGCTCGAACATGTACACGAATACAGGATGGGGCCCTGAAACTGTGGTGGAGCTGGCTGGGTCCTGCTGTATCTGGATTTACAGCTGTTGGCAGACTCCAGTGACACATCTTCTCCTTGGTGCTTTACTTGTCGGCATTAAAAAATTACAAGGAGTGTGATCTACCATACATTTTGCTGAAAGTGATGAGATGATTTTCCCTTTCTGTATTAGGATATCATTTTCTTCATTTCTGATAGAGACACATAGTCTTCAGGCTATTAAACTACAAATTTTGTTTAATTTTTCTGTGAGCTTTTATGCTTGTTGTGATTCTCAAGGTCTTGCAAAATGATGATTTGACTAAACTAAAGCTTCATGGCAAAAGAAATTTTGTTAATGAAACGAAAGTGAAATAATGATTTTTACCATGCCAGGGGCATGGCTACTCTGACTTCCTTTTCCTTTCATGTTCCAAGTGCAAGAAAGGTATCAACAGCTGGTACACAGAGGTAGGAGGCTTTCACTCATGTTTAAGGCTCCATGTTGTATATCTTTTCTGACTTTTCTATAAATAAAAACAGCTACAAGAATGCCTCTGGCTATTATATCCAAGGATAAGTATTTGAGACACATGAGAGATGCTCAGGGAATTGATGTCTTCAGGAGAAAAAAATTGTCCTGAGATCAATTTCCTGATTCAATAGCGAAGTCCTCATATCATACAAAATGTAATGAGATTGTCTGTGGCTCTAATAAAATCTTGATTTTTTTCCACCAAGCTTTCATCTATAAAAATCAAATTTATCCAGCATTAGTCTGCATTTTGAAAGGGATAGGATTTTTTTGAAATAGATATGATAGTAATCCTTTATGGTACATTAATATAGGAGAACAATAATTTGTTGCATTTTCTTTACACAGAAACAATCAGCTGGGAGATGTGCATAATAATTGTCTTTGTCCTTCATTGTCACAGGCCATTAGCTAATGAATTTAAGCTGTACTTGGCTCTTGGTCCAATAAGAAAACTACATTAGAGATCTTGTAGCCTTGATGTTCCATAAAACCTTTCAGTGGGTTTTATTTTAGCTTCACTGACGTGATGCTGCCATGGACTGAGGAATGCATCATGGTTTTGCGGTAAGCAATGAAGTCAACGTTGTCTGATGTAGCGGGTCAAGCAAACTGAAGCGCACCTACAGTTATTAAAGCTGCCAGATGCCACAGGCTCTTTGTTTGGTTCCTTATAATTTAGCCAAACTTCTCAGGCCTATTTTTGTGACTGTTTCAGGTTCATCTTTTGGGTGGGAAGACTTGCTAAACCCAGTTCAGCTACTCTAAGATTGATGGTAGGGAAAGTAAGTAGTTTTGGCAATGCTTTAAATAAGCAATAGGAGCAGGTAACTGTAAATTGAGCTGTTTTACCTCCTTTGCAGTTTGCTCTCTCAACTAGAAGGCTGGCAAAGAAAATGCTGTGATGGAAGAAGTGCTCTTCACTGTCCTGAGAAAATCCACTCACATTCTGGCTATTTGCAGAAAAAGATAGTATGCGAATGTGTGACAGAATTTGTTTAGCAATTGCAATTGTTCCCCCCCCCCCCCACCACCACCACCCCCCCGCCAAATGATTTTAGCCTACTGGAAAGGGAACTGCATTAGAAATCACAAAACCCAGAGTGCAAGTCTTTTCTTTCCTGTTGGCTGTTTGCAGCGTATCTTGGTCTGTCGCAAAGTGCCTGGGTATTTTAATCCTACTTTTAAAGGTGGGTAACGAGTATTGTTACGCTTTTGTTGCAGAGAGAACTGAGAGGCTGCACAGGCTAACCTTTGGCAGAGCTGGGACGGGATGCCACTTTCAGACCTTTAATCAAAATGCTTCTCTACATGTGTCATTTGTGTGCTTGGCTGGGACCCCACTGCTCCTCCCACACATCAGAAGGACACGGGAGGCCTCTTCCTGCAGCTCCATCTTCCCTCAGCTGTCCTAGGCCAGCTCTTGGGAGCTGCTGCTGCCGCGTTGGGCACCCGTATCTGCCACCAGGCACTGCAGAGCGGAGCTTGAGCCATGGCACAGAGAAGCAGCAGGATTGCTCTGCGGGGTGCCAGCTGCTGCCGAGCCATACCGGACCACACCAGTACCCCGGCTATGCTGTCCTTTTCCCCATCTGCGTCACAGCTGGGAAATGACACACCATTCCTGCTGCTTCATGGGTTTTGCCTGCTCCCAGGAAAGACAGAACCCCCAGGTTCAGTTGGGTTGCTGCCACCTTTGGGCTGCCAGAATGGTGTGCAGAACATCAGGAGCCAGAGACAACATCCATACTACTGTCATTTGTGTTGGGTATCTTATCGGTAGCAGAAAAAGGCCCTGAAACTTCTAGGCAATACTTTGTATCTTAACTTTGAGCTCTCAGATGTCTTAGATTTGGCAGAAGAACGGATGAGTGTGTGATACACACCTGCTACCTGCAGAGGCTCTCAGGAGAGCAGTTGTGGTGTAATTCTGCGTCTGTTCAGGGATTATTGTTGCTGTACAAGCTGCAACACCACTGCATTCGAGGGATGGCTGTGGTGAAACAGTGGTCGAGTTTTGTTGTGTCACATAGAGAGAGATGGTGCCAGACAGCCGGCAGCACAGGCTATTTCACCTGCAAAGTGGTGTGAGAAATGAGCTGTGACTGCCTCTCCTGTTAACAGGCAACACTTGCTCCCTTACCTCTTATTATCTCCGTAACCAGCGTCTGAGGCTTCCATGGCCTGTGGACCCCCATTTGGTGGTACCGTCTGCCTACTCGGGCAAGTGTTTTCATGGATAGTGCAGGAAATGTTCTGAATGCTATATCCAAAAAATGTGATGCCTCAGTGTAAAATGAGTATTGCTTGCAGCAGAATAAGTGGCTAGAAAACTTGGGTGCTCTGAGGCGCGCAGAGGGCAGGTGCCAGATAGCAGCGATCACCCATTTTTCTAAACCAGCAACACTTGCAGCCCTACTGACAGAGGTTGATTCACACTAGAAGTAAATTCAATATGCATGAAAGGACTCTTGTTCTTCTTCAGCGGAGAGCATAAAGAAAGACTGTCAGACAAACTAATCTCTCTCTGATAGTTTTCTTTTCAACATCATTGAACTGTCATTTCTCCTGGGCTTTGCCAGAATGTTTGATATATCCGTTGTTTCCCAAAACAGACAGATTTTGCTAGCTTGGATGATACAGGAATTTTTGCCAGGAAGAGAGATGCTGAGATGCCTTTACCAGTCTTTTGCTGCTGTTGTGTAGGTTTGCTGAGGTTCAGAGCTCTGGTTAGAGATGAAAGGAAGGTATCTTGGTGACTGATTAGGTTGCATCTCTGAGTGCAGCCATGGAATCGTTCCCAGCGCTTGCCCTGGGCTAGGAGCACATTTGCTGGGGTTTGAGGATTCTACTTTTTCTGGAGATAAACCCATTTATGCCCCCCGATCTTTAATTTCAAAACTAGTGATTCAAGATGGCCCTAGACACCACCGTGTCACCTGGCTGCAGTTAGAAAGTAGCCCAGACTAGATTCCCTTTTTCTGATTGTCTGTCTGCAGAGCTGGCAAAGCGTTCGCTCCTTCTAGGCATGCATGAAGAGTCAGTAAGATTCCTAAAACTATTCATTGAAAAAAAAAACCCCAAACCTGAATGTCCCTTCCCAAGACTGTGGATGAAAGATTTCTACATTGAGTAACTTCCTCCTTCAGCTGGGGACTCCTGGAGGAATCTGCCAGAGGGATACACGGTCAGTAAGGCTGCATGTCCTCCACAAGCTCTTGCAGAGTTTAACAAAAAAGAGATTCTGAAGAGAGGCAGACCGGAGGAACACAAACACCACCATGATCTGGCAAAAGGAGTCCTACATCCCATTTGTAATAAACTCTTAACGTTATTTTTTTTTCTAACTCTGCTTCATCCATCCACTCCCTAAGTTATCCCTAACTTAACTCCCCAAGTTATCCAATCAATACTATTGGAGAATTTAGGTTATTACCTTAGGTGTTTAGGTGTTTAATATTTTTTTTTCCTTGGAAAAAGTGCTTTTGGAGTCCTTTTTTTTCCTTGGAAAAAGTGCTTTTGGAGTCCTCAGGGCAGCCAGTGAGTCTGTACAGATCTGGAAGGGGCTGAAGAATGGTGGTCCCGTTCAGTAGCTTGGGGTGGTTGGCCCTCTGCGTAAGTGAAAGCACCACATGAATTAGTCAACACTTGCATGTTTTTTTCCTAGTGCAGGGTTGCCAACAGTATATAGTAGGTGGAGTTTGGGGCTGTAAGGAATGCTGGTTTATTTGTTAGAAATGTTTTAATGATTGATTTCCAGACGGATTTCAGCCCACACCCCTGCCGGAGCATACGCACCAGAATGCTCTCTTTGCCGCCATACCAGGACCACCTGCAAGAGGTACCTTTTCTGTGTGGCGTGATGTGTGAGGACCTAATAAGCAAACTTGCACCATTTTATATGGATGGAGTTGAATACAGTGTGGCCGCATGCAGAGTTTTGGAAGCTAACTGTCCCCATGTTTTCTGACAGTGTGACTTCAATATACACAGGTTAAAAACTGCACAGGGAGATTAGTGATCGCTCAAGGTAATACACTAAGTTCAAAATAACTTGCAACACCATTTAAATCCATGTGGGTTATTTCGACATATTGAAGAGCAGTTTCTGAGTCTGCAATTACCTAACTTGGCTGTGATTATTTTGTTTCATTTCCAGATAACTAGAGATTTTTATCTAAACTGGGTGGCTGCTGAAATGTTAAAAGTTAGAGCAGGAAACTTTGCAGTGGGTTTTACAACACAGTTAATTGCTTGTCCTTTCAGAACTGATTCTGTCCACATCATCTCACGCCTGCCCAATGCCACCACCAAAGTCTGCAAACACTTGTCCACTTGCATGTCTTGCCTATGTGAATAGGTCCATGGGGCTCATTTTCATTAGCTGCAACTTTGCTAACTATAAATCTTCTGCAGGACCAAGGCCACACCACGTGTACATATTCCTACTCTGTGCTTGGAGATTCTTTTCATCAAGCTCTAATGTCCTGTTGTATGATGCTTGGGATTCTGGTTGTACAAGTTGTTAGATACAAATTTCCTCTTGGCCTGGTAGGAGCACCGGTTTGCATAATAGATTGTCTTATCACATCTGCAAGGTAATTGCTTCTAGACAGGCTTCCAAGAAGGCCTCAGATTTGATCTATGATGGTCTGTGCATTGCTAATGTCTGTACTCCAAGGAAGCGTACCTCTGTTACTGATGTACTGCGTGGATAACTGATGGTGTAGATCGAAAGTTAACTAGGCGTTCTCTTTAAAGGCGACATATGATACTGTATCTGGGCAAAGAGGAATTTCCTGCATAATCTTTAGAGACAGCTGTATTACATTTTATGATTTCTCTGGCATTTATGCAGTTACGGAAAGGCTTTACATTTTTCCAGTTCAGTATGCTGATTGCATGTCCAGCTACTAATTTTCTATAAACAGGATCTCAGTAGAAAAAAAAAAACTTTATGGGCTGTACAACCTTCACTCCTTTACCTTCCCACCTTTGAATCTGCAGTTTCCTTAGATGCCTCCATGAAGCATCTACAGCTGGTTAAACCGAGATTTAACATATCCAGCGTCATGTAGAATGGGTGTGTGTATGGGAGCTAGGAAGCAAGTCTTCCTCTGAATTTGCTCCATCTCTTGTTTTCTTCCATAGCCCTTAGAAAAGGATCTTTCTGTTCTTAATCTCTGTCTGTGGAGAAAAAGTCTCACTTTCTCACTTGTGCTGCCATACCTATCTGAGATGCTTTTTCCAAACCCTAGCCAGAGGTTGCTCCCTGTCTTTTGCTTGTCTAAAGTTTGTCCCTTTCACTTTCAGTTATCTACGCAGAGTGTTGGTGGTTGTCTAACAAGCAATTAGGTTATGAAAAAAGTATATATTTAAAAAGAAGCCCATGGTTAAAGTTGAAAAAACTGTAGAAAAGAAGAAAAAAAAATTATTACAATAAGAAAGAGTAAACAGTTCTAGAGAATCAAGCTCACTGTTTATGAAGGTCATCTTAAATTAAATTAATAGCTTGTTTATTTGGTAAGAAATCATAGAATTGTTTAGGTTGGAAAAGACCCTTAAGATCATTGAGTCCAACCATTAACCTAGCGCTGCCAAGTCCACCACTAAACCATGTCCCTCAGCACCACATCTACACGTCTTTTAAATATCTCCAGGGATGGTGCCTCAACCACTTCCCTGGGCAGCCTGTTCCAATGCTTGATAATCCTTTTGGTGAAGAAACTTTTCCTAATATCCAACCTAAACCTCCCCTGGTGCAACTTGAGGCTGTTTCCTCTGGTCCTATCACTTGTTACTTGGGAGAAGAGACCGACCCCCACCTGGCTACAGCCTCCTTTCAGGTAGCTGTAGAGAGCGATAAGGTCTCCCCTCAGCCTCCTTTTCTCCAGGCTGAACACCCCCAGCTCCCTCAGCTGCTCCTCATAAGACTTGTGCTGCAGACCCCTCACCAGCTTTGTTGCCCTCCTCTGGACACGCTCCAGCACCTCAATGTCTTTCTTGTGGTGAGGGGCCCAAAACTGGACACAGCACTCAAGGTGGGGCCTCACCAGTGCCGAGTACAGGGGGATGATCACTGCCCTTGTCCTGCTGGCCACTCTGTGTGATGTTTATTTTAAAGAGAGGGACAATGGCATTCTTTACCTCATTAGTGCTGCAGGATGTCCTATAAAAGCATAATTATATTTTGCAAAATGGCTGGGGAGACCACACAGGAAGGGTATTGAAGAACTGGAAAAGGTACAGGAACACTATAAAAGATCGAAAGCTGTTATTTATGGACAAAGTACAGGCTGCTGCTTTTTTTCTTTATTTTGTTTTCTTTATTTTTTTTCTTTTTTAAGAAGAGAAAAACAGGGGTCACTAAGAGATGTACACAATTCTCAAGGATATCAAAAGGTTAATGACAAAACTTATTCAGAACATCGCAAGCTGACTAACAGGAGAGTTGATAACAAACTTGGAGAAAGCAGTGCTAATGCAGAGTTTGACGATACAGAATAGGGAAATGCTGTCTGTAGTGCGTGGGTCTCCACCATCAATACCCCACCTTTTGTCTTGCCTCCACAGACTGAACTGCACTGCAGCTTCTGCATTTCAGGAATGTGACTCCTGTCCTTGACCTCGTCTGCAGATAAATACAACATGCCCCTTACTGCTGAGTGCTTTGGGAAGAATTTCAGCCAGACAAGAGAGGGAAGATAAAGGAAAAGACAGGTGAGGATGTTTCTCATCTGCTCATTTTGAACCAGGCTGCTTGACTTCGCCTATAAGACTTTGGGCAGTGGGGTTAAGAGGGGCAGGACGGTGAGTGCCTAGTGTCTCTGGGGTGGCATAATGAAGCTGGTCCCAGGAGAGCAAAGGGGCTGTGACATGAGGCTGCCACCGACGGAACTGGCCGTCTGGGTACCCCTTCTGGCACAGAGCCTGGAGGGGCAGCACTGGCTGAAGCACAGCAGGGTCTCACCACATACGAGTGCAGGAGAACAGGAGAATAAAGAATCCTGTCCTGGGCTGGGAACACTGGTCGTTAGGTAAGTACCAAGCTGGCCTGCCTGCCTCGGCCCATGCCAGAGGGTTGACAAAACACAAGCCCACCAGAGTGCCTCCTAAGATCTGCTTCTTTTGCTGGTAAGGGAAGAACAAATTTGTTTGCCTTAAGTGCAACTGAGAATATTGCTGAAATTATATGGTTTTGTTACAGGCTATGATAGTAACTGGGCTATCTAATTCTGCAATGTGGGAATTGTCTTTTCTCGGCTGCCAGTCTCAAAGTCAAGCTTTCATTTCACAAATAAAACGGAGTATTCCACCCTCTCCCCCTGAGTTGTTGCCAGTATCTGGCAGAGGGAATATTCAAAACATTTTTCCCTCCAATACAGAATGGCTGTTGGGTGTCATCAGATCATGTGAAAAGACAGCTGAGTGCAATTTTTCCAGCAAGAAACAAAGGAAGAAGGGAGGATTAAAAAAAATTATTTTGTTGCTGCATACATTTTTATGATGTGCTGTGTGTGTATATATATATATTTAATTACTGTTTGGATGTGAAGAAACAAAGAAGCAGACAAGCGTGCTGCCACAGAACTTGATGAACATTACTTGCTACAGAATTAAATTTTAAGGCATCACACATCAATTAATGACATGTTGGGGACCAGGAGTATGATACTTTACCTGGATTTACTGAGGTCAGTGCAAATTCTCCACTCACTTTGTTAACACAGGATCAAACTTTTGATGGGATCTAGAAATACAAGAAAGTTTAAAACGTAGCAGGTGAGGGTAACCTCATGTGCATAGCCCACTGCCTCAAAAAGCTGAATGCTCTTGCAAATTTGACATGATCCAATTAGTTTATTTCCTCAGTGACATTTCTGCAGGCTCATATACAGAAGGACAGGGAAAGTGAGATTTATAATGATAGCTATTTCTAGCAAAGGTCATTTCTTTATTGGTGAACAACCTGTCCTTAGTCATGCTGATGACGAAGCGTTGAAGGATAAGGGAGAGGCTGTACAGCTTTAAAGCTTAACAGGGAATAACATAAATAGAGCACAGATCATCTTTCTACTTGGACCAGGAGGCTTGCAATCTACCACCATCAGGCCAAAGCCTGGGAGCAGGAGACATAAATCCAGAAAAAACCCCAAATATTGTGATTTCTGTGGAGATTGTGAGGGAGGCTGGATATTTCAGTGTCACCATGGCGGTGGGGGAGGGAGCCACATAGCATGAGCATGTATTTTTGGATAGTGAGGGTGTCCTCGGTGGAACCAGCTGCTTATAAAGAACCGGGTCAGGTTGCTCTGGGGACTCCCTGGTCTGCCCCGCCAACTTCCCAACTCGAGCAGCTCTCAGCATCCTCCTCCACGCCATTTCCAGAGTGACACAGATGAGGCCACGCTCAGATATACACACAAACGCTTCCTCAGCTGTCCCTCCTTAGGCAAGGAAGGCAGCAGTTTTGACTGGAATATAGTTTAAATAGATTGTTTCATACATATTATATATCTTTAAATAGTAAACCAGCATCTGCCTATTCATCACATGACTATTTTTCCTGCTTGCAGAATGGAAGGTCTTTGACACCATACATAAAATGATACATCATTTTTTTCCATAATCAGGAGGACCCTTCAGGCAGTCATGTGAGAGTTGCTCATTCAGCTATTGACCTTAAAAGTCAGTATTATTGACCTTAAAAGTCAGTATTGGGCACTTTGGTGTAACTAGCTTCGCTTGTTTTCATCATCAAGCTCATAATATTGGAGTAAGTAAAAATGTGACTGTTTCCCTAGATTTTGGCTCAGCCTCTGAACTGTGCTCTGTAGCTGAGCTATGGTTTCTGCTGGATCACTGGCACAAATCAGGCTTATGGCTGGCAGGACTCCCCCAGGTCAACATGGGAGTTCCTCCCTGGGCTTCTTCATCCATGCCCTTGCTGATCCCTTTTGGCCAATTATTGGTTCTGCAGGGCTGTCAGCTGCCAACAGAAGTTACAAGAGCTTTTGAGTTGGTCTGGTCTAGGACTCGGTCCAATAACCTGAGAACGCTGCAGTGGCCTCTGGCTTCTAATCTGCAGCTGAAGATCTTGCCCTTCTTTCCAGAGTAATTCCTCACGCCCTTTGAAAACTCCTAAAGCTTTCCCCAAAATTTCAAAAGCTGAGGATTGCTGCTCTTAAAAACTGTAAAATAAAGAGATAATCTGTAGGATAATTGCCTGTGCTACAAGTCTCTCCACACAATGAAGGAAAAAGCAGCCTTATGCTGTGTACTTCTTAGGCCTGGTGTAACTCGAATTCGAAAGCTATGAAGGAAATGGAAAATGTTAATAAATAATGATGTTTGAAACACAAGTCACCGAACAAAGCACCAGACCTTCTGCGTTTATTCCACAGGACAAAGTGTCTATCTCAGTTTGAGGAAAACAAAATCTTGGCCAAAGATATGTGATAGGAATTAGCCTCGATGCTGCACAGTATTCAGAAGATAAATCAAAGAAGCTTACAGATTAACTCCCAGTAATATATACAGAATAAAGACAACTTTTGAAACAAAATCACTACAACTGAATACTTGACATTTACCTGGTATGAGGAACCAAGGATCTCCTCAGGGCCACTGGAATTTTAAATTACCTTGTTTGATCCACTTTACAGCTGCCAGATTTCCGTCTGCTATTTTCCAAGTCAGAACGAAGCATATGTGTGCTCCAGACTGCGTGTTCTCAGTCTGATGTGTTCTGGAAATCCTGGCCTCATTTCCCAAATCCTGAGCAGGTGATCTGCACTTAAAAAAAAAAAAGCACTAATGTCTCCCTTAAGTGTGTTGGAATTACTCTGTGTGTGCAGACCACCTGCAAAACTGGGACAGAAATCTTAAGACAAATGTGCAAAATCAGGAAAAAAAAAAAAAGAGCATTTCTGAGTAGTACAACTGTCTTTCACATTCCAGTGTAACACTTTAAGAAGGAAAATCACTGTCTCTTCCAAGACAGCTCCAAATAGGTAGAAAATGCATACCCTCTGGCAGCTTGGGTAAGTAAATCTGGCTGGAGAGAAGGCAGAGGAATGAAGACTAACACATTATAAGCAAAGGGCTGACCTTTTTAATGGCCTAAATATTTGCCCTCTCCAAAGTAACTTAGTTCAGCTTAGGCCCGTGGCACTCCACAGAGCCATTCCTTCTCTCCGGGTACTGAACGCCGGCAGCCTCTGTGATATGCCAGCACACAGAGAGGCAGCTTAGGGAAAAGGAGGAAAAGACTGGGGTAAGGAGCTTCCCAGTCCCTGGATCAGGCTTGGACTCCATTTAGTTTGTCATAGGAAAGAACATGGAGAACTGCAAAGCTTCAATTTCACAGCTGCTCCTCAGACCTCTGCTGCATTACCTTTCGTATGTCCCAGTGCTTCCACCTGATAGCTGGCTTAGTTTCTTACTTGGATGGCTGGTAGGTTTAGGATTAGCTCCCGCAGCTTCTCACACAGCCACATTATCCTGTCTCTGGAACCCATTTGTTGCAAACGGTGCTTTGGGATGTAAGCCTTAAGACACCTGTCCAGGCACAGAGAGAGGTTTCAGCAGGTGAGCGGGCAGCAAGCCGCATGGCGTTGTCTCTCTGAACTGGAATAAACCCCTCCTTTCATGTTAGATTTGCATCAGAATCGAGGGCTTACGTTTGGCTGCTGACCCCTCATAGGGGATCCCTGCACAGACCCCCCCTCGCTGCTCCCTCCCTATGCTTTGACACAAAACTCTGTGGGACACCCCAGCCCCAATGTCAGGATGACATTTGCGGAGCATATCATCATAGAATCACAGAATGGTTTGGGTTGGAAGAACCTTGAAGATTATCTAGTTCCCACCCCCCTGCCATGGGCAGGGACACCTCCCACCAGACCAGGCTGCTCAAAGCCCCATCCAGCCTGGCCTTGAACACCTCCAGGGATGGGGCAGCCACAGCTTTTCTGGGCAACCTGGGCCAGTGCCTCACCACCCTCACAGTAAACAATTTCCTCCTAATGTCTTATATAAATCTACCATCTTCCAGTTGGAAGCCATTACCCCCTGTCCTGTCAACATGTGCCCTTGTAAAAAGTCCCTCCCCATCTTTCCTGTAGCCCCTTTAGGGACTGGAAGGGGCTCTAAGGTCTCCCCGGAGCCTTCTCTTCTCCAGGCTGAACAGCCCCAACTCTCTCAGCCTGTCCTCACAGCAGAGGTGCTCTAGTTGGTGGCCTCCTCTGGGCCTGCTCCAACAGCTCCGTGTCCTTCTGCTGTTGGTGGCCCCAGAGCTGGAGGCAGCCCTGCAGGGGGGTCTCCCCAGAGCGGAGCAGAGGGGCAGAATCCCTTCCCTCGCCCTGCTGGCCACACTGCTGGGGATGCAGCCCAGGATGGGATTGGCTTTCTGGGCTGTGAGGGCACATTCCTTCTCCTCAGGGCCGTTCTCAATCTATTCTCCACTCAGACTGGATTCGTGCTTGGGATTGCCCTGACCCAGGTGCAGGACTTTGCACTTGGCCGTGTTGAACTTCATGATGTACGCACGGGCCCACCTCTCCAGCCTGTCCAGGTCGCTCTGGATGGCATCCCTTCCTCCAGCGTCACTCAGCCCGGTGGCGTCGGCAAACGTGTGAGGGTGCGCTCGATCCCAACACCCACGTCGCCGGGAAAGACTTGGAACAGCCCCGGTCCCAGTGCCGACCCCTGCGGGACGCCACTCCTCTCTGCTTCCAAGTGAAATCGGCATCACGGCCCTGCCCGCGCTACTGAATTCCCCGTTTCATTTACATCGAACTCCCCGCCGCCTCCGGGAAGAGGGCCGGCCCTGCAGGAAGGGGGCAGCCTTGGCGCCGGGCCGACCCCTCCTCACGGCAGGGCCGGGCCGTGTCCCGCCGCCCTCACCGTCCCCATACCCCTCCCTCCCGCCGCCCCGCGCACCCCCGGCAGCGACCGGGGCTCCCACCCCATCCCGCCGTTCACCCCAGACGGCGGCGGGTCCGGGGGCCGCTGCCCGCCGCCGTGGGGCCGCGCCCCTCCTCGCGGCTTTCGGAAGCACCGCCGCCAGTCGCCGGACGCCTTCATGCTGACGGGCAGCCGCCCTCGCCTATCGAGTAAGCTTCTTGCAAGGAACCCCGCCTCCTCGGGCGCAGAGGCCAATCGGAAAAAGGCTTGCGTTGGGGGCGGGAGAAGAGGGCCTCCGAGCTCCGTCTTCCCTCACTACCTCCCTCTCCCCGCTGCGCGAGGATCGCCCCTGTCGCCCGCAGGTGATTGACAGGGAGCGGCAGCCAATGGGCTGCGGCGGGCGCGCGGCGGGGCCAATGGGGCGGCGGGGGCGGGGGGAACGGCGGGCCGGGCTGAGGCGAGGCGCAGCGCCGGCAGGAGGGCGATGGTGGCGGCGTGAGGCGCGGTGGGACCCGGGCGGGCTGCCCAGCTCGGTGAGGGCAAGCGGTGTGTGCCTGGTGCTCGCCATGAGGCTACAGGAGGAGGAGGAGGCGGGAGACGACAGCCGCAAGGCGCTGCCGCAGTAATGGGCAGCGGCAGCGCTGCCTCTCGCCTTGCCGTCTGGTGCCGGGGACCGCCCGTGAGGTGAGTGCCGCGGGGCGGAGGGAGCTGCCCCGCGTCTCGCCCCCCCCCTTCCCGCTCCCCGCCGTTGGCGTGTTAATTTTTAAAGCCCCAAGGGCTGCGGGCGGCGGGGGGGCTGCCCCGGCGGGCTGGACGCTGAGGTGACAGGGGCCGGTGGGGCGGAGCGGGGCGCTCCTCGCCCCGGGGCTCCCTGGGGAGGGCCCCCTCCAGCGGGGCATCCCTGCACCCCTGGTTGCCTCCTTTGCCAGCTTTAATGCTATCGTACCTTGCCTTCTCCCCGCCTTCTGCTTCCCCGTATTCCTAATGAGAAGGGTTTTTTCCTCCGTGCCCCTCAGAGATGCCGCTTTCCTGCGGAGGGAGAAGACTCATCTGGGTTTCTCCCCTCCCTTCTCACCTCCCCGGTGAGCGTTTCTCGGTTCAGGATGGCGGGGCATTTCCATTTCAAGGAGGAGGATGGGGAATCCTGGGCAGCCAGGGCTCAGGAAATGCCCCTTCCTCTTTCATCCTCCTTCTCCTCACCCTGGCACAGGCATTTAAGTATTAACACTCCCTTGCCGGCTTCTTGGCTGTTCCTCCTCCTTGGAAAGAGAAATGGGAGCGGGAGGTGTGTGTGTGCGTGTGAGAGAGAGAGGAAACAACTGTTACACCTTTTGTCATCAAGACAAAGAACTTGTCTTCATCTCCCCGTGTCCCTCCCTCTGGGTGCATATTGGCAGCACCTCAGCCACTTTGCATTGCTTCCCGGAGATGCTTCATAAGGATTCGGTATGGCCCTGACCTGCCCTTTTTTTGTTGTTGTTGCCAATTACGATGGTGCTGATAAAAGGACATGTTGATATGTTTCCAAACAGACTCGTGGTTTGCATTCCTGAAATTGCTGCAGCATTCTTATTTATTTATTTAATTGGAGGGGGGGGGATGACAACAGGAAAGGGGTATGTTTTTGTGGTTCATTGTAGTTGTCTGAAAGGTACAAGATCACGTGCAATTGCAGCACTGTAGTATGGAGTACATTAACCAATGCTTTCTCCCCCGTCTTATTTGTCTTCCAGTCCTGCAGTCTCCACATCATCTGAAGTGTGAGGAATGATTATTCCATGAGAGAACTTCCTTTCAGTTACCTGTCTGCTCCAATTGCATGCTGCTCCTGGACAGTGATGAGCCATTCAGCTAGACTGGGATTTACACTGAAGAAGGGAGAGGCAGAATATGAATTGTAGACATCCTATCAAGTTCCTCGTGCACTGTTTTTACAGCGTTTGTATATAAATCTGCTAGTATTGAGCACACACGCTCTTGAACCTACGTTGGTATTTGCAGAGTTACTGCTGTGTAAGAGGACTGTTTTTTTTTCTCGCCATCATGGCTTCAGTTTGGAAAAGACTGCAGCGTGTTGGGAAACATGCATCCAAGTTCCAGTTTGTGGCCTCTTACCAGGAGCTGATGGTGGAGTGCACCAAAAAATGGTAAGAAGCGGCTCGTGTTGCTGCACAAATAGTGGAGTAAGTTGCTGGTGCTGAAATAGGAAGGTTGTTGCTCATTTTGTATTGTTTGATGTGTGTACATTGGTCTTGCCTCCCCTCGCTTTCACTTGCCTACCCATTGCAGAGGCAGCTGCATGGGCTGCTGGTCTTTCTTGATGAGCACTTTGCTGCGTACTTATCTTGGACCTGTTGGTTTTGTTCTGTACTCTGATTTCTTAGCTGGCATTGTTGTTATCATGCAGAAGATGGTGCGTTTGTTAGCTTGGCATCTGTGATTTAGTGGTGTGGTTTTGGTTGTTGTTGTTTGGTTTGTTTTTTTTATATTTACCAAGAGATGTTCTCCAACTTCTAACTCAACTCTTGATGCTCAGTGTTACCTGCTGACGCTGTTGTTAGCTGAATGAGGCATTTGAGATCAGTCCTGAAGATGGTGGTGTTTTAATCAGTGGTGGTGGGTAGATACCCATTTCGATTTTGACTTTTTTTTTTTACCTGAAGATGTGTTGTCTCTCCTTCCTTTCCATCTTTTACTGGCAGATCCTTGGGAATTGTCTTAAGGTATTTGTTTCGTCAGACAAAAATTTTGTGTAGCGGTGGTCCAGTTGGATGGCTTTGGAGCTGACTAGGCAGCAATTAACAGTTAATGGTATGGGTCTGGCCCATCTTCCTTCCTGTTCAAAATGAGCTTAAATAAATCTGCTAGGGAAGACTAGAAGCTACTTTTAAATAGTCAAGCAAAGATCTCCATTATACAAATACTTAAGTGCTGTTTTATATGTTTGGAATATTGAATTTACTGTCATAATTCCTTACATTAGTGTGAGCCTGTAGCGTCAGGAGACAGAGAAAGTACTTTCCAGACCTCGTGGACTGAGATGTTCAAATTGCCTTGTAATAAACTGCGGCCTCTTTTCTAATACTTGGCCTTTCTTCTTGTTGGCAAGTTTTGGTGCTTGCATTTGCTGCTTTCACTGTTTATGAGTAATTGCCTCTACAAATTTAAATTCTATCTCTTGGAGTTGGAAATCTCTGTCAAATATGCTGGAAGGCTGCTCGCTGCTGTCTTAAAGGAACACAGGTTAAAATGGTTTTTTTAACAAGTTATCTTCTTGCCTAAAATGTTTTGAAAGATTATTAAGAAAGAGAATCATTTTAGAAGTTCAACGTGCTTTCACAGAATAAACTACATATAAAAACATTTTAAACACTGAAAGAGGCTGTCGTGATTGTCTCATGGGATCTACTGTCTAGTTCAGGCCAAATAGTTTTCCACAGTAATTTTGGCTTATCAGGTCTATTTCAGCAGTTGTGTTATCACTTTTTATGTTTTGTTGGCATAAACTAGCCTGTTTTGGCTTTCATTTTCACTTTGATTCAGCCTTTGCTTCAGAACTTGCAGAATGCTTCAGCACTAAAGAATGATAATGCTGCAGCGGAATGTTCAAATTGGATCTGCAGCTAACTTTCACTTGATTTAAGAAAAAGTCACACACAAAAGTTCTCTTGTGAACAATCTTGTTATTTTAGAAACAATTAGCTTATTGTTTAATCATAAACTAGAGCGCCCACCTAGCAAAATGACTGTGCATGAAGTAGTGAAACAGCCTTTCAAAACCTCAGATATGCAACTAATTTCTTAAAAATAGGTTGTCTTTCTGAATCTTCATTTTACATTCTTGTGTTTAAATACATGCAAGATCAGTGCTTGTGTTGGTTATGACGAAGCAACAGTATGGTGGTGAAATATGGATGAATTCTAGGAAAAATAACAATAGGGAAAAACATCACTCACAGAGTCATTTGATTGTAGGCTTTTCTATTCTACTTCCTCTTGTTTGGAGAACCTCAACAAAAATGTTCTTTAAGTATGCAAGCCAAAATACAATATTTCTGCTGTAAGTGGAACTGCTATATGAAACAAAAGGGTAAATATTTATGTATTTTGAGAACCTTCAACTAAGTCTCTCCATAACTTTGGAGAAGATAGTTTTGCGTGTGCTGACAGCCTCGCTGCTTCCTCTATGTCTGTTGTGAGTCTCTGAGTTTGGCCCATGCAAGAATAAAACAGCAGAAATGAACTCCATATGCTGTTCTTGCTGAAAGCACTCAATATATATTAAGTGTCAGTGCTGTAGTCTGTAGGTTTTTTGATTGAAACGTAGTAAGCAGTAAGTTATTTTAATGTACTGGCATTTTAACAATGCAGTGTTTCTGGAGAAAAAGAATGCTCCATTCATATTTTAAAATAAATGACAATGCAGTCATAAACACACTTGAACTGAGATCTGTCTGTGAGCAAGGATTGTGCATGACCAAAACAGGCTGCGGGTCTGTCTGTGAACGTTTACATTTGTCTAACTCTTCAGAAAATTACTTGTGTGTTAGAATATTTTTGTAACTGATCATGTGTGGTTTGCAACGTTGGGTGTGTTTCTGGTTGACTTTAATACCTTTTGTCTCCTCTGAACTTGTACTGATTTGGATTTTTTTTTTTTTAACTTAGTGTTCAGAATAGCTCTTGCTCTTGTTTCTGGAGTTACGTTGGCTGTGTGGAAAGTTGCTGTTACTCTGGTGTTGCTGCTTCACTCTTTAAAATGATTATCTCTAGATACAGCAGCATTTGTCCAGCACAGGCTGAAACTCCTTTGCTTGCTTTTTCTGCTCTCTCTAATTTCTGATTCTTGTCCCTGCTAATGATTAAAGACAGCCACTCTCAGGTGATTGCTTTTCGTTGGCGATGCTTTTGGGGGGACAGGTTGTGATGGAGTGTCCAGTGTTGTCACTGTTCCATTAGAAAAACCTAATTTTCAGGTAATTAACAGGGCTGAGCTGCTTCTGTGGCATTCTGGCTGCTCCTGCTGACCCAGACCTAATTATTGTGGCTGCTCGGTACCTTTGAAAAATTGAGCAGTTAGTTAGTTTGGAACCTTTCATTAAAAATAAATAAATAAATAAATTTTGGCCTTGGTCTTTAATATGGCTTCATGACTCCAGCTACTGTGAAAACGTAATGCTTTGCATTAATCACATAAGCACTTGGGTTTTTTTGGAAGGTGCTTGCTTGGCAGTGCTGGAGTGTGTCATCCTCCACTTACCCTTGGAATAAGCGCAGGATTTTCCACCTGGCCTCACCAGTGAGGTGCAGCCCTGGCCTGGGAGGACTGTGTGTGGTAGGACAGAGTTAATTTAGTCCTTCTGCTTAGTGCAGAGATGTTGAACAAAACCAGAAATCAGTCTCATGCATTTTGCTTAGACTTCTACAGAAGAAGTTGTGTTTACTGCTCTGTGCTGGCGGTGCAGGCTGTGGCTGTGTAGGATAGGATTGTAGGCCATCGTTGGCAGGTGTAGTGCTGCAACTTGTGCTGGGGAGTCAGTTCAGTTGCCTGAACGCTGGTGTCTGGCACTGTTTGAGATGCCTTTGGGTTTTCTGCCAATCCCAGCTGCTGGTTTGGAGAAGCCCAGGTCTCCTGTTGATCCCATGTCAATCCTGCCACCCTGGCATGCACCTCTTGTGCACTCTGGGGCTTCTTGGCTGCTGGAGGGCTTTCTTCAGGCGACAGAGTCATGGCTTGTCTGAGGCACAGGCTCAGCAGGGGAGCCTCTCAGGAGGAAATGCTCCTTTGGACCAGAGATCAGTTCCAGTACTCAGACGTGAAGCTGTGATGGCTGTTTTACAGGGGTGCTGAAGCATCTAATGCTGAACACATGAGTCTCTAGGATGGCTTTTATGTTTCCTTATTTTTGTGTGATACCTCACAAGTCAAGGACTCAATAGAGACTTCAAGTGTAGTATTAACTGGTTTCCACAGAGGATGGCCTAACTTAGAGTTGAGGTTGCCAAGTTCCTCATATGTCCTTCTCCACTAGATGCTTTTATGAGCAAGAAAGCTGCTCACCTCAGTGTAGGTCCTAACTGCTTAAAAACTTCACTGCTTTTGGAGCCTTTCCTACAGGATTTGCCATTCAGCAGTTGTTTTAGAGATAAAGAAATACGTTATGTTTTACAAAGTTTGGAATACCTGTCATGTCCTATATGAACTGCTTTGCTTTTAAATCCCACTTAAAGATACAGCAACCCATGATGTTCTAAAAGGATTAAACTTTTCTTGTACACTGCCTTAGCTGAAGGCAGGCTTCATTTCCATAAGGCAAGTTCCCTATTTTTGTATCAACTAGGTATGGTCTGAAGTAGGTCCTGTATTTTCAAATATACATCTTTCTCTTTTGGAAATGAAGTAATGCTTAATCTTTTTTTTTTTTTTTCCCCAAAAGACTTTAGCCATCTGTTTTTCTCTTCTATTGTAGTTTCATAACTGGATGCTGCAGGAATTTTAAGATTTGGCATGCACTGTGCATGGAAGAAAAACGAGCTTTTTGAGATTCCACGGTTCACACCAGTCTGCTTGCCTTCTGGTCGCTGCTTTCCAGCAAACTCCTCAGTGCTGAAGGCCACTGAAAGAACTGGAGTTAACTGTTTTCTGTGGAAATCCTTGGGGGTTGCCGCTGCAGGGTCAGGCTGTTAAATTGGTCAGTTTGTTTCCTGGCGTGGCATGGTTGTCAGGAGGGGATTTTGTGAGCACCTAAGTGCTTTTAATTATTTAAGGATGATCGCATTGAAACGTGTGACAAAAAGAGATACAGTTACAGGTGAATTCAGGATCTCTGAGTTAGTTTTGCTGTGAACCATGCTTTTTGTCACAGGCTTGCTCTTCCAAGCTTTTGATCGGATTTGCATTTGTGTGTTAACCATGTAGCTATACTGTAACCAAGCTTGTGCAAGGAAAGCATCATGCAATTTCTCCTGCTTTTTAGCTTCTTTTCTCCTCCTCAATTAAATTAGGCTGTGTCCTTACACTCTTCATTGAGTTCTCTGATTCCACACACAATAATCCCCATCTGCAAATACAATTCTGCGTTTTCTTCTCCATTCATTTCCAGTTTTGACTTGGGACTTTTTGAGGGCTTAAGTTATGCATCAAACTTACTCTTTCCACATAATCACCACCAGCTGCCTGACAGGTCAGTTCTGTCCCTTTCTTCCTGTAGTCAGTTAAAACACACTTGCTGTCCGCACACAAAAGCAGTTCTCTGCCACCTTGCATCTCTCTTCTCAAAGAAAATTGTTGATTTCAAACATGTAGATCTGTTCCTTTTGGCTATCTGCCAGACTTTTGTCAGGAGTTGTCTGCCAATCCTGACTCCTTAACACCAGTTGTGTTGCTTCCCTACCTTACCAATTTAGCCTCATGGCCCCTTTTATAGCCCTATGTCTGTTCCATGGACCACAAGTTTGGGATTTCTCATAAAAGTTGTTGGTTATGTATTGTGCAGTGAAGAGATCTCAATAGGAGAGGTATGGGTGTACGTGAAATCTTTCTTGCTGCTGAGTTTTTCAGCTTGTCAGTACTGCATACTCCATTTTCTATTTGCAGCAACTCTTTGAGAGTATTTGAAAATCTGTGTTCAGTTTCTGAAAGACCTCATTGGTAGAACTAGGCATGAAGTTTAGTATCCATAAGGTAGAAAGATTTGGGTTTGTCATAAATGCTTGTTCTGAATTTTAGTTGTCTTTGAGAGACACGATTCTTTCCAGCAATTCTTTGACATAGTTTACTGTCCTAGCAGTAACAAAAATAATTGTGTAAAGCAGAAAATATTAGGTTATATCCAAGTTGTAGACAATGCCATCCTAATGGTCTGTCATTCATTCACTTAAAGGGATGAGGATGTCTCCTTGAATAAATAAAATACACTAACTTACATTGTAATACAGCGTTATTTTTTTTGAGAGAGAAACTGTGTGTGTGTGTAACTTCCTTGCAGAGCTTTACAAATAAATAAAACCTGGCTCTGTTCCTGCAGGCACTGTGTTGCATGCATACAGTAAAGTACATGTACTGTCCCTTTGAACTCAGTGGACTTGAGCTGCAATAAAGATTATAATTTTTTTCAGGACTGGATCCCTCTGAATACTCTTTTCAACTCTTTGTGTTATGAGATTAAATAAAATGAAATATTACAACATTGTGTAGGCCTCATCTGAGCTGAGGCTTCAGTCTCTCGGGCTGCTCAGGCTGTATAGTGCCAGTCTGTTGCTGCAATTAGTTTTTAATTGGTCGGAGAGAGCCGAAGTCCCTTTCACAGCTTAGTGTGAATAAGGAGAGGAGGAGGAGGCCGATAAGGTTGACTAAATCTGAGAAAACTCTTCTTATAAAACAAACCCTTCAGTTACCGTAGTAAAAGCATTCTGCTTGGGTGGCTTTCTGAGAATATGGGGGCGGAGTGTGGGGGGTTGTTTGTTTACTTCTAAAAGCTTTCCCAGTTTACTCTGAGTGTGTGAAGTCTGTGTTTGTTTCCCTTGCCCCTCTCTTTCCTTTTACTCCTCGGGGTAGAAGCTGAGCCTGGCGGGTTGTTTGCTGCCTTGCTGTGGGACGCTCCCGAGCCGCCCTCTGCACCAAGCCTCTTCTGCACGCCCCGGAGTGGACTCTGAAATGCAGGAGCTATGCAGCTGAACTTTTGTTCCTTATTTTAAGATAGGCACACAGCAATAGGGTAAATAAAGCCGTCCTTGTTTTCTTCCCCTTGTTGTCTTTGAAAAATGTCTTTCTGCAGCACAGAGTTTATGTAAGTGCATGAGAGCCTCGCAGCTGGGAAGCTGTATGTTTTGGCAGTTGAGGTGTAGGGTAGTTGTGGCTGTTGGCACCTGGAAAGGGACTTGGGAACTGTGGGTTAAGCATGAGCTAAAATTAGCAGAAACATAACTAACATTGCTGTTGTCTAAGGCTCTGACTCATGAGGCTTTCTGGATTCAAGAGTGGGGCTGAGATGTCACTGTCCTTTAGCATTAAGCTTCCTCTGCTTCCCTCCACCCTGACACAGTGGCAGGATGACAGTCTGGTCGCCTGATGGGTTAATGCCAACTGCCACCAATTCCAGTTCTGATTTGTACCGTGTGTGTGAATTGCAGCAGCCGAGGAGCGTACGCACCTCCCTTAATGCTGCCCTGATCCAGAGGGGAGGAAAACCGGCCAGAGGGGTGTGATGAGCCACAGCTGCGGGCAAGAGCATCTTAAAGTGCTTCAGCTAAATCACCCAGATCCTGAGTCAGTGCCCTGTGCTGTCACTGTAGGGCTTCCAAGCGCACAAGCTTTTGAGATGAATCAGAAGTGCAGGCCCTCCTGAACTATCGTTTCCAGCTGCCTGTAAAGATGAGCAGTGCAGAAGTCATTCTCGTTTGCCTGTTGAGCTTCTCTTTGTAGTGGAAAGTCATTATTGGGGGTTCTTTTTTTATTTCTATTTTATTATTATTTAAGGAGACTTTCTTGAGGATTACTCCAAAGCTGTGGCCAGGCTCTGCAGCTGCTTAACTGTCTGCAGCTGCTGAACTGAGATCTCTGTGGCTCTGTGTATTTATTTTAGCACAAACTGGTTTGGGGTTTTTTTATGTGCATGCTCAGTCTCCTGCAGTCATTCTGTGGGCTTTGTTTTGGGTGAGCTGCTGCATCAGAGCCTAACAGCGCACTAGCAGATCTGATCTTTCTTTTCTAATAGATCTGTTTTGAAAAATGACTTTGGTGCTGACCAAACATCACAAGGACAAAATAATTTCTAATTCCAGGGTCAATTGAATTTAAACAAATAGGGGCATTTTAAGACTCTATCGTATCACATCAGTTTTGACTCCCATATTACCATGGCCTGAATTACTACCACTCATTTCCTTGATGCCATCTCCACAAGGACCTGTAATGACTACTCACCCTTCATGTTCACTGCATTTTCTTTCTTTATCCACAAAGTAATGTTTGCTTCCTTGCTGCTGTCTGGTGGGTCAGAGCTGTTTGGAGCTGCTGGATGGGTGGCATTGGCTGTTGTGGTGGGAGATACGTGTTTTGATGGGTGTGCAGCTTTGCTGGAAGCATATATTTATCTCCACCTGTTGGGACAAGCCCTGTCACCTTTCTTTAAGGCCAAGCAGACCAAAGACATTCCCTAAGTCAGCTCTGGGCTTTCCATTAGATATGTTGCTGCCTGATGCTCTTAAGATGGTAGCTGTCTTGAACTTTCTTCTAATGTGCTGATGCCTGTACTTTTAAATCCAGTATCATAAACTGACTTTCCCCTCCCAGCTGTGCTTGGGAAGAGTATTTGCATAGCCTGTACTGTTAATATCAAAAGCCAAATTAAATTAAGTAATTGGAGAATCTGGACCATTGAATACAGTTGGCAGTACATTGTACGCTGCCACTTGGCGTGCACTGTGAACTTCCTTTACTTTCAGTCACTGCTTGTTAAGTAAACTCTGAATCCCTTTGTTTATGGCAGTACATAGGAGGAGATTTAAAAGAACAGAAAAGAGCTGTCAAAACAGCTTAATTCTCTTTTCCAGCAAAGATCTAACTCAGCAGCCTGTAAATTTCCAAACCAACCTGTTGCTGATTTATCTGTGGTTTATTAGCAGAGGACTTAACCTTGACAGCTCCTGGTGACACCTGACATGATTATAGCTCTGGCCATGTTGGCAGATGGGTGAGTCTGTTTGGGTGTTCTTAACTGCTTGGCTGGATTTTTCTTCTGGTTCTACCTACTGTCTCTTGGGAAACCGATTTAGTGGTTTGTCTCTTGCTGTAGGTAGCCTGAGCAATAGTTTATAAAGCTGTGAAAAATTTAAAGAGAACAAGGTTTTTCAACTCCTTTTTCTCTTCAAGAGGAGATCTTAACTGGATAGAGTACTTGGAATAAGTGCTCTTAAGTTGAGCAAGTGAATATTCATAAAACTTCCCCTTGCATTCCTTTGTCTTTGACATGTAAGAAAATTTTAAGAATGGAAAAGTCCTGACCCATTTTTCACCACTTCCTCTCATACCACAAAAAGCAAAAGAATCTAGCACAGTGTTAGCTGCTTTTGAGGCATATTTGGGATGGTGTCTGTTTACTGTTAGCACTTTTTAAAAGATCCTTTTTTAAAACACCTGTGGTGATGGTGTTTTCACCCCCTTTTTATTGGGATTTGTGCATGTAGAAAAGGTAATTTGGGGTTGTAGGTTTTGGTTTTTCATTTTCTTCCTAAAATAGTTTCCTTTCCTCCAGTGAGATGGATACTGTGAGCTCCAGTGTCTGCATACCCTTTCGGAATACCAAGGCACAGGCAATCTTAAAACAGTAAAGGAATTTTCTTTCTCGTGGATTCCTTTTTTCATGTAGTAAATAGGATTTTTAATTTTTTTTTTTTTGTTCTGAACTGAAAGATGACCAAGAATAATCTTAACACCCTGAATTCTCATAGTGGCTGATGTAGTCATGGGATTTTTTGACAGAGGATTGAGAAAGTGCGTGATCACCCTTAGTGCTAGAACTGTAAACATCTAGTGCTTGAGACTTGATGCCTTCTTTAGTCTGTGGCTGCGAGACTGTCCAGCAGAGAGGGTGCAAAAAAGCGTAACTCTTCTTTTCTGCCTCCGCACCTCTCTTCCCTCTTTTCTGGGGTAGACGCCCTGCCAGCAGAAAGCCAGCAGCTGCGCAAGAGGGGAGTGCTGGAATACAGTCCTACCAGAGAGCTTGGTAAATGATGGTGCGAGGGGACTGCCCCTGACACATCGTCTGCTACCTGTGGGCCTCATCACAGCCTTTCGTACCTCCACACCAATGCTGCTGCCCCTTTTCTGGAGAGCTGGGACAGCCCTTTCCTCTGGGCATACAACACTGTTGTGCTTGATGGGGCTGTGCTGTCAGTGGGCAGGACAAGTTAGCTCACTGTCTTGTTGGTTTTTGAACCTTGAGCTTCTCCCTTATTTTTAGCTTTGCTCCATAAGGAAAAAGTTCTCGTGTGATGTTAAAACGTGTCTGAATTTTCTGCCTGGCCAGCAGCATTCAGCGTCGCATCGGAAAATTTCAGCAGACAATTTCAACCCAAGCTTATGGGGGTGGAAACCTTCAGCTATTATTTCCATGGATTTTGTGACAAAGGGCCTCTGGATAGAAGAGAGGAGTCTTGGTCAGGCCCTGTGGCTGCAGGTAAAAAGCCAGTAACTGCCTCTTATTAGACAATGGAGAATCTGCAAGGGCAAAAGCTGCTGTCAGCCTGACCACTTTTCCTCTGCCTGGAACTACAGGTTTGTGTCAGTTTGTGCTTCCACGCAGAAGCAACAAACTTCCAATATTTTTGGAGCAAGGAGCTGCTAGATACATTTCTCTGTTTCTCTGCTCCCCATCTGTTGCTGTTGATGCCTCCTGCTCCGGCTGCCTCAGGAGAGGCTGTATCCCAAGGGAGGATGGGTTACTTGTGGGTTACCTGGTCCTGGTGCTTGTTGTTCATCTCATCCATCATCGGTAACTTCAGTACTGCTGGTAGCGTGGCTAATGTCGATGTAGTACCACTGCAGCCGGCACAGCAGTCCCTCATCTCCTCTCTGATTGCTGTACCAGGAAACAGGAATATGGAAATTTTTTGCCTATAGATTCAGTCTTGTTGTCTGGAGTGGACCCTAATAACCTATTTACAGTCCACAAAGTCTGCTTCCTCCTAGGAAAAAAAAAAAAGTGCTGACTTTAGTAAATAAATTTGTTTCAGACAAATTTATTCTTAGGGAAGTAGAGCATGTACTGTAGGGGGAAAATAATACTTCTTTTAGCAACAGCTGTTAAAAGGAGAGTGCTTTCTTGGTTTGCAATTAATGATAAAGTCAACAAACTGTAATTTAAAAAAAAATAATAATCTCGAGCTACTCTTGACTATAGGAAGACTGCAATTTACCCTAACTTGTTTATGTCCACCTCATTGTGAGACCTGTCAGTATCTCTTATGGTTGACAAAACCCCATTAAGGCCTGGAGAAGAAGCAGCCTGCTGCCTCGTTAGTCTCATAGAGCAGGTTTTCTGCCCTCCTCCTCCTCTGCGCTGTGCCATAGGTGGGCTCAGAGAAGACTTGGTTAGGTTTGTCTCAGGTCTTCTCCCTTAGGATTAGTTTCTTTGCTGCCCTAGGAAGCCTTTAAAAATGGTTGGCCTTGTAGCTTTTTACATGGAATATTTGCTTGTTGCGTTTCAGCGTTGCTCAGCTTTGGGCAGGACCGGCGGGAAGGTGAGGTGAACTGAGTGGACAAGGAAGCAGGGGCAGTGAGGCTTTTCTCCTCGTTTGAATGTCTTCTGGTCTGCCTCCAAGGGGTATACCAAGCAGATCCTGCTGGGTGTGAAGATACAAAAACAGTGACCTAAATACAAGCAGCCCGTGTGCAAAGTAAAAATAATTATTTTGGAGAACAGCTGCGGAGCCTTCTTGTACTTCTGCCCATGTCATCATAGTTAGCATGGGTTTTAATGTTGGAGTCTTAACAACTTCTTATACTGAACACTGCTCACAGCAAAGGAGAAGTTAAAATCGGTGGGGAGATGTTTCTGGAAGCTGGTAACATGAGACAGAGAAGTCTGTCAGCTGTGCATGTTATGTACAAATCTATAGTTCAAGATGCTATGTACATACATAAAATCAACATATGTTGTTGAACTATCTTAGAGGAGCCTGGATGCTGCTGATGAATAGCAGAAGGGGTGGCTGTCACTAGAAAGGGACAAACCTTGTCCACCCTTGGTTACTCTGGGAGACTCCCAGATGTGCTGTGCGACGTGGGCTGAGCAGGGCCAGAAATCTCACTTTCCTTACAACCTCAAGCAATCTTGCTGGTAAATTAAGTCGCTTTGAAATAGTGAAGTATTCAATGTTACTGAAATGCTCAACATTGTAGTAAACCCCAGGCCTTTATTCTCCTACTGAATACAATTCCTTTCAGCTGTAATCAGATTTTTGTGTTTTATTCAGACAGATGTTTGCTGACCCAGGTCACATAAAATTCTTATGAAAATGTGCCCACTTTAAAACGGGAACTTACTGTGTCACGAACTTTCAGACTTGATTTTGCTGAACAAACAATATGCACATACGTATACTTGGACCTCATTTATATGCAGCAGCTCCACTGTTTTACTGTGCTGTGGCAATCCATGTCATACAGCACCTATTCTTCCCTTATAGACAGGAGGCAGCAGTGCAGAAGTATATGATCTAGAGAGATTTGAATGGAAATATCTGAACAGCCAGTTTAAGCACTTCTGTAGCAAAATAAAGTGTGTTTATATTTCTGATTGTACCAGAACAACCATTTCAGTTCAGAGTAGCTTCCCTAAGTGAAGTGGTTTTAGTGTCACAAAAGCTGTCCTGAACAAGCCTCGATTATTGAAAATGTTGTTGTGCGCCTGTTTGTGTTAACGGAGAAGTAATCCATTGCTACTTGCATCTCCAAGTCTGAACCCTGAAACCAGCAGTACAGGTCACAGGGCAGGACAGGCGCTGGCTCCGCTACTGTCTGCTCACCCATCACTAATGGGAATAAAACCGAAATAAGAGTTTGCTCAAACACAGGTCTTAATGTTTCAGTTTCATAATTCATAATAGTCACAATTCTTTCAGAAGCTATTTTAAAAGGGAGGTTACATCATCTCTTGGTGAATGCTGATTATGATTTCACCTCTCTTTTGAGTGACTGCGATAGTAACAACCATACTGTTAAAGAAGAAATCTAAATCCAAAGTGTTCCAGGATTCTTTTTGTGCTGAATGAAAACAAACTGCATTATTTAAATATTTCTATTTTTAAGACACAGGTAGAAAAAGTCTGGCTGTTAATATCATATGATGTTAAAAAAATTCTGAGTGCATTTGAAAGGAGTTCTTTTATAACATTTTGTATTCAAAGGAAGATTTATAGCTTTGTAAATAAAACTGCAGTATGTGTCTGGCCTTCCTCAATGTAATTTCACTCAGTTCAAATTGATGACCTGATCTCTTCAACCTGACGCATCCTCGTATTGTCACTGTGTTGTATTTTCTTCCTGGTGTCTGTGTAAGTGGTTCTCCATATTGCTGTCCCATGCCAGTTCCCGGGTGGTTGATGTGGAAAGGGGGAATAATGCAGCACACACACAAAGAGTACTTACATGCTCTTACCACTTGGTGCATTTATACAGTTACAGGAGGATAAGAACTTACTTACAATTTGGGCTTTTGGAGCTGGTTATTATATCAAAGCATGATTTTCTCTCTTTCTTTGAACCTGGGAAGTTGGTTTTGTACACATGGAGCTGGGGGAGTTTAAGTTTTTTTTCTATCCCAAGGCAAGTTCCCAGTCACAGCAAAGAAATCGCACGTGGTGTTCTCTCTCTTGCTACCCTGATATAGCCAGAAGCTGCAGAGTAGTTTTTTGAGAGTACTGAAAGTAGAAGAGCTTGTGAAGCTATATACATTTTCAGTTACTGAAAGTAGTAGTAAAAGTTATTTTTGTTCCTTGCATAAATAATTCTGTACCAGTCAGTTTAGCACTTTCATTTGTTCAGAGCAGACTCGATAAATTCTGTGCAGATTTTTTTATGTAGATATTTTTGATTTGGAGGGGGAAATAGTCCTCTTTGCTTCTCATTCTACTTGAGAGTGTGGTCTAGTGGTGGAAACAACAGAAGTCAGAAAATCCTGGTTCCACACTAGGCTTCCTTTTAACTTCCCTTATAACTGTGTAGATAAGTCATCTTTTCTATCACTCCCTAATTTGTGTGCACAAATCATCTTCCGTCAACTTTCCTACAGTTTTACGTCAGCAATTACTTACAAGTAGGATTTATGTCTCCTGTTAAAGGCCAGAAGGTAGCAGCTCTCTGTTTGGTGGTAGTGGCGCAAAACAACTAAAAACACGCTTTGCTGTGTGGAAATAAATATCAAGTGCTGACAATTTCTCTGCACGAAAAGTCTGCAGCTGCACAGCTCCATTATTAATCCAGTCTTACAAGACTGCTGTATGATAGAGAAAAATGATCCCCATTTTC
The DNA here is from genome assembly GCF_963924245.1 of Chroicocephalus ridibundus. Classification (NCBI taxonomy): domain Eukaryota; kingdom Metazoa; phylum Chordata; class Aves; order Charadriiformes; family Laridae; genus Chroicocephalus; species Chroicocephalus ridibundus. The sequence goes on from NC_086286.1 coordinate 20,901,961, forward strand.
TATCTCTGAAACTGAAATACAGAGAAATTGTGGAGAAGGTGCAAGAAACCCTCTCCGTGCTGACAGGAATTGTATGAGTGCAGATTTATGGTAGCAAGACGCTGCATAGCCGAGGAGGAAACTGCAAGTTATACTCTAGAAAAATGTCCCCTTCCTCATTCTTTTTTTCAGTATGAATCATGTTAATAATGAGGTCGTTTACAGGTGTGTTTGGTTATATGTGGTCAGAGTGGAAACCATTGCAGAACACTGCTGAGGTACAGCAGGACTGGTGAAGCAGCGTACATGAAGAAAATGGGAAAGGTAATTCTGGAGAAGAAGTGACTGCATGATCACTGATCTACAGTTACCAATTACCAATTCAGGAGCTTAAGCAAGCTTTTTGTTGTGGGGAGGGGTTTTTGTTTGTTTTCTATTTATTTTCCTTTGAGTGGTGGGTAATTAAGAGTATGTGTAATGGATAAATGTCAGATTGAGGGGAAGGAAGTAATTTTTACCAGGGACTAAGGACATCCTTTCTGGATTGATGCTTCTGAAATATTTTATCCAGTGGTGGTGATATATTAGAAAATGACAATAACCATAAGGACCAAGCTCATCTTCAGCAGAAGTGGTGTACACCTGAAGCATGTAATTGCTCTTGAAAGGCTACATGTTGATTACTCCAGTGCAAAAAGTTCAGGAGGCCTACGCTGTTTGTGTCAGATTTACTTGGAAATGATTGTGACACTCTGCCTGACAGTTCAAACCAAAGTGCTTTAAAAGAGGTGTTTATGTAGAAACTATAGCACTAAATGAAGGAAGAGAGCTTGTTAAGCACTGTGAAGACTTTTGGGAATAAAGCTGATAGGATGGAGCTCAGTTAAAGCTCCAACAAAGCTGTGGCTGCACAGCAGGATATAGGCTTATCATTACCGTGATATAATTGGAGCTGTTGGAATATTCTGTTTAAGCTTGTTGACTTCAATATATACATACACTGCCTGGATTAGAATTGCTGATCCTTTTTTTTTTTTTTTTTCTGCTCTACATTGCTGCAGAATTTATTCTGTGATTTATTTTCTGCTTGGACTTCAGGTGATAGCTTTTTCTTTCATATCACATCCACAAAATCAGTCCCAAAATCTAATGCTTGTGGAAGAGAGAATGTGAATATTTGGGAGGAAAAGTAACATTTTATTTCCTACCCTTAAAAAATGCCAAGAATGGTATGCAGAGTGTTGGTGGCTATTATTTTACTTGTTTGTTGCTCCAGCATATCTGTCCTGTGACTTACAGTGTAAGAAGAGATAGGGTAGAATATGAGACATTTGAAATATTTATGAGGCTAAACTGCAAGAACCTCTCTTGAGTTTGCCCAGAGACAGGCTAAACTCTTGAGTCTGGCTCTCTTGAGAGAAGCAAACCTCCATCATCCATTTCAGAATTTCTGTTCTGGTTTGTGGCTGATTCTTGACGACCAGGATGGTACAGAAATCAAATGCTTCAAAGCCAGAAGACAAACAGGTACCTGTTCTGTCGCTGTGGCTCTTATTTATGTGATGAAGCTGGCCACGTGTCATCTTTACCTTATGGATATTTTTTCTTTGATTGTTTGAACCTTTTTTCCCTGCTTTGGGCGTTCCAGCTGTAAGGTCCCTGAGCACACATAGTCTCTATCCGTGTCTTAGGAGAGTTAAGAAGGGGAAGGGAGACTGCGGCTGAGGAGAAGAGGGAGTCTGCATCTGTCTTCAAATCCTGGAGTCATTTGGACTCGGAGAGGTTCATTTATGTTAGGTAAAGCAGGAAGTGTCCCATGCCCTCCTGGGCCCTAATTTCTGCTTGCCACCTGCCATCCTGTTGCTGAGGGCCATGCTTCATTTGTGCGGTGGCAGAGGGCTGTCCCTTGGGCACAAGGGCCACACGCATTGGTCTGCTTGCCTTGGGGAAAGCTGGAGGTGTGTGCCCACACATGCTGCTGGGGACAGGCTGCATGCGTCAGATGTGGCTTGAACACTATGAATTTAATGCATGTCTTTATGGAAGGGTCTTGCAACTCAGAGGCTGGATGTCGCAGAAGCTGAGAGCTTATAGGAGCTGTTTTGCTACCCATGCATGAGTGGAAGCACATCACGTTCTGCCACGAGGAATCCTGTTCTGCCCCTTTTGGGGAACTTAAAGGTTTCTTTGCATTGTTCCAGCGTTGTGAGGTGATGTTACAAAAATCTGGCTCTGGTTTACACTTCATTTTAATAATTTTCTCCAAAACACTTACTTTCATTGGCTTTGGAGTTTGAGGGTTTCCATGACCCAAAGCATCTTTGAACATTAATGCACTGAAATGAATGAGTAAATTCACACCTCATTTGGTACTATATTGCTTGTCTGGCTGCAGAACAAACAAACCCAAACCCTCTATATGTTAAAACTGAGCGCTAGCTTTTCAGCCAGATCAGTGAGATTTAAGAGCCCTGACTCTCCTGCAATGAAGGGGGTTAAAGGCTTTAGCCTGCTCGTTCATCTGTCTGCCTTGGTCCAGGTCAGGTCCAGCCGAGAACTGCAGCACCGATGACAGAAGTTATGTTTCCTCTGGTGGATGGCTTCGGGGAAGAAAAGCGGTTGAGAAGGTGTCGGTACTGCGTGGGGTAACGTGTTAGACAGCAAGAGCTAGATGTGCCAGCACTCATCTGTCAAAGCCCAAGAGACAAGGTTAAATTAACAGATCAAGCTGAGATAAGTGTTTTGTGTAAGGTCTTGTCTATGCTCAGAGACTGGAAAAGTTAAGGAGAGCTGATGTAAAGCATGAAGTGCATAAATAAAGCCATGTTGAACTCTCCCGTGAATGCTCTCATTCAGGAGATTTGCTCTTCACTGCGGTAGCCCCGTCATCTTAACTTTCCTGAGCGTTCCTGCCTGTCGTTTGGATGTGCTCATACTGCCGGAGTGTGGGCAAGCACACGCGTGTGCAGTGCCAGCCCTGCCAAGGCTGCTGCTCCGTCTGAATGCTCCAGAAGTAAATATGTTAAAAATTTGCAGGCTTCAACTTTTGAGCCTGGTTTGTTTTAAAGATGAAAAGTGCATTTTATATCAAATACGCTAAAATATGTGGAAAATCTTATTTTGCAGAATCCAAGGAGTTTGTGCGCCCACGCATCTCTATTGTCCCTGTTGATGACTCTGCACATAACTGGTTTTCCCCCTCAGTGCTCTGTGTGAACTCTGCACAGCTAAAATTGATTCCCGTTCCCTTGATGGTTAGTTTACAGAGTGGATTTTATTCAATAGGCTTCTTTGACCCTAACTAGGCAAATGTATTAAAACTCCGATTTGAAATTTAGTCATTTACAGTAAGTTATCTTCATTTCATTTACTGTAATACCCTTCTAAAAGCTTGAAATTAAAATTTTTCCTCCTGTTTATCCTCATTTAGTGCCAGGTCCCACAGCATTTAATCTGTAGGAGGTTTTTGCCTTGCAGTGTAAGGACACCATACTTCACTTGGAACAACTAGGTGTTGCAGTAATTTCGAGAGGCTTTGTCTTTTACTTTGAGTGGATGGGTCTCAGCACTTTGCAAGATTAAAAGTGTATTTTGCTCCAGGAACCAATCTAGTCTCACTTTTTATTCACCTTTGTGCTTCCAAGGAGAACTGCTTTTCACACCAGACACATTTGTGTTTACAGATAAAAATTTTTTAAATTAGAGTAAAATTGAAATCTAGGGTGAGACAAAATTACTTAATCTTTTAAGCTGTGTGCTCTATGGGATAGAGGGGCTCTGTCTCTTTATCCCTTTGCCTCATTTAATGGTACAAGACTGGAATCCAGCCTGCAAGACATCAAATCCACTTAATAAAAAATCTGGACAGCATCCCGGAGTCTCTTCTGTGGCTGCAGATGTTACTTTACAACTACCCCACGCTAAGATCCATCAGCTAACTAAAGCAGCCATCAGGCTAAAACACAATCAGGCATTTCAGTATAGGATGGAGAGGGTACGGGTTCTGTCTATTTTAAGTTGATATAAAATACCGACCATGACAGCACAGGAAGAAGGGAGAGGGCAGCATGGTAGCCAACGTAGTGACTGGGTTTAGTCTCCAGTTACAAACTTGGTGTGTGACTTGGGTAGCAAAAGGCTTCAATTTAAGACTTGGAAACAGCTGATACTGGCGGTATCTATATGTCTTCGTTGGGAATGTAAGCAAGGATAGGCCGGTGTTCATTTTTAACAGTTTGTATCTCAAAAAATTCAGAGGATGCAAATGCCCTTTTGTACATTGAGGAGTGTCCTCCTCTTGAATGTTAGTAACCAGCTGTAAGCTTTTCAAAGGAGCGTAGATACAGCTTGGTGTACTGAAAAAAAATGTTAAGGACCGCTACTCTTAGTTTCTTCTGTAGGGATGCAGAAACAAAGGGCTGACCTGGCTCTGAGGGCTCTGTTTATAGGAGTGTCTGACTTGAGTGAAAGCTAGATCAGGTTATAGCAGAAAAATATATATAAGATTATTTTTAAACAAACAAAAAAACCAAACCACACAAAACCCCCAAAGAAACTGTGTCTGGCTGAAAGATGTAATTTCTTTGTGCATTTTCAGCATCAGCATGAATTCACCTATATTGTAGGTTCTGTTTGTTTGCTTTTCTTAAATCAAAAGTCATGCTTTAAAACAGTCATTTTAAATATGCCATTAGTTTCCACCTTAGCTGATCTTGAAATAATTAGGTACAATCTAGTTCAGATTGCTGTTGGGCGTCTTACAAACAGCAGTTATCTAGTTATCTAAACAAAATCCGTTTAGGTCCTTAGTTGTTGCTGGTTTTAAGGTTTTTTTGACCTTGAAATAAAAATGTTGCATCAATTGTATCTGCAAATTAGGAATTTTGGTATTTTCAAAATACTTTCTAATTTTTAAAAGCTGTAAGGTCATTTTTTTACATTTCAAAATAGAAATAGAGATCTTTCAGCTAGGAAACTTTTTGGCTTTTTTGTTTTGTTTACCATATCCAGCCCCTAGTGTTGGCAGGAGGTTTTGCTTGGTCTCTTGAGCATCCATGAGTTAACATGCCTTTTTTTCTTAGTCAGTACTTGCTGCTGGGTATGAGCCAGGGGTGTGACTTTGGGGGCATTAATTAAAAGGCTCGGACAGTTTAACTTCCTAAAAATGATACACATTTTTGGACTTTGGATGTACAATTCTAGGAAAATAATTGGAGATATATAAATAGAAATAAATGGTGTCGCTTTTGAGATTGACTTTTGTAATCAGAAGTGTTAACTTCTGTTTCAGGAGGCAGCTTGGAAGCGATGTAACAACTTAATTAAACAGATTGAGCAGGAAGAGGAGGAGATGTTCTAAATTAGCATCCTTTGGAACAGTTATTTAGGTATAAATACTGATCAAATAATGTCACTTCTTATGGCGATACCTCCATCTTACAGCAGCTCTTGAAAGGCCACCAAAATGAAATGGGGCGACTCATGGGAAAGGATAGTGGCAGTTTCTAATGGCCTACGCCAGTTCCTTTGAAACCATATGCAAAAATTTTGTAACTCTGGTAATTAATATTTTATTTCTTAACATCTAAGACAATCATAGCTTTAATTTTGAGAACTATCCATGTATAGCTTACTGCTGCAAAATTTATCATGTTGACTTATTCTGGTTTTTTACATTTTGAAGGTCTCATTAAGCTTGGAGAGGACGAGGTCTACAGGGGCTTTGGGGGTTTTTGTTTTGCTTAGCATGCAAGTGTATGACTTTGGCTGGGACACAAGTTTAAATGCAAGGTTTCCCTGTTTCTCTGCGGTGTTTTGACGCTGTGGCTGCTTCAGAGATTTCCAGTAGCTGGTGCATTATTGCAGTTGGCAAAATCTTCTAGTTTCGTGCCTCTGAAGGGTGGCAGAGAGGTGTGTTACTTCCATCCGTGCCCCAGCTATTGAGGAGACGTGTTCCTCCCAGTAACCGGGTCCTTTGCTGAAAACAGGCGATTGATGATCCTGTGGTTGGTCATACAGCCAAGGGGATGCCACAATCAGAGCTGAGAAAGCAGTTCAAGATCTCATCTTTCAATCCCTTTCTTCCCTGAAAGTGAGTTCATGCTTCTTGATACCATATCCGTTATGGCTGTGACGGAGAACACCTGACAGTATTTGCAAAGCCTGGTCTCCTGGGTAGAGATCAGGGAAAGGAGCTAGCACAGCATGTCACGTTTTCTCTTTGTGATACTAATTTGCAAAAGCAAAAGGAGGCTGCTGACAGGTGAGGAACCTTTAATTGGAGAGCTCATTGTGCATGGGCCAGCAGTGCCCATGTCTCAGGACAAATGTGGATTAATTTAGGGCTTGGTAAAGTTATCACTTAGAAAACTGAGTATGAGTTTGTACCATACTAGCCCATCCAGGCTGCTCCCTGTATGGACACAGCATACCAGAGACCCGCCCCTTAGTTTACTACATACTTGTGTCATGGTATAGTCTTCTTTGGAGAGCAAATCAAGAGTTTGCGCTGTCTTTATAGCTTCAAGTATATATTCAAACTTTTCAGACTTAAAGTACTGAAGAGGCAGACTACTGTGTGTGTCAGCACTCATTTGCTCTTTGTAGGTTTCAGTCTTTTTAATTAAAAACACTACTTACTGTATAAGCATCTTGGTCCCACAATCCAGGCACCTAAGGTAGGTGATATGAACTTTCTCTTTAGACAAACCCTCGAGGCTGGTATAATTCTGCACTTGCTGCCCACTCAGAAACCTTTAGTATCTTCACAACTTCTGTACATCTTCAAAGGGTAGAAGTTGCTTTGTGTAATCCAAAACATGGCCTTATGAAACAAAAACAAACAAGAAAACCCTGGTGCTGTGGGTTTGGAAGGGAGCTTTGAAAGATGTGCGGTGCCAGATTCTCCTACTGCTGCCCACACTGAACTGTAATTCCTGCAGGATGAGTCCATGGATTGCAAGGAGAGGAGGGAGGAGGCGGATGGAGGCATTAATGCACTGTCGCTTCTGCGATTGGCTTTGTCCAAGTCCTAACGTGGACGTTGGAATCCCTGTGGGGCAGTGTGTTGCAGCCTGCGGCTCATGAATCGTCATTCTTCTATCAGTGTGTGAAAAAGAAACTTGCCCAGGCAGTAAGAACAACGAAGATCATCCTCTTCTTTAATTGCTGTGCAGAATCTCTTTTGAATCTCTTTTAGACAAATTAGAGGAAGAAGATTCTATCGTGAATAGATCCGTTTTCTTGCACTGTAGTTTTGGCGGAAGATGCACACTTTTCTTCTGTTCTGCAAGAATTGCAGAAAAATGATTTTTTTTTTTTTTTCCTCTACTGTTTCCAGATTGCAAAACAGAAGGACCTTCTGTTCGAATGCTATTCGGAAAAAAAAAAAAAGCAAAATGGAATAGGATCTGTTTTGTAATGTGGTTTGATTAAAATTGACAATGGTGTGCTGACAAGCCTCTTGCATATTTTTAGTAGAGAAATATATTGTTTAATGTGGGCATTTGTTTTTGATGGGTTGAAGCTCAGTTTCAGGCAGCATTTGTCAGTCCAAGAGGGTTTTCTTAGTTATGCTTTTTGCACTTTTTATTTTGAGAATACATCTAACATTTACACTTGTAGTGCTTCAAAATAAGAAGGGATAGCACACAATAGTTTAAGATATCCTCAGTAATGCGCATACATTGTTGTAGGGAGGTATGGTCTATAGATAGAGGTATAGGTAGGTCATGGATGACTAAAATCAAGGGGAGGGTTGATGCTGCTCAGTGTCTGCTTAAACTTTTCTGAAGGCTGTATAATCAGTGAGGATAGCAGCTGGAATTTGAATTCAAAATTTCTGGTTTACTTGTTCCATTTTGCTAAAACTATGTTTCCCTGGTTCTTGTTGTCAATCTCTTTTATTGTTTTACACCACAGAGAACACGGCAATTGATGAAGAGAAGGACAGGTAACGCTGGTCACTTCGTCTGCTGAAGGAAGTGCAGGCAGTGGAGGCTGGGTGTGTGGAGGTCTGTGTTCAGCACTTGTGTTTCACAGCAAATAGATCATAGAATCACAGAGTGGTTTGAGTTGGAAGGAACCTTAAAGATCACCCAGTTCCACCCCCCTGCCATGGGCAGGGACACCTCCCACCAGACCAGGCTGCTCAAAGCCCCATCCAGCCTGGCCTTGAACGCCTCCAGGGATGGGGCAGCCACAGCTTCCCTGGGCAACCTGGGCCAGTGTCTCACCACCCCCACAGTAGACAATTTCTTCCTAATATCTAATCTAAATCTCCCCTCTTTCAGTTTAAAACCGTTCCCCCTCATCCTATCACTCCACTCCCTGATCAAGAGTCCCTCCCCATCTTTCCTGTAGGTCCCCTTTAGGGACTGGAAGGGTCTCTAAGGTCTCCCTGGAGCCTTCTCTTCTCCAGGCTGCACAACCCCAACTCTCTCAGCCTGTCTTCACAGCAGAAGTGTTCCAGCCCTCTGATCATCTTCGTGGCTTACTCTGAACCCTCTTTGACAGGTCCATGTCTGTTTTGTGCTGAGGACTCTAAAGCTGGACATAGTACTCCATGTGAGGTCTCCCCAGGGCGGGGCAGAGGGGCGGAATCCCCTCCCTCGCCCTGCTAGCCACCCTTCTTTTGATGCAGCCCAGGAAGTGGTTGGCTTTCTGGGCTGCAAGATGGTCTAGCACTTCACCTTGTTAAGCCAGCTTTCAAATCCACTGTTATGTACGAGGTGAAAATGAGTTTGATTTCTGACTAGTTTGTGTTTATTGATTTGGCAGTTGTCAGGCGCCAGCTCTGCAGGGGAGAGGATCGGAGCAGCGAGCTGACCATGAGTCGGGACAGGGCGGACTGTGCAAGCAGGTTTGCAGGGTGCCTGCTCTTACCATGCGCCGCTCAGGAGGAGCAACCTACCAACTCTAAACTGGAAGCTTTTCTTTAAAAACACTGATTTGTTATTGTTGAAATGTGGAAGACTAAATATTCTGAAAAAAAGAACACCTCCCTGGTGTGGTAGGATGTGTTGTGTAAGTGTGTGGACTAAGCATTGCTCGAGTAAATGTCTGTCTAGGGAGTGTCTATGATTATAGGAGAGTGAGATTAGAGATCCACTTCCTTCTTTTAGTGCAGTGCTCTTAACCTCTCCATTGGATCAGGCAAAGAAAGCTTCTGCATGGAGGGCAACTAGATGTGACAAGTATTATATTTTGTATTCTGCAATATAAAAGTCTGTTGCAAAAAGCTTTAAGAAAAGATTTTGCTACATAGTCCTGTCATTTGTTTTGCTCAAGGTTCTTTGCTGCAGTAACTCCTTGAAAAATGAAGCTGAATCCGTCCTTATTGCTTGATCTGAATAATGAATGAACTTGGGCTTTTTTTAATCCAGCTCATTCTGCAAACTTTGATTGTGTTTGGTTTAAGAAAACCAAGTCATCAGTGGTACATACTACACATTCCATGGTCAGCCTCGCAAATAGATACTGTGCAGATTCGGTAGGTCTGACGGCACTTGTAAAATAGTCATAGTGTCTTGCTTTGTCCCTTTTTTGTTTAAACCAAGCAAAGCCAGACTAGAGCTTCTTTTGATAAGTAAAGCATAATCTTGAAATGTAAGCCTTGTAGAAGCCAGTCTGCTTAGCTGCAGATTTATTAAAAAGGCCTAAAATTCAGTTCAGAAGGAAAATCCCGGTTATTTGACAGCTTGTGTAGTCTTGAAAAAATATGTAGAGACCTCTGGTGGGAGGAAGTGAAGGAGGAATTTTCTGTGTTAAATGTAGAAAGGCGCAGAAGTGGAAGGATCTCAGCTATGGTGTCCTTTTGCTGTGCTTGTTTGAATGATTTCTCTTTTGAAATTTCCCAGCCTTGCTAAGACTACTGGATGGTTGCAGTCAGGGAAGAGCAAGCTTTGTTTTATTTTAGGCGCTTGCTGCATATTCTGGCGTGAGTTAGGTTGTGAGACTGCTGTTTTGATTCAGATACAGCCTGATGTGGTACCGCTGTGAGATGGTTCAGAAGTCTCTTCCCAGGCCTTACGCGGGAGTTTGCAGTGGAGAAGTGGGAGCAGACAGGCTTAATTTGCTGGTGGATGCATCTTGGCATCTTGTACAACTACACTGAGCGATGTCTAGGTACAGAGTGTTTTGAATACCTTTAACTTCCACCACAGGAGTGAAGGGGAGGTGAGAAGGAAAACCCAAACCCCTTCCTGAAATGCAAAGCTTCATCTTGTAATGTGTTCCATCTTGTAACATACTTCATCTTATAATTAGCTCAGATGGGTTTTATCTGCGCGGCATTTGTATTTTTCTTAATGTTTCTAGCTTTTGCAATCAGTGCTGTACCTTCGCTCAGTGAGAGGGCTCATTTGGCAAATGCATCAAGGCATGACGTCATTCTTACCAGCATCTCTAGGCTTGTTTAAAGCCATCGGTGGTGGTTCGACTGCACTTCCTGGAGTTGTAGGCAGCTGTGGAATTTCATTGATCGTGACCAACAGGAAATTCTGAAGGGAAAAAAAAACTTTGTACAAGGCTTGCGAAAGGCTGTTGCTTGATTAGTTCCTTGGCTAATGGTAATACATGGCATAGTGTAGGTCCCAGTGCAGAAGACTGCGCCGCAAAGAGAGCTTTTCAAAGTAATTATCTGTAAAATGATAAAAGTAATGTTCATCCCAAATTAATGGTGGTGTAGAACCAATCGCATTTATTTTTTAAGAGATCATTAGAGAGTGTTGATAGCATTCCAGCAGTCATGTAGAAAGCTGTGTGCTGGTGGGGAGGGAGGCTTGGTTCCTAATGAAAACCTTGCCTGTCATGCTGGTATGCACAATGCAGAAGGGACAAAAGGTTATTTTAAAAAAAAATCTTATCAGAAGTGCTTTGACATTAGTCCTCAAGTAATTATTTTTATCCTTCAATAAGTGCATCTGCATGCTATTGTGCTAACACTGCTGCTTCTCTTGTTAATTATACTCTTTTAGGCTTGCTTCACAAGAGTAATCTAGCAGCCTGAAATAATTAATGCAGTTCAAATCAAATGCAGTAAGAATAAAACAAGCTCGACCAAAAAAAAAGAAGGGCAAAAATAAAAAGAAGGCAAACCCTAACACATAGGCAATTAGATGCCAAAACAAACATGCAGGCTCTAGTGTGTCTGTGTACATACAAAAAAGGTACCTTCTGTATTACAGGCATTTAAAGATTACTGAATGTAATTAAATTGAACGATACCTTATTACAAACAAATACCGTTACCTCTTTTCTCTCCTTTCACCAAAGGGTTGTTAGTAATTGGTCTTGCCATTGGCTTCAGTGGCCATAATTAAAGTTAAGCACATTTGCAGTTCTTTCCAGCAACAGATTCTAAACATAAGGCTTTTGTAGTTCTCTGTTATCCAGCAGTACATTTGGTGGAGAAATAGGTCCTGGTTAATGTTATCTGCTTCTACTAAAAGGCTTACAAAAAAGAGCTAACAGGAAACTGATACCTTTTATGTCTTCTCCCAAATGATATCTGGAGAGTTCTGTAATCAAAATATTGTGCCAAATATTTCCTGGAATGATCAAACCCCAGAAGACCTTGAATCTTGCATAATCTCCTTTTCAATCAGTGAAACTTATGGCATATAAGGTGATGAGCAGATGACATAGCTTTTTCCAGTCAGTGGAATGTTTTTATTACTTTATTTAATAATTGTGGATATGGCGAAGTCTGGTTGCAGTATTTTGTCTTGTGTTTTTTAAAATCAGTTGTTTCAATGGGCGAACTGAAGGTACCAGAATCATGGCTTCCATCTGACAGAAAAAGCAGGCATGGTTTTGAATTATAGATGTTTTATTAATCTGTATTTTAAATCTCATTTTAGTTACTTAGTATACAGGGCAGCAATGAAACTCTTTTTCTGAGCCACAAAATTTGAAATCATAATCTTCCCTGCTGAGTAAGTTTCACTCGTAAATAATAAAATAAGTTTGCCTTTCTTCAGGATTAGTTTCTTGTGAACCAGTCAAAAATGAGTAAATAGCAAATAGAAGTTTATGGTAGGCTTTATAAAACATGATCTTTTGGCTCCAAGCTGGGTCCTTCAGTACCCGCGGCTGGGTCCCTGCCTTTCTTGGCAGCAGCATCTGATGCCCCGCTGCTGCTGGCTTCCTTCGGCTCCCCCTCCCTGGGGGCTGCCCCTGCTTTGGCAGTGCTGCGTACTGGTGCCGGGTGAAACACAAAGCACCACCAAGTAGCCCAGTACAGTATTGAAAACTCCCACTGAAGGGTTGGTGGTGTTGAATTGTATAGACTGAAGCAATTACTTAACGTGGAGATGCTTCTGTTTGGCTAAAACAAAGTTCTTTCCACCACCCCAACCCCATTGTCTTAAGGAATAACATACCACTAACCCTACCTTAAACATACTGGCTTTGCTGGAGCTGAATAAGTGACCGTCTAAAAGAATGAGAAATGTTGTTCATGCAGTACAGGAAATTAAATTTATTTTTTTTTTAATAGCTGACCATTAGCATTTGTTCAGCTTGTTTGAGTTTGGGATGATCCCCAAGTTTACAAAGTAAACTTATGAAGGATGCTAAAACTGATCTTCAGCCTAATTCTTCAGCAGGGATTTTATTTGCTTTTATTGTTGGTTAATGAGCAGCCTAGGTTTATGATGTTGAAGGAGGGGAGAAGTCTGAAGTAGGAAATACTACCTAAATGCTTTAAATGAGCAAATTGCATTATGTGGGTTTCGCCATTTCCTAGCACTGAGACATCATTAATAACCTTGAATGCAAATTTGCCGATTAAAATATGAGCTGGGCATTTTCTTCGAGAAGTATATTGGCATAAAAGAGCAATGAACAGATTGTAGAAGAGAAAGTTGCTCTTGGCCTCGTTTGTAAAACAGTTCTATGGAGGTATTTTTAAATTGTTGGATTTGTGACTTTCTTGAAGAAAATCCCTTAGAAAAACTGCTGTTCTTTTTGTTTTGTTTCATTTAAGCATGTGGTATACTTAGTGGGGAAACTTATCCTTTGGGATGTTTTTTTCTCTTCCTTTCTCTCCCCATTCTGTTTTGCTAAATTTTCTGTCTCTATATTGTGATGACCTTCCTCGTTTTCTTTTGGCAAAGTACCTCTGAATGTGGATTTCTCTCATATTGAAGCTGAAGGAGCAAAGTATACTCGGTACTTAACAAAATAAATATACTGGTGGAAGAGCCTACGGGAGCAAGTGCTGGTCATGCCCTTCTAACAGCGTGGCTTGGTCTTCTCAGTCTGAATTGAGACTCTAGTTGGCTTTTTCATGTTAGTGTATTTCTTTATATTCCTGGCAGAGGGAGTTCTTCAAATTGGGAAATAAATCCAGGCTTGGTGATAACTCTGTGTGTATGTGATACAGACGCAGCTCCTGCTGGAGAACTGCATTGAAGCATCAACTGTATCTGACAGGCATTGTAAAGCCAAGCAAGCAATGGCACGGTTTAAAATTAAATGAAAGAAAGGGAATTAAATGTAAGGTCAATTACCAACCTGGGACAGGCGCATACCAGTATCACAGGAGATGACTGTCATGTTTTACTGCTCTGCTCTGATTTGTGTTTTCTGTCCAGACTTGGAAGGATTTCTGCATTGAGACAGACAAGGGCTGCTACTTAATTTTTCAGAATAACTGTGTTGTGTCTATGTATAGCCTCTTTTTTTACTCTTTTCATTTTTTGAGGCATTTGGCATAGCCATGGGTCTCTTCTAGAGTAGCCCATAATGAAAAAGTGTCTGTGTTACAGGAAGGCAGGTGTGGGTTCATTCCTGCTTTGAATCAACTCACTTTGGTACTGACGCTCCTGCTTCCTTGCTTTGCTTTGCTGTCTTGCTTCTGGTGGCCTTTTTGTCTGCATGCGTGTGTAGCAGTTCTTGGCCATATCCATTGGGGCTGGCCTCCTGGTTTAGATGTTGGTACCACATGGAGCCTGCTGTGCTGCTTCACTTTTCCAGCCTGGGGAGATGATTCAGTGCTGTTGTAAGAAAAATCACTCACGATGCCAAGGTGGAAGGGACCTTCTTAGGTACTAGAAGGGGCTATAAGGTCTCCCCAGAGCCTTCTCTTCTCCAGATATGTAAGATATGTAAGACAAGATGAGAACAGGTCTGGAGGGGCAAAGGGACAACACTGTTACCTGACCTGGAGCTGCAGGAAAGGAAGGGACCTGGGTACGATCCTTCTTAGCTTCCCTCACGGAATCTCTGGAGACCTGAGTGCTCTTCTAATGAAAACTTTTGGAAATTTACTCTTGATATCCATGTCTTGGAACTCAATGTTTTCATGATCTACTAAGTATACCCTGAAGAATGTCTTTTTGTCTCTCACATGTTTCTGATAGCTGGTGTTCCTGTACACCTGAGCAGGCCAAGGCCACTGCCGCTAAAGTGGCTGGCAGCCCTGGCAAGAAGAAACAGGGAACAGACATGCTGCTGAGCACTGTGTACCTTTAGGCGAGAGGGAGAAGAGATGGAGAGCTGGTGGCAGCATGTGGTTGTGCTGTTCCCCTTAACGTCTGCAGGCCTTGTCCTGCCTTTTCCTACTGAAGCTCCAATTTGTGTGACTCCTAGGATAGAGTCCTGCTCTCGGAGGGAGGTTTGTCTGCAGTGTAGCCACTGGTACTGCAGAAATGCATTTTCTTTTAACTTTTTTCTTCTTCCTTTTTCCTTCCCTCCCCCACCTTCCCCTGCTTTTGACATTTTTTTTTGTTCTCAGAGGCAAGCTCAGGATTGAATGAGTCCAAGTTAAATTAAATTTGGTTCACAAGCTAGTTTCTGAAATGAGAATAAGTCAGCTTTATTCAAAGTGAAATTTTGCAATTTATGCAAAGTGAAATAACTCCAGAAAAAAAAATTGTTTATTGTAGGCATGGGTTTGGGTTGCTTTGCTTCAAGGAAATTGCTTGGGGGTGTTTTTCTTTCTGGTGGCACCAACACAGCTCCCATCAAAATGACTGAGGATGTATGCCGACAGATGAGAGCCGAACACACGCACACCACCAAGTGAGCAAAGTGCTTCCAAAGTACCACAGATGACCTCATCACCAAGCGAGATTGTTGCAGGAGAGCCAACCTACGATTTAGGTCACCTAAACAAGCCATAAGAGTGAATTTGCACAGTTTAAAATGATTATTTCACTTTCCATTTATCCCAACCTGGAAATTAAGGGATCTATTAAAGGAGTAAGGTGCAATATAGAATAGCAAGTAAAAGCCAATGTCCTCATTTCCTTCACAGGATCTGCCTCTAACTCTGTTTTTCAGAAGAACTTTAGTTGGTGGTGTTTAAATATAAATCAAAGGTGATGTATTAGTTTTATTGTAGCCTGCGGAAATGATGAACAGCTCCATGGGAAGGTATATAATACAGTGGCCAATACTTTGGTGCTTAAAATGAGCTCTCAGACTGTTAAACCAGTTGGGTTTTCATTTAAAAAGTTTGTTATGAAGTAGATACAGTCTCCCTGTGATGAAATACTAGGTTAGCAGTGTGAACACTGCTTTTTTTATTTGGAATACTTGTGAAGAATTTTTTGGGGGTACATCTTTTAATGAATGATTTGAGTGTGTTGTATCTTGACTTTTTCTCTGTAACATCCATTTTTTCCTCATATTTCTTATTAATAGGAAACAGGTTTTGCTGCTAGCCCTACAAATGCAGGGATTCTTACACCAGTGTGTCAAAACTCCAAGAAGCAATTTTTTATTCCAGGCAGAGTCACAGCTTTAGTGCTTTTAAGTAGAGATGTGAACTCCACTGAAGATGGTTTGTGGGTGGATTTGCAGTCAGGCTTGCTGATGGGAGTTGGGTTATCAGCTAGGAAACAAAGCCAGAACGGAGGGTCGGGAGTCTCCGGAAAGAGGGGTCATGGGCCTGGAAGCGGGACCAGAAATGTGGTCATACGATGGGAAGTGTATCGTGGGCCAAAAAAATGAAAAGCCTGGAAGTTAGGTCAATATCAAAAATAACTCAGAGACAATTGTAAAACTAGTAAGGTAGAAGTAAGAGGGCTGTAACTATTAACCAAGAAATAAATCTTAAGAAATTTAAAGAGAACATAATTTGTACTAGAAGTGTCTTTTGTTGAGGGTTTCCATCTGCATTCATTAGAAATACCAAATAAACAATTGCTTAGAGAGCTGTACTGAATTTTGGCATGCTTGTCCTTCTGAGAGAAAATTGAGGAAGCGCTGATTTATCTGTTTGTGGTCATGCAAGGAGATTTTGAGGAGTAATACAGGACTTGATTCTCTTGTTGTTTGGGGTATTTAAGTAAGGGGGAAAAAAATCCTTTGGGAGCGAAAAAGTGAAATTGCCTGTTTTCTTTGCTACTTAGCAGTACCTTTTCAGTATATTTGCTTTGAAATTCAAGCTAGAGTTTGCATTGATGGTTTTTTTTGGGTCCCGTATTGTTTTCAAGGTGTCTTTAAAGAGGCGGGATCCTGTTCTCTACCCCATGGAAGAGTTTCTGCTGGGGTGCGCTGCTGGCTCTGGGGAGATGCCTGAAGGCAAGTTTAGCAGGAGGAGAATGATGACATTAGCGTGCAGATTGGAAGACAGCCTTTTTCTAAAAATACAACATTATTTTTCCTGTTAAATGGATGATGCTGAGAGGGTTTTTTAGATGAGCTATTTTTAAGAGATAATGTATCAACTAAGGATGTCATTATGCATTGCAAGAGTTTTAATATAAACTGTTTACATATTGATCTTGTTGTAAATTAAGCTGTTTCTTCCTTATCTTCAACAGGCAGCCAGATAAACTAGTGGTGGTTTGGACAAGAAGAAGCCGAAGAAAATCCTCTAAGGTTAGTTGATTGCTTAATAAGTCCAAACTTCAGTGACAAGCAGGGTCAGCTGTTTTGAGGGACTGGTTTCTAGAGTGCGGGGAGCAGCCAAATAAATGAGAAATGTTTTAATTATTTTTCTTTTCTTTTTAACTCAGTTTCACCATAAAGTTCATAATAAGCTGCTGTTGATGCCAACGCTAATTTATGGATACACTTAACTCTGATTTCAGCTTCAGTTATTTGTTTAGCAGAACTGTATCATCATCAGTTCAATTTCAGTTTTTAATTGCTAGACCTAATTAGAAAGGAGAATCTGTTTCACTACTAGAAGTGTATTAAACATAATAATAATAATAAAAAGTAACAAAGAATCTGACATGACTGCAATAGGAAGATAAAGTCTAAATAAGGGGCTATTTCAGAATTAGAAAATACTACAAATCAAAAAGAATAAGCACAGGCTCTTTCAGCCGGTAGTGTATATTTGAATTAAATTTTAACATTTTACTTCCACAAACACTGTGAGGAATCCTGTGAATTTGTCTTTTATGGCTAGTGACTTGGAGCTAGCCTTTCCTCAGGCTACCAAGTCTGTCCAGTATTTGGATGTTGATAAAGTTTGTCTTGAGTGCGGTTGGGTTTTTTTGATGTGTAAAAGTTTACAAGCAGAGTAGCCCTCTCTTCTCTGAGCTTCACCTTACTTTTCTTCCTGCAGTAAGAAATCTGAAAGCCTTATGAGATTACTGTCTCTTTGTTAAATGGTGCTCAGTTTGTCTAGACTGCTGAATTTTACTGCTCTGACAGTAAGATGCAGTTAGCCTCTGTGGAGCCTCCTTTGGGTCTGGGATGAAGGGAAAGATGAGACAGTCTGGGTGTGTGGCTTGGTTTCCGTAGAAAATGAAGCTTAAAAAAAATCCACACCACTTTCCATTTACACTGAGATTGAAACAAATGGCAAGCATTTCTAAACCTCTGCAGTGTCTAATATGACAATGTCTTGTATGGTATTATATTACTGACTAAGAAGAGTAAAATATTTTGTCAATCTTAGCAGTCAGTTGATGTTGCCCAGAGAGGTGGGGAGCCTGTTTCATGCATATAGCAGGCAAGCAAAGGTCGTTGAACACTGGTCATATTGCAGGATTTCTTCTGTTGCCTTGTGTTGTCTGGTGTAGGGCTGTCCACCATCTGCCCAAAAGCTTGAGAAGGGCAACATGAATGAGCTGAGGAAAAGAAGTGTCCTAACCACTAGGCAGGTGTTGGGGCGGGGGCGGGAAGGAGTGTGTGCTGGCTTCCTCCTTTCTGAGGAGCATCTCCTCTTCAAGATAACTCAGCCACACTTGCTCATTCCCTCTTCCCACAGCTGTTGCCTGTTACCCTCTTCAGGCTTACAGAAAGTGGTCTTGTCCAGAGGGGAAGTTTTGGAACTCAGCCTTTTGATAATTCTTTAAAATTTCAGTTAAATAGAGATGGTCCAAGGTCCTTTTTTTTGGTATATGCATGTAGCTCAATATGATACTTCTAAGAATTCTGGGATGGTGGAGAGAGGGCACCCACAACAGAGAAGGTATCTTTAAATAATTATATGTTGAAGAACTTAAATGTTTAGAAAATATGATATACAGTTTCCTACCCTACTCGGGAGAGACTTTTGGGGTTTTTTACTGGTACTCCTGTTTTTCTGACTGTCATGCATTTGCTGTATTTGGTCTTTTAACTTGAGAGCTAAGCTATTATAAGCTGGTTTATCTAAGGACTGGTTACTGACTCAAAGTGACTGCAAAACCAAATGCCTGCTCCAATGTGTGCATCATAAATTCTGCTTTAGGGTATGAAAACCCAAAGGTGTGACCTGGTGAATAAACAAGGGTGTGAACTTAGTCTGGCACCTTTGCCAAGGTAACTGTTCCTGTTTCATGTTCATACTCTTCAGCAAAGCCAGTCAGACTATTCCTCTTCTATTGAAGGATAAACTAGCTCAAGTTACTTTGAATTTATAGCATGGTGTGTATCTAGGTGGTAACTGCTGATGTATGGTGTCTGTTGTGGCTTACCCTGTTTCTATTTTCTATTTTTGTTTCATTTAATTTTTGTAGAACAGAGAGAGAAAAGATAACATAGAACAGTAAATTCAATACTTACACAAGCGCTGTAACCCTAAAAAGCTTGGTGAAAAGGAAGGTATTTGTCCATGAATGACTAGTTTGTTGAGATTCAGACTATGTTGAGAAACAGTCTAGCCAGGGCTTTGTGAAGTGATGGCTTTCTGCCTGTGGTGTTATGGGCGTGATGCCGTAGGCTCCAATGGCAACATTTCACTGAGGCAGGAGGATTTTCTGACACTAGCTCTTTGGCCTTGAAGTTTTTTCAGCTGGGCCATAAATTTCCGGGATATGTCCTCTCTTTTTGTCATGAGGCGGTAGAAGCAACTCTTGGATAAACTGGCAGATGTTCCTGAGACTCGGAAAAGTCTTTTGCTAACTAATTTATTCATGCTCACTGAAATCCCACAAAAGTACTTTGAAAGAGGCTGAGTGGCCCTGAGGCCTGGGCAGAGGATAGAGTTAATTTTAAAGCTTAGGTAGTTGATATGATTTGAGCTGTTTGGTTCCAAGACTGTAGATCAATAAATGTTCTTGATCTCTTAGTCATCCTGCCAGTAAAATACTTTATTCAACATATTTGTTTCATCTAATTGCTTTCTTGGAAGCAAGTCAAATGAATATTTCCTCTTATTTTATTTTTGATGGACACTGGGCTCAGTGAGTACAAAGCATTAATAATTTTCTATGTTTTTCAGCTTCTTTGAGAAGGAGGAGGAGAGGGATGTGGTCTTACCTTACTGTAAAGATGTCGTAAAGGCTTCTTTGGAGGTTATGATTTCTTCTCTAAACTTTTCAGATCGTTAGGGATAATGATATGTTAGTTCAGACTCACAGAATGGTTGAGGTTGAAAGGGACCTCTGGAAGTCATCTGCTCTGACCCCTCCACTTAAGCAGGGCCACCTAAAGGTGGTTTCCCAGGACTGTGTCCAGATGGCTTTTGAATATCTCCAAGGTAGGAGATTCCGCAACCTCTCAGGGCAACTAGTGCCAGTGCTCGGTCACCCTCACAGTGAAAAAGTGTTTCCTTGTGTTCAGATGGAACGTCCTGTTTCACTTCGTACCTACTGCGTCTTGTCCTGTCACTCGGTACCACTGAAGAGACCCTGTCTCTGTCTTCTTTGCACCTTCCCTTCAGGTATTTCTTATACATCTGTAAAATCCCCCTGAGCCTTCTCTTCTCCAGGCCAAACAGTTCCAGCTCTCTCAGCTTTTCCTGTGAGAGGTGATCCAGTCACTTAACCATTTTCATGGCCCTTTTCTGGACTCTCTCCAGTAGCTCCATGTACTGGGAAAGTACAAGAGATATGTCATCAAAAAGTGTGGTGCAACATGGAAGATGGTATGATGGTGCTATGGTCGTATACTGAAACTGGCCTGCTTAAGTAATGTAACCTTAAGATACTGTTGAGCTGAAAGCTGCGTTCTTGATGTTCTTTGAAGCCCTTATTTTTGTGGTTTTCTGTGATTTTGCTATGCCTTCTGGCCCACATACTTTCTTTCCAAGTCAAGTACAAGAGTGGTCCCTCAATTAGAAGAAATCACGGGAGACATCACGTGCAGGAGCCTGAATATTTTAGTCGTTACTGTGGGAAACATAGGATAGGAGATGTGGGTATGTTAAATTATAGTAAGTTTTGAAGTGTTGGAAACGAACAGCAATAACCATTTAGAAAGAGCAGTCTAATGGATGGATACAGGACCATAAACACATCCAGCAGTTACTGACCTTAATGCCGATTTAAGTTACAGCTCCATTGTGGGATCCCCCTCTATGGGCAAGTCTGATGCTTTTCAAGAGGCATGTCAAGACAAGATGACTTTGTATAGCTGGGCATCTTCTTTGTGTGTGCCAGGAGTTTACAGAAGATGATGATTTGCAATCTTGCTATATTTCGCAGAATTACTGAGCAATTCTAGAACCAAAATGAACCTTCAGCTTTGAGGGGAAAGTCACCGATCTGCTGGTGCAGATGTTGTCTGTCTTCAAAATTAGGTAGGTTGGGCTTGCCAGAACTGTTCAAACCTCATTTAGATGGTTACCGGCATCCATAATTTACAGAAGGTAGAGCTTGTCGCAGTGGACTTGCTTAACTCTTCCTCTTCAGTACCCTGTCACACTGGCATGTTGTCCCCAGGTTTTCAGGCCCTGGGCTTTTGGACTTACCTCTTTTTTTTTTTTCTTTTTTGAGTGGGGGAGGAAAGTCTTTGTTCCAGGTGGAACAAGGGAAAAATGTGTTGTAAATATGTTTACCTTCATTTCACTGAGATGCTCTCGTATTTCCAGGCTTTGAACTAAGAAATTTCAATTTGAAAAGAGACACTGCCGTGATGTCAAGGAGGTACTTTCTGCTGAATGCTTACAGGCTTACAGTTGAATTACACACTTCTGAAGAGTCAAATTTGCACTTGCTTCTGAGAGCCTGACAGAATTATTCTTCAAAGATCCTTTTTGTATCAAAGCTGAAAGAAGGTGCCTTGCCTGTGATTTCAGCATTTCTGCTGCAGGTTTATCGAAAACTGTTCAAACGGAGAGGAGAAGGAGCAATGTTGGGAAACAGAGAAACAACTTTAACAGTAAGAGCAGAGCCCAGAGGGGCAGGGAGTAAAAAGGATCCCTTGTTGTCCACAACAGCAGCCTGCCCAGCCTTTTTCCAGGGATATACTGTCAGTAAAGCAGCAGTGGGGTCACCTGTTTTGCTGTCCCTTGCAATCTGTTCCCTTTGCTGGCTACTTCATTGCCTTGTTCCAGCCCTGCTTGTCACTACCAGCTTCCTTGCTGATTGGAGTTACAAAGGCATGTTGTGACTCTGACATGCCAACGACTGCCTGGGATCAGCGCGGGTTGGTAATGGCACTCCTGGGGCTTCTTGGTTTGTTAGTAAAGTAAGGAAATCACATTGGATTGCAAATTCAACGGTCAAAATTAGCATTCTAATGGCCAGTGCTACCCTTTTAGGCATATGATATAGTCTTTAATAAGGCAACTGCAAATTGTTTTCTGACAGCATTGCTGCCTTGTTAAGCAGACAGTGGTTAGGGAGAGCATGAGGACCGAGTGGTGAGCTAAACTGCGTAATCGATAAAGAAGTTGGAGGGTGTTTGTTAAAAGAACATATGGGACATGAACAGAAAAGCCTGCCTCACTGTTACGTGGTTAGATGCTGCCTTGGGGATCTCCCATTCTCATCTACAAAGTTCCTGACTGAGGCTAGATAGAGTATTGAAGCGAGATTTGAGGTATCTTTCCATTTAGTGAGTGTCTGGGGCATGGGGACTTGACTTGCAGCAGTGTTGAACGGCCATTGTTGCACTTGAAGTGAAAAAAAGTTTGCTTTGGGAAGACAAAGCAAAAGGTTGTTTCATGCTTAATCCCTATAAAGTAAGGTCCTAGATGATTTAAGCAGACCATGCAAAATGAGTGGAAACTGGCTATTCTTTTGGTGCTTGTAAATTGAGGAACACAATACCCTTCTTTTTTCCAGGAATCCCGTAAAGTTAAATTTTGGTAACGTTCTGGATGTCCCAGAAAACTATGACGAAAATAAATCTGTGTTCAGTTATTTTTTTAATATTTTTTAATAAGAAGCCAAATAGATAAGGCCAGAAACTCCTTGATGAGAAGGAAAAGAGGCTCTTTATCTGAGCATCATCTGTCGTGGGCAGTGAATAAGACAAGATTTGGTGAAAGAAATAGCATGAATCATGTATTTAAAGTGTATGTCGTGAATGCGTATGTGTGAAATTAAGTTTGAACAGCTAGCCCAGTTCTAGAGAATCTGTTTCCTAGTGAAGACAAGATTTTGCTCATTTTCCAAGCTTAGCAGTCTTTCTGTAGCTTTTTAGCAGTAATACATGGATGCATAATTACAGTTGTAACCCATCTGCGTGCTGATAAATTGAAGACATTCATGGGAGTACCTGTGGGAATCTGATAGTTTCCTCATCTACTCTCAATGAACACTGACAGCGATGGCTTGAACGAAGGCTGCCTGACGTTTCCAGGGCTTTGAACTTTCTTCTTTGGCATGTGCTGGGGTTTTTTGGACTGCATCCCAGGGCGGGAGTGTGATGGGAGCGTTGTTCTGGTGCCCAGCCTCTTTAACTGGAGGGCCGAGCACAAGGATTTCAAGATGATCATGGGGATGCAAGCTGTAGCCTGGAGTACACTCTTTAATTTGTCTCCTCCCTTTGTGATACTGAGCTATGGTACAGAAGAAGAAGCACCCATCCACAAACTGCCAGCTGAGGTTTCCTTTGGTGTGGGGGGATCGGCAGCTTTTCCCATTCCATTCCTTTTCCAGTGGGTCCGTTAGCAGCTGGATCCTACTGACCTCTGGCTGTCCCCAGATGATGTATGGCTCTGGTGGCATTCATCACATAGAGCAAATGGGAGCTATGCTTGGTCTTCACTCGCCATGCTGCTGGCATGGAGGCACCAGATGAAGGATCTGGCTGCTTAATGTCAGCTCCTCCTTTTTGAGTTATTAATGATGATTTTTTTCTCATCCTGTCTGAGTGTTCTGCCTGGATAACAGTGAAGAAGAGGGACTATCCTTACAAGCTGAGCTGCCCTAAGCACTCTTGGAGCCAGTCGAGTTCCTGCTTGGCTCTTGTGCGCTGAACAGCCTGTCACAGAGACAGGTAGCAGAGCTGCTCTGATCATAGGCAGTTGGCAAAAATTTTATCAGGCAAAGAAAAGCAGCAACTCTCTGGCTCACAATAAAGCCACTCCTGGGGCTGCAGGTGAGGAACAGCAGTAGGTCTGGTTCTGACTTTCACTTTTAAAAAACAATATTGAGGGCTTGGCTATAGGAACATATTTTTGATTCATAAATATAAACTGTTCCATAATTTGCAGCAGGCTTAAAATATTATGATCATCTCTAGGATCTTACAGGAAAGTAACTTGCGATTATCCTGCACAAGTGGGGCAGGATGAGGCGAGGTGGTAGTGAAGAAAGGAGAAAGCAGATGGGCAACATAAAGTGTCTGGAGGGGGAGACTCTTGAAATAATGTAATATTTTGTTTTTGAAGGGTCAGGAGACATTTTTGTAGAGACAAGGAAGAATGGAAGCAGCAGTAAGCAGAGTTGGTCATGATAGGAATGGCTTATGTGCCAGGTCATGAAATCCCCTACATACAGGGGCTGGGGAAATGGCTTCCGTAATGTACTCTAATTAGCTGATTTGCATGCATCTGCCTTGTCTTGTTCATGGTGGCTGGTGGTGGCATTCATTAACTTCATGTTTAAAACCAAAATTCCTGATTTGGGGCTGTCTTCAACTTTATCTTTTTTTATTCAGATTTAAAAGATTGTTCTGTTTATATTCTATAACCTAGACAGCTAAGCATTGACTGTAAGGGAAGGTTTATATTCAGTCTCTCTCATGTTTTGTTGTTTGGTGCGTCCCCACTCAAGAACTGGCTACAAATTTCTGTTATAGGTTTGGTAGGTTTTTTTGGTTTTGCTACCTCCCCCTCCTCCCTATAGGAGAATGACACTGGATTTATAAAAGTTTATACGCTGTCTTATATTACAGAGAATTGATAGTAACTGTTTTTTAGATTGGAGGAAAGCTTCAAAAATAACAGTGTTTATAAAATTACCCGGTTTGTTCCAAGTTTCACAGAGTGCATTCGTATTTTGGAAAGCTGTGCAATGTCATCATCTTCTCCAGCACCTCTGTTAATTGCTGTCGTCCGAGTCTGCCTGCAGAGCGGGAGGCAGTTTCATATGGTCAAGGTCAGCCCCTGGTGGGTAATTATAAAGAAAGGTGATGTAGCAAAGGCAGCCCTCTGGTGAGCTGGTCTCATCTTCCATTGTTCAATCAATGTATTGCCATATGTTGAACTAGATAGAGCTGCTTTATAGACTTCTGTATCGTTTCACCATTTCGTAGGAGAGTTTCATCGAAGCCGGGAGTCGTAACTTTTATGATTAAGCCCACTCTGCTCCCCAGCAGAAACTACTGGAGAACAAGACTTGAGTTTGTCTAGCCTGTGCATGAGGTGAGAGGTGTGTGAGACCCCACTGTTTTCACATAATCAAAAAGTGGACACTTACCAAGAGTGGAGAGACTGTACCTTGCCGATAATAGCTTAAGTGTTACTAAATGTTGAGAATTTGCTCAAACATCAACAGCACTCTCTTTGTGCTTGAAATTATTGACTATTGAAGGCTGCTTGACAACGGATTCAGTATTTTCACTAATTTTGAGTACAGTTTGTAAGTCCTTTGGTGTGTTGTATGTGCATTATCATATGGAGTGCTGCATATTTTAATTATCTGTCCCTCTAAGTTGCTGATTTCGACCTGTGTTTAAAGATTCTTTCCTTCTCATTGGAACCAGAGGCGAAAACTGCAGAGGTATCAAGACTGTCTTTCCACTTCAAGCACAGCAGAACCGTTGTGATGCTCGCAACATTGCGAGCAGTAGATTGCAAAGCAGGCTGTCTGGATTGTTTTAGAGAGAAAACTGGTGAAGGATCTCAAAACTGGGTAGCCTGAAGCGCTCATGCAAGTCCGTAAGCTCACCTCCACGTCCTTTCTTAAACAGCTTTCTTCTTCTTAACAGTCATTGGGTTTGTGCCAGAGCAATGCCGTGGGTTGGACAATGTCATTCACAGCCCTACTCTATTTATAGGGTATTTCAGCAACCCCTCCTGTAGCTCCTGTTTCCTGATTTAAAAGAGCTTTCACGCTACGTTGTCTCCTCTCTTTTTCCACTGGCAGAAAAAGGAAGGAGTTAAGTTTCTCCTTGAAATGCAACAGAGCGTTTCTGCTTCTCTTGACAGGCCACAGCTCTCATCCCTCGGATTTAGGAGACGAGTCCGTGGAGGGGGAGGGCTGTGGGTGAGGCACCTGCTGCCAGCGGGCACTTCTGCTCGGCTGCTCCTCTCGCCTTTGCTTCAGAGACAAGGGGAGATGGCTAGTGAAGACTAGTAGGAGATGAGGAAAAAATGGGTCTAGAGGCACAACCCAGTGGGAAATTGAGTTAGAAGTGAAGATTAGGGTGGGAATGAACTGTGCAGATGCAGCGCCTTGCCTCGGCTG
This sequence comes from Chroicocephalus ridibundus, assembly GCF_963924245.1. Classification (NCBI taxonomy): domain Eukaryota; kingdom Metazoa; phylum Chordata; class Aves; order Charadriiformes; family Laridae; genus Chroicocephalus; species Chroicocephalus ridibundus. Next base: position 20,927,916 of record NC_086286.1, read on the forward strand.
AGCCCTGGCAGCAATCACCCATCTGGAAGTGTTGGCAATTCTGCTGCTCAGAGGTGGCCTGATCCACCTCACATATCAAAGTCAAGGCTTGTAATTTGGGAGTTGAAAAGGTTTTTTTGATACAGGCCAGATGTAACTTCAAGGAACTGCAACACAGAGGTCCCTGACATGAGAAATATTGCGTTAGAATAACACCCCCTGTGTTAATTTTAAATTATCGTCATTGTTAGCCCTTCCTCTGTTTTTTTGCTTTCCCCTTTCCCTTTTTCCTTCCCAGCAACCCAGACGTAGTTTTGATGTTATCTTTTTCTGTCATGCTGTTTGTGTGGTACAGTGTTTATTTTTCAAAGCCAAAGGAGGATTTAATAACATTCAGCTGATCACAGAAACAGCTTTGCTTTAAAAGCTCATTAGCTAGGGCTTGTCTCCTGGTTGTTGCTTTCCGTGACATGCCTGTCACAGTGACAGAAAATCATATATATCCGTGTGTGTGTTTATTGTGTGTCTCTAACTCTCCTGGTGGGAGGCAGTGCTGATAAAGGGCTTGAAGTAAAGCGTTGCCTGCACCAGTGAATGCTCATTTTCTAGTTTGTTTTATAAATAGAAGCAAGTGCTCCTCAGCTGAGCAGGCTGTCAGTGCCTGGACCTTGGACATTGAAAGTTTGAGATAATTGTCAGCATTGGCCAAAACCAGCAGGAAAGTGCAGGTTCCAGACACGCCATGAGCTCTTACTAGTTTTGTGAAAATTGGTATCTGGAAAGAGGGTGGAGTGCCCCTATGGAGGAGAAGTTGATTTATCCTACAAGATGCTACAGGAGGACAGGCTAGCTGGTAGGTGAGCATGTGCCTGGTGCTGGATCACTGCCTCGTGCATGGTGAATATCCCCATCAGACAAGTTGAGAATGATGGGGGGGGCTGTGGGTCCCGTGGAAGGGAGACACACGGAGCTGGAGCTCGGGTGGCGGTGGTGGGAGTGCAGCTACAGTGCAGCGTTTTGCTGCTCACAAAACATCTTTTTTGTATAAAATACACTCATGGAGTAAAGCTATAAACAGCATTGTTTGCGCAGTTATACAGAAATTCATCCAGGCTTGCCTTGGAGTAATGAGATCAGGTTGAAATTCGTGGAAATAAAAATAGTAGAAATTGGATTCTTTCAAGTTACTCCTTTTTTTTTTTTTAAATTTTTAATTTTTTTAATTTTAATTTTTTCAATTCCTTCTTTCAGATGCCCCAAGACATGTCACTTAAGTTTATTCTGCAAGTAAAAAACATAGAAACCTACTGAAACTTCCAACCTAATTAGGCTTCTTTGGAAGCTGGGGTTTTAAGCAGAACACCAAAGGTGGAAAAACCAAAAACCTGTGACAAAACCACAGGAGAGCTGGCAGTGTTCAGCAAGAAAATAAAAATAACGGGATGGAAATGTGTGTGCTGTGTGTATGTAGATGCAGAGGCAGGTAGGGCTCTTCTCTGGTGGCTGCTCAGGCTGGATTCTGCCAGCAGCTTCCCCATTTCTCAGCTTCACATCTCTTCCCAGTTTGTCTGCCTCTCCCTTCGTCCTTCCTCTCCTTGTCCCTGCTGCCTGAGCAGCTATTGTCACCTGTAGTTAATCTGCAGACCTCTGCTTTGTGAGGATTGAGGGATTAGGATAAGAGCAAGTCTACTGCTACGGCGGGCTCTGGCGAAAGCCCAGGTGAATGCGAGAGGGCTCATGAAGCAGCGGGCATGTGTGATGGGGCTGTCAGGTATGAACCTGGCATCTGGAGTACACACTGCTTACAGTACGGAGCGGCAGAGTTATTGTCTCTACGTGATTGAATGGGACTGTTTCACCGTCTTTGTCTTTTCCACTTTGGTATAGCACAGTCATGTTTAAAGTTGCCCAGGTTACCTTAGGATACCTGAGAACCTGAGACACAAGTCCTACTAACCTTATTATAGAAAAAATTTCTTCATCGGAAGTTCTGAGTGTTGGAAGGAGTACAAAACTGCAATAAGTGATGTTCTACAATTAAAAAAAGAAAAAAAGCCCAGTTAATGGGCTTCAGATAACAGTAAATAGATTGTACATTTTTTCCTGATAGAACTTCCACAGATCTTTTATGACCTCCATGCTGCTCAGCAGTCACTCATGCATCAGCATCCCTCCCATGTTTGTCTTACAGCATCACAAAATGGATTAAGTTGAGCTTGTAAAAAAACCATACTTCTTCTGAAACACAAATGCTCACACACAATGTTTTTCAGGACTAGCTATTAAAATATAAATCCATACATCAATCCAAATTGATACTCAAAGGTGGACAAGTTCTCAGTCTGTTTTAGTGTGTTTTTATCATTTCTTTTCTAGCTGTAGATACCCCACGATGTGAATTCTTAAGAATTTAAATGTTTTAGTAGCATTTAATCTGTATGATAAATTGTTGTTTTGTGTGGGGTTTTTTCCTTAAATAAAAATGCCTTTTTTTCTCTATTGAGGTCTAAACGTGGTTAAGCCTGTACTATGTGCCGTACTCATCAAGTGTTCTTTAAATAAAAGCATTCCTTCATCTGGATACAAACAAAGCTCAGCTTGCTACAAAAGCTCTGGCGTTACGGCCTTGATTTTTGCAAGGCTCTGAGTGTCCTGACCTGTGCTATGTATGTACTTAAAAACCCCATAGTTTAGGACCTTCTGAGGAACAGCTTTAGTTCAGTGGAAAAAAATGCCTGCTAGTCGTTCTGAGTTTCCTTACTCTCATTCTTACTGATGCTCTTTCTAGTGTTCAGTAGAGTTACAGGTTTAAGAACGCAGCCTTTCTGGAGTCAGTGACATGTTAGTTCTACCTACATGCTCTGGGTCCTGTGGGACTAGTCAGCACTTCTATAATGGATTTAAGACAACTGTTTCTTTTCTTCCTTTAGGCTCATAGCTGGCAGCCTGGAATCAAGAACCCGTACCGCGGGGTGGTGGTATGGCCTGTTCCTGAAAACGTTGAGATTACTGTCACGCTCTTTAAGGTATGTTGCGTTTTGTTTGGTTTTTTTTTTAAAGCATAATCTTTCATAAACAGCATATGAAAAATTCTGGTTGGAAACGTCAGATTATAATCACAAGGCCTAATCTTGCTGGATTTAAATCGTTAACTGCACAACCTCATGTCCCCAGCTTAAATGTGGGAGAGAAGGATGGGCTGTTCCCTGCCAAAGCTTACTTTTGTAGTTCAGTTAACACACTGAAATATCCCATTGAGCTGATTGTGGCGAGTCATTGGCATAGAATTTAGTACATCTATAACTGTTCACGTAGTACATGTGTAAGGGCTTGGCATGGGTTATAGTCTGGTTGGTTTTCTTTAAATACTGTAAGCCAGAAGTTGTCGAAACACAGCCATTTCTAGACTGCCTTGTTCAGTTGCAGTGACCCTATTTTGTACGCTATTGACTACCAAACAGAATCCAGCTCTTAATTTCACAGTATTTAGTATGCCACACAAACATCGCAGCACTTACGTGATTGCAATCATAGGAGTGGGCGTGGAGTATTTGAGTAGTGCAGAGAATTATAAGATTTTTACAGGGGATTTTTTTTTTTTTTTAGGAACTTGTTCTGAAAGAAGCAGCTTATTTGTGTGGCTGCGAAGCAGGAGGAGAAATTGATGGTTATGCTAGAATTTATTTCCCAAATATGATTGGGCAAAGCTCCTTCTGCATAAAGATAAACAATGGAGCTTTGCACGTGTGACAGTGTAGGAGGCTGCCCGGGAGGCTGCAGATTTCTGGGATTTTCATTCCATTAGTTCTTTCTTGTTCTTTACTATGGTGTCTCCAGCTACACTCTGGTTGTTCTTACTTATAGTTGCTCCCTTTACAGTTTAGGGCAACAGTAAGATACTTTTTTCTAATTAGTCATTTTTGTATTTCTTTGTTTTGGGGACTTCCCTGAGTAACTGCTTAGAAGCGGCTTCTGGTTAGCCTTAGAATGTGAATCTATTACTTGGTTCATTAAGCCTAAAAAGGGGGTTAGGGGGTCTCTCTCCTTTTTTTTTTTTGTTTTGTTTTGTTTTTTTTTTTTGTTATTGGGATCGTCAGTGAACAGAAACTTCCCAAGTTGCCAGCAATGCTAACTATCATAAATTTGTCCCTCTTCTTAGCAGACACATAGTCTTCAACTGAGGTTCAAAAGTTCACTAGCAAAAATTGTTTGCCTTTGCATGCTTCAAGGGCCTCTGCTTGGATTAAGAAGTTTAACACCATTGAACCACACAGACTGTGCTGTGCGTCTGTATAATCTGAATATGATTATGTAACACAGTAAATGTTACTTAATATTTTTAACATTTAAAGCGAAGCAGAAATGTACAGAATTCTTGATTGTGTATGCAATAACATGTTACATGAAGAATGAGAAATTAAGTGTCTTTTGGGTGCAGCTTTGTGATGCTGTGGCTTTGGAGTAAAAGCGTCTCCCAGCCTTCTCCTGCCAGCCTGCACTACCTTTTTATTCCTTCCTGCACCACTTCAGGGCTATATTTTGTAGTTCAGCACAACAAACTTGCAGCTGTGCCACTGAAAGGGAGTGTGAGGGCTAGGACCAGGGAGAGAGGGGCCTCTGGAGCTGGTGTTGGGTATTACTACAGCCTTAATTTTACCTGGCACTGTGACTCTGCAGGTAGATCTGTTCACTGGGCTGCCTCCTCCTTTTATGTGAATCTGCTCCAATTGATCCTCTGTCCCAAACCACCTTTTTCTCTGTAAGGATATGCAGGTGTGGTACAGAGTAGTGCTTTTGAGCAAGCTGAGGGATGCGGCAGGAGCGCTATATCTGCGCGAGACCAGCAGCCTGCCTGGATGGATGAGCTGCAAGTGGTACGTGATTGCAGGCAGAAAATGGTGTGCCCAATCCTCTGATGGCTCTGGTGGCTCAGTGCTACAGTGGCACTTCAGCTGCAGCATGGGATATGTCCTAGCACCCAGAAAGCTGACATTTATGTCGCTGGTATGTTCTGAGCAAAGATGGTGAAAAAGAACTCGTTATTTTTTCGTACAGCTGATGCATTGGCTGGTCAGCGGTAAGTAGTGGGAAGGGAAGTATGTAATAGCACACTGCAGCAGCCTTTGAGGGAGCTAACTTTCAAGTCAGGTATTTATATCATCCCTTCCTCTGGAAGGAGGGAGGCGAAAACAGTGAAAGCAGCAAAGCTCAGAAAAGGACATGGCTCATCTTGCAGTGCTGTGAAAGTCACAGAATCACAGAATGGTAGGGGATGGAAGGGACCTTTGGAGATCATCTAGTCCAACCTCTTGCCAAAGCAGGTTCAGCTAGAGCAGGTTGGACAGTAACACATCCAGGTGGGTTTTGAATTGCTTCAGAGAAGGAGACCCCACAACCTCTCTGGGCAGTGTCTTCCAGTGCTCTGGCACTCTCAAAGTAAAGAAGGTTTTTCCTCATGTTCAGATGGAATCTCCCATGTTCCAGTTTGTGCCAGTTGCCCCTTGTCCTGTTGCTGGCCACCACTGAAAAGAATCTGGCCCCAGCCTCTTGACACCTGTCCTTTAGATAGTGATAAGCATTGATGAGATCCCCTCTCAGTCTTAATGCACCTCAGGAGACCATTGGCCTTCTTGGCCACAGGGGCACATTGCTGGCTCCTGGGCAACTTGTCCACCAGGACTCCCATGTCCCCGTCTGCAGAGCTGCTTTCCAGCAGGTCAACCCCTAACCTGTACCAGAGCATAGGGTTATTCCTCTTTAGGTGCAGTACCCTACATTTCCCTAAAGTCCCTTTGGGAGCCACTCCCCTGTGAAGGAGAGTAACTGCTGAATGTTTGGCACTTTGCAGTAAGTACACTTCGCGTGGCCATGTTGTTTAACAAACAGTAGTTGTCCTCTTTCATTACAACCCGAGAAGCTAAGGGAAGCTGCTAGCTCCACATCCACGCTGGCAGAGCCCACTGATGGGAGCAGGTTGCTCCGACAGAGCTTTGTAGCAATCACAGATAACAAATTAGGGCAGTGGTGCTGTTTGAAATAGAAGTGTGGGGAAGGGAAAGAGCCGACTCCAGAACAGACAGCTACGTGTTTAGGGAAATGATTCCCACCGTAGTGGCTGTACATTCGTAAGTGGCTGTTGAAATGTGTTGCTGGTAGGATTAGGAGATAAGTTGAGGTTTCAAGTGCTGATGAGAATGTTAAGAATATCCTCTTCAGTAGTCACCCGTGGACACTTGAGAGCTGGCTAGCAAAGTGCCTGTGATCAGTCAACAGACGAGATATTTTGCATTATCGGCACATCCCTGTTTTGGGTGTGAGCTTGTTTCCAACAATACATTTGTAATTCTTAGACAAGCAGAGCTGAGTATTGAAGAGACTATAACCTTCATTTATAAAACTTCCATTTCAAATAAGTAAAAACTTTTTGTTTCATTTCACAAAATTCTGGGCTGCTGGTAAAATTTCATAATGCTCTGAAGTCATGTGGGGAAAAGCATCAAAAGGCTATATTGATTCAGCTTCCCTTGACTAACTCTAGCTCCTTCCCATCCAGCCGGCTAAAGTTAATTTTTAAATTAATTTTTAAAGTTACGTCTGTTCTGAAAGTTTAACTTCTTCCTTTGCCATAGTCTACGTTGGTGTTTGGTTATGCCTCGGGTTTTTCAACCCAAATGGGGAGAAAGAAACATTGTGGAACAATAACCCTATTGTGCATTTTAAGTCCGTGATTTGTAGTGCTTTCATGGAAAGATCCACAAATGCCAGAAAAGCTAGCTGAATTCCCATTTTTTCATTGTTTCCATGGTCGCACTCCAGAAGTTCATTTTTAGAGTTCCTGCATTAGCAAGGTTTAACCCTCCTATGTGAAAGCTTGTATACTTTTCCGTGATTTTATCTACAAATACATACCTGTATCAACTGAGAGAGATTTTTAAATGAGAAATTTTCACTGCCAAGCAAGCCACCTGCTTTTAGCAAAGCTAAGTGAACATCAATTGTACTACTAGGATTTAAATTGCAACATTGTTATTTTCTAGCTTAAAAGCAAAGTGAACGTCCCAAGCAAAAATATTTGTTCTTCTGGAGTAAGCATGGACTTTGCTTCACTGCATTACAAAACCCACCTGTTTTGTCAGTAATATACATGGTTTATCACACCAGTGTACTATTGCAACAACAGGGAAGATCATCAGCTCTTCATTCCAAAGTTTGAAAAAAAAGACATTTTTTATAGGCGTAGCCTTCTGAGCACACACAAAAAATAGTTATGAGTAAAAGAAGAATAAAATAGATGATAAAAGGAGGCTTATATTGTTGAAAGTATGTGTGTCCCTAAATATCTCTCAGAATAAATCCCATATCATCTTTCTTGAAAGCCCGAGTCAATCGTTTGCTTTGATTATTGTGCAGTAACTGGCCATTCGCTAGCAGGAGCACTGCTGCAGAGCCAATACATTGTCTCGAGGAAGGAAAACAAAACAACCCCAAACTCCTTTGATAAAGCCATTTCTCAGAAGCAAAGAACAAATCCAGGCTCAGAACGTACTTGTTTCAGTTTAGGAGAGACCAGTGGCTTGGCTGGACACTGTGGAGGATATTCCATAGGAGGAAAAAAACAGCCCTGTAGGCGAGACAATATGTTGTGTGTCTTTGTGATACAAAAATCAGACACTCAAGGAAGTGAGCATGCTTGCACACTAAATAAATAAATATCCAGGGTTAGTGTGGGGACTAATTGTAAAAAATACATTTTAAAAACAGATACATGTCAATCCTTGTTGCCGTTCTAGTCCAGAGGCTGTAGGGGAAAGTGTGAGCTGGCGTGAGCTTGTTGTGGTGATGCACAGGGAGAGTTCTGCCACTCTGCTGAGAGCTCCCTGCTTTCTGGGAGCTCAACAAAAGCTGACCAGAGTTGTGTATGATTTTCTAGACTAATTAGACCTCTGTAAGCAGTACTGAAAGCGACAAGAATTGGGTCAAATTTTGAGTCTTCTGCAGCTTCAGACAGCCAAGTACAAAAGCGGAGGACAGATGCTGGAGTACCCAGAGCATCTGCTGTAGGTCACTGGCAGAGGAAGATCACAAACCCTGTCATCGTTTGATCTGATTCAATATGACAGTCCTTAAGTAGCTATTCCCCAAGAAGAAAGACCGAAGATTAAGGCTGGTATGAAGTGATCTAATTGAAAGGCAAGCTTCAAAAGCCAGGAAAGCTTAGGGAAGAGGCACAGGGAAGGAAGGGAGGAAGGGACTAACAGTCTGAAGATCTTCCCCACCCGCTCTTGCTGCTGCTGAGGGGAAGGAGCAGTCTCTTGTTTGCTGACATCTTTCTTTCCCTTCTATTTGGAGGTTGTAGCAAGGTGGGGGTTGGTCTCTTCTCCCAGGTAACAAGCAATAGAACAAGAAGAAACAGCCTGAAGCTGTGCCAGGGGAGGTTTAGATTGGATATTAGGAAAAATATCTTCACCAAAAGGGTGGTTATCAAGTATTGGAACAGGCTGCCCAGCGAAGCTGTTGAGTCACCATCCCTGGAGGTATTTAAAAGATGGGTAGATGTGGTGCTGAGGGACATGGTTTAGTGGTAATTTGGCAGGGCTAGGTTAACGGTTGGGTTTTATGATCTTAAAGGTCTTTTTCAATCAAAATGACTTTATGATTCTATTAGGAGAGATACAGAAATAACTCTGAAGATAATTAACTTACTGGAGAAGGGTTACCTTCGGTCTTCTGAAGCCACCTTATACACTGCAGAATGGATCTAGTCCTTGACAAAGCACCTTGTTGGATGGGCTGATGATAGGTTGATCGACAGAGAACAGAAAAACGTGACAGACACATTCCTTGTTGCTCTTCCCTTGTCCAACCCCAGAAGAGTTGTCTGGTTTTTGGTAATTGGTATGTGGATGGGCACAGTGGGGTCACAGAAAGAAGCTGGTGGGTGGGATTGCGAAGAAAAGCTTGTAGGACTGAGCTTGTTGAGGGCCAGCCTATCTCTAGGGAAGTAGTTAACAGAGTTACTGGGAAAATGTGAGATGGGCTAGGCAGGTTTTCACTGGTGGATGAAAGTGCTGTACTGACCTTGAGAGGAGAGTTCAAGAAATTATTATCTGAGGGTCTGACTGTAGGAGAACCATAAGATGATGTCCTGTCCTTTGCACAGTTCCCCACTATTCACTTGAGCGTTACTTTTGAACACTAAAGTCGCCTTACCAGAAAAGAAAAAAGAAAAGAAAAAGCGTAGGGGGAAAAAAAAAGGCAGCTCTAAAACTTGGCTGAAGATACTGAAAAGGAGTGTCATACTGAGAGGTGAATGCATATGGAAAGAGAAACAGGAAAATGGGGCTGATCTCTTGATTTTTTTAAACAGTAAAATGAGGAGGAACAACAAGCTGTTAAATCCATTTGCCCAAATACTAACAGTTTTCAATTCAAGGTAAAACCATAATGAATGTTGGATGGAGTGTAGTTCTGCATCTGTGGTATGTTGGTAAAAAAAAAGAGCATTATCAAAAAAACAGCTCTCGCCAGCTGCCTTCGTGTTCCAGCAAGGTATGAGGCAGTTTCAGGCTGAGAAAGATACTGGAGACATTTCTATTTTTTTTTCCTTGAGCTTTTCAGGTAATTTTCATTATCGTTTGCTGTCAGGAAGGAGGCCTGTTTATATCTTGTCTTTAGGTGTTTCCAGCTGCGTGTTTTCAGTGATTACTTGTATCTGCTTGCAGGTGAGGTGAGGTTTTGTGTGCAGCGTTTTCAGGGAGGGTTTTCATACAGTGAAAATAACCGTTACTCCTAGGGTTGTTATTCTTGGCAATGGCATTTTTTTTCCCCTAAAAGAGTAGTCAATTGCATAGTCCTCAAGTAATAGTTTGCTAAATTCATTGCATGAGTTTTACGTAGGAAATTAACGGAGAATATAGGTTAGCCAGGGAGGGATGTATGTGGTGTTATGGCTTTTTACTGATATTTACCCTCTTCAAATCTAAAATAAGATGCAAGATTAGCCAGATTTATAGAAACATCACTTTTTATGGAGACCGCTCATGGAAATGTTAGCCCAAAGGGTGAAACGGTGGTTGCAATAGAAACTGTTGTAATCATACAAGTATCTGTTGCTGCTGACAGGTAATGCAGTTGTTAGTTAGCTGCAATAGGACTGTGCCTGCTGCTCCCCGGGGCTTCTAATAAAAGCATTTTAGTGAGACGAGTGAAGCCAGTTTCCCATCTGTTGCAAAGAAATGCTGAGGTTTATGTGTATAAGCTTATTCAGGGTTTTCTGTTTCTAGAGGCATTTAAAGACTAAAAAGAAACATGGCTTTTTAAAAAAATAAAATATCCAGATTTGTCTTTAAATCTGAGATATCTTACACATATGCAAAGTGTCCATATATTATTAGCATATTTCATACTCTCCAAACTTTTGGTAAGGCTCTTCATTAGAGAAGTCCTTGAATCTTTTATTTGTTATTTTTTATTCTGGGGAATTGGTAGGGAGTCTGGGGGTAATACATTTGTGTTTATTTTTCAAAGGAGTTCACAACTCATTTTCAAAAGCATACTAAAATGTTGAATATTAAGACGTCTTTTCATTATACAGTATTATTTCGCTCCAGCAGATTATCAGAAATACTCACCAGAGCACCTGATTCCGTAGCCTTCAGAGGTGTGAATTAACTCTGTTGGCATTATAGAAGAGCTTTGGTTTTCTTTATAGATTATTGCTTTGCATGAACAAAATAATGATTGTTTTATTTGTTACATGGGATAAAATATGGGGCCCTGAGTTTGCAAGCACTTTTAGGTAAACCCGCAAGCTTGCATTAATAGCTTTTGGGGGAGTTACGAAAAAAATTGAGCAGGATGAAGTATTTAAGAGTTTAGACACTTGTTATGGAGTAGCTTATTAAAACATAAAGTGATTAATGATCCCATTAAATCTCATTATGTCATTTTGTGCTGTATCAAAGGAAGCAATTAAACAAAAAGGTAATTGCCCCAGGTTAACTCTTGAAAATTATAAGTATTTAATAGCTGGATTACAGAAAATGATATCTTTAGAATTTATGTAGGGTAGAGCAAGCCAGCAGTTATCGTGCACTTTATTTACATAATGCAGAATTCCACAAACCTGATTAATGTGATGGATATATAATTACATAATCTGATATTTACAAGTACATTAATTGGAACATGCAGTATAATTTTGTATGTATCTACTTGCCCTTCTATCTTTATGGGTAAAAATAGATGTGTTTTACTCTCATTTGCAGTATTTAAATTATTCTGATTTTTTTAATCTCTAAAAATTTATTCATATATGGAAAAAAACCCAACAAAATTTGACGTCAGTTTCTAGTAACATTTTCTTGTAATTTTTCAATGAAACTATATCCCACTGTTGGAGTAATGCATTTTAAAATGCATATTGTGTATGACACCTGTGGTTGGAGCTGTTAAATACCCAGCTAATGATGGTGCCAGAGGTCTGATGTGTTGCTGAGTTTCCTCTGTGAGCATATCGATGCCCAGTGGGGGGACTCCTGCAAGCAGAGCCAGTGTTTTACAGGGGGGCTGCAGAGCAGTCAACCCCCTTTGCTGGATTTTGTCGGAAGAATTGCACTGGAGGAGATAGGATGACACCCTTTTAGAAATGTTCCTGTTGCTTGTTCATAGAGGAGGTTTATTTAAGAGCACACATTCCCACTCTTTTTGTGTGCTGGAAAAAGAAAAGAGTAATTCTTTTTAGTGGTTGTTTACCCTGTAACCTTGTTACTTTTATTTTGTGCATTTGCTGATACCTAGTTAAAAGAATCCTGTGTAGTACGGTGATACAGACCCTCTGCTGACGGTATGTCTGACTTCAAGGCAAAACTAAGTGAAACAAGGATGGTTAAAGCAAAGACTAAGATAAGGCGAGTTGTAAAGATTGAATGTAAGGCATATAGAAAGGAAAGACGGTACTAATGGAGATAAACAAAGTAAAAGCAAAATCTCTCCATCTGTTTTGTTAACTTACAGCAGCACGATGGAATTGGTGCGGTGCTTGTTGTTGTGTTGTGAGCAGGCTCCAAATAATAGCAAGAGAACTCTGCAGGTGCTGAGGGGTCTCGTATATGTTGGTGGCAAGTGCTGATTAGATGGGAGTGACATTTATCTACAAGTGTCTATAGCATGCAAGTGTCGGAGGCAAAGGAGTAATTGAGTGGTTTCCTATAACTAGAAATAATTGGATGAAATTGAGGTATAGCAAAATGAGGCTTCATGTCAGAAGAAAGCCTAAAGTCACATTCTTGCAGTGTGAGAAGCTGTTTTGCAAGACAAGTGGAAGTTATTTTGCTGTGGTTGGTCAGAACTAAGATTGCTTGACAGATTTTATATGTATACACATACACACACACACACACACACATATACACATATATATATAAAGTATTTTTTTAAAGTCGGATTCTTGATAGAGTCATGAAGGCAATGACCTAATGTCTCCACCATTACCTTAATTTCAGACAACCTCAATACAGACTGCAGCACTGGATTGAAAGCTCATTAAATTGGAAGCAAATGCCCAATATATGAACCTTGTTATTTGTCTTCCTGTTGGTGAAAATGATTTTTGATCCTTGTGTGTGATGTAATAGAAATGTTGTGAAGTAAGGAATATGTATTTAAGAAATCTGCAGTGAAACGAGGTACTGTGCAGAAGCTGTGACTTTGGGTCTCTGCTCATGTTGATGGAGTCCGGGCATGAGGAGGCTGGGGTGATGTTCTTGATGCCTGCTGTAGGTGTATGCCTTCTTGTGCCAGGTTGGCCTTCCTCCACTGTTCTCTGCAAGATGTAGATTAATTGTGTTTATTTGGAAGGTGGAACTTCAGAATTAAAGTGAGATCTATCTTCCTTCTGCCCCGGATGAAAGGAAATAGAGTTACAGGCCTTTATCAGAGTCAGCCTCATGTTTGTGTCTGTAGGGGTCTTTATTAAATCTTCACTGTCAGTTTTACACCAACTTGCTCGTCATCTTGTTGACGTCCATTGAAGCCTACAACCCAGCTAAAATATTTTCCTCTGTCATCTTCAGTGGGTAAAATATTTCTATGAGTATGTGAAAATCTTGGCTGAGTTACAATTTCTTGCACCCTGGATTATATTTAGACTTAAGTTCTCCGTTTTGTTTTTCTAGGATCCCCATGCCGAAGAGTTTGAAGACAAAGAATGGACATTTGTCATAGAGAATGTAAGCTGGAATGTTGTTGTTTTTTGGGGTTTTTTTTGGTATTGCTTATTTCTTAAAAACGTGTAAGATCATTTAAAGGATTAAAGGGTGTCCAAATGCTGAAAAAAATTTGAGTAAGATGTGAGGTGCTGAACCACAGTAAAACCTTGCTCTGTAGGAATAAAGGCTTATTAAAATACCTGTTATGTTACAATTAAAAAACAGGGAGGGGAGTACTATACTACACTGCTTAAATTCCTTCCCTGTAAGCATCAGTCTTCCTTGCATTATTTTGCTATGAGCAATGGAGTAAACAAGTTAGAGCTGGGTTATGACTCATTGTTTTATGGGTTATGACACATTATTTTTCTATGAGCAGGGGAGTGAACAAGTCAGAGCTGGGTTATGACATCTGTACATCCCAAACGGCAGTGCACCCTGCCTGGTTTTGAACGCCACTCTTTAGCCAAGAGCACGGTTTCGTCACCTGCGTTTCATAGGTGGGGAAACCAAGGCAGGGTGGAGAGGTGGGACCAGCCGTGGTCTCCTAAGGGAAGAGCAAGAGAGTCAAGACGTGCTCCCTGGGATCCCAGTCCTGCTCCCTCTGCATGGGGGAGCCATCCTGGGCACCCAACGAAAACCCAAAAGGTGGCTCTTGGGAATCTCTGACTCCTCTGAGTCAGGAGCTCCCAGAACTTCACAGAGAGCTGAGCTCCTGAGGGCTGTACAAACAACACGCTTTGCCAAACAGCAGGGCTTAACATTGCATAGAGCAAGTGCTTCATGAAGTACTTTTTTCCTTTCCCTTCCCCGTGTTGGGCTGCAGCTTCCGCTCTGGGGACCTGCTTTACCTGGAGTTCCCTTGAAGAAGAAAGTTCTTTTTGAAATACGTTTAAAAGGACTGTAGTATCAAGACAGTGTGTTTCTCTCTCATTACTATAGTTTAATTCTGGACTATTTCTCAGTAACATGATTTAATTTTTATTTACTTTGCTTGTAAACAGCAAGAAAAACTTGCTCGTCTAAAGAGTCATAGTAGTGCCACAGAGCACTGAAGTATGGGAAAGCAATGGAATTTGCATGTTATCCTTATTTTGCTTAAGAAAGCTGCTTTTTCTTTCTTGTTGGTATCAGAAGTAATTTGGGTGTCCAAAGCTAAGGTTTATTCTGATGACCAGTGACTGAACATTTTAAAAGGGCTGAAAGCCAAGTGCTTAATTTATACTTTTGTTTTTAAATGTCAAGTTTCTATTTTCGTTTATGAGACTTATGAACACAAAACACAGTTTAGTTACTGTTTCCTGGAGTTTCCTTTTCTTTCTCACTTAGTTTATTTTAATCAGGGAAGTCTCCATCACCAACTGTCACCGTACAAGTAACTCTGGGTAAAACAATGTCGGTGTATTTCTCAGCCAGCCCCTCTGGGTATAGCTGGGTTTCCTGTGGCATTGCAGCAGATTTTTTTCAGAAGTTTGTAGTGGGCATGTAGACTTTATGTCCTGCTTTATCACACATTGCTTTTTTTCACACGTCATCATATGATATCCAGAGGTGGCGGTAGTACAGCCACTGCGCGCTGTTCTCGCTTTCTGCCTCAAATCTTCTCTGAGCTGCAGTAATGCTTGTGGCGTGGGAGGTTGCTTCAGTTGCTGTGGCCCAAAGCACGCAGCCTCTGCCAAAACAGATGGAAACAGTTCCCCTATATATTGGTGATGGAGCAATCTTTTGTTATGTGCAAACTTATTCTTTGCGACCTTAGTTATGCCATTAGTTCATCCCATGAGAACTGCCAAATAGTCACTGGTAAGTAGATATCTGTTCTTTGATTAGAATATACATAAGTCATAGAATCACAGAATGGTTTGGGTTGGAAGGGACCTTAAAGACCATCTAGTTGCAACCCCCCTGCCATGGGCAGGGACACCTCCCGCCAGACCAGGCTGCTCAAAGCCCCATCCAGCCTGGCCTTGAACACCTCCAGGGATGGGGCAGCCACAGCTTCCCTGGGCAACCTGGGCCAGTGTCTCACCACACTCACAGTCAAGAATTTCTTTCTAATACCTAATCTAAATCTCCCCTCTTTCAGTTTAAAACCATCCCCCTTGTCCTATTGCTCTGCTCCCTGATAAAGAGTCCCTCTCCACCTTTTCTGTATCATCCTCAGAATATATATAAAAAACAGGTTGGGTTTCTTTTTTTTTTTGTTTTTTTTGGGAGGGGGTTGTTTGTTTGTTTGTGGTTTGGTTTTTTTATGAAACACTACAGAAAACTGTAGATACTGCCAAAAAAAAATCTGGTCCGCAAATATACTTGAAAATATGGAGAATCTCTTTTCCAAGAGTAACAGCTCCACTTAGTGGTGGATGAAAATATGTTCATCTGTTGGAGCAAGTGACAAATGGTGGAGACTTCAGAGCACAAAACACCTGCTTGTTCAAAATCTGAGAGCCGGGGAGACAGGAGGTTGATCTCTTCCATCCCAAAACTGTCAACATTTACCCCTTTTAGGTTTAACGTGGTTTTCCTGGTTTTAAAGGAACATATTTGTTATTGAACCTGGCTAGGATAGGTCACAGGTGCAGGGACGTTATGGTCCTTTGCGGGATTTTCCTTTTTGTCCAAGTATGTCTTGTGCCCTCAGAGGCTGCAGGTTTCCCTACTGCCTTCGGTAGCAGCACTCCAAACGGAAAATACTGAAGCCTGAAAAGTTTATGGATGTTCTTTCATTATGAAGCAATCAGAATTCTGCTAAAAACATGTCTTTTTTGCTTTTTTTTAATTATTGTTAAAAATCAGTTTCCAAAATAATTTTGTAATGCTTCAGTATGGCCAAGCAAAGATCAGCTAAAAGAGATACTCTGCTGAAGTTCAATGCCTCTGCTGGCAGATACTGCCAGATTCAAAAGAAGATTATTGTGGACTTTCAGAGGAATTTTTAAGTAGTGGTGAGGTGATTTGTGCAAGATAACCATGCTGTAAATGAAAATGAAGCAACAAATTTTGGGGGTTTGGTGTTTTTTTTTTTTCCCCTTGTTTTTCATCTGGGTTTCTTGTTGTGTTGTTTGTTTGTGGGTGCAGTTTATTTTAACCCTGCAAATACATGTACTTTGTGATCCATCACCTTGGTTATTGTAGGAATTTTCTTTTCTAACTGTATTTTTAATGTCTTAGTCACTCTATTCTCGTAAGAGAACCTTTGTCATCTACTGTATGTCTAATCCATAAATAATTTGATCATAGCACAGTTTCTTAGTATTTACGTGTTGATATTCATTTTCCATCAGTGAAGAGGCTGATGTCTTTACCTCCTTCACAGCTGCGTCATCTGTATATTTACTGCTAACTTTCTTGTCTCTAATTTCATCTTTATTTAACCGTACTCTGTGTATTTGATTATCTGTTTTTTCTTCATGATGCAGTTCTTGGAGTTGTCTTGTTTTTTATGCTCTTCTGGATAATAATATTGGATGTTCAGATCGGCTGTTGCAAGTTGGAGAGCAAGAAATTAATAGCTAAGAATAAGACTTACCCATCTGTGGGGAGGTAATAGGCTTTCAAAATCTTACAGGTTGGTGTTAGTTTATTTTTCCTGTTCAGCTTGGAGAACAAGGACTAGTTGCCTTCTATTTAAAAATATAAGCCACTTCTTCAGTAAGTGATTTTTCTTTCTCATTGCTCTTACAGGTAGTTTGAATATGTGCTGTTCCCTCACTTATTTCCTTTCACTGTCTGAGCTCCAACTTCCAGTGTTAATTTTTTTTCAGCATTAACTTCTGACTTCTCTTATGAATTGCTTTCTCAGGGTTTCTGGTATACCAGTGCTCAACAGAGAGCTTCTGCGTGGCAGGAGACTCTATAGGTACCAGGGCAAACTCTCACAAACAGCATTAATGCCTCTATCAGATTTTCTGTGTGGTTTCCGTGCTCTCTGATTTAAGTAAAAGAACAGTGCATGTTTCTAAATACATCTTTGCCTCTTAACAGTAAAACAGTTTTCAAGTGAAGTGGCCTGTGCTGGGACAATCATTAAGCATCCCCTCAGAGGTGCCAGGATGAGGGCAGCTGATGAGTTTTAGTCAACTGCATCTCTAAGATGAGTTGAGCTGACCTGAAGTTTGGGCTATGTTTCTTGATCTCTGCAGATTGTCTACCTAATGGAAGAAGAAAGGGACAGGAGGGAAGAGCGAAGGTTTAAACTGGTCCAGATGTGTTGAAGCTTTCACTGACTTTATGTGCAAGAACTTTGTCTAAAATAAAGGTAGCTGAAGTGATGGGAAAATAGCATTTTGCTTCCTAGCGTACTGAACACGTAGAAAAGCACATAAGAACATCCATTGAGAATGGACCATCACATTTGCCTGTTTGCTGACAGCTTTGTAGACAGCTACATCCTACATTCGTAAATTAAATTGAAAAAGTCATAGTATGTTTTCAGAGGGTAAAAAAATTGGTCTATGAAACGAATTTGCCAGCTTTTTGCAGTAAGTGTTTTTTGAGCCCAGATTTGTATTTCTAATAGCTTATAAGTGGCATGTATTTTTCACTGTGAGGGTGGTGAGACACTGGCCCAGGTTGCCCAGAGAAGCTGTGGCTGCCCCATCCCTGGAGGTGTTCAAGGCCAGGCTGGATGGGGCTTTGAGCAACCTGGTCTGGTGGGAGGCGTCCCTGCCCAGGGCAGGGGGGGTGGAACTAAATGATCTTTGAGGTCCTTCCAACCTAAGCGAATCTATGATAATATGTCCCAAGGTGCATAGTAGGTTTCTCCGTCTTCCCTCCTGTTTCACCTTTGTACGTAGGGCCCAGAGTTGTGGTGTGTGAGCCCTTGCCAGTAGCATCAACGTAATCAAGGCATTGGCAATCATCGCTGTATTCCTGATACTAACCACATTACTCTCTTTATGTGGCAGGCCTATTAAAGCTTGGTCTTTGCTAAGTACAGAAGAGGACATCCCAGACCTACTAATGTGGCAGATGAATGGAGAAAAACGCCCTGCCTGGTTTTGAAGCTTTGCTCATAGATTCATGAAGGCTGGGGTTGGAGGCAGCCTCGTCTGCCCTGTTCTGTTGCCTCAAGGCAGCATCATTCCAAGCAAACACTTGCCTAAACTATTTTTTAAAACTTTTTAAGATGGGGTCGGGGTCCCTGCAGTGTCTCCAAACAGCCTGTTCCAGTCCTCCATTCCCCTTGCTGTTGGGAATCGTTCTGGCCTAGATCTCTGTTTAAGGCTGCTGTTCCTTGTCTGTTCTTTTATGGAGAAGAGATTCTGCTTTTTGCTTTGCTGGAGGTTCCCTCCTTTCTTCTCACCTCTGACTAATCAACCACAATAATGTGATTGTGGTTGCACATGGGATTTCATTTCCCTTGATTGGACTAGCAGATCATTAGCGTTCTCTTTCTAAGGACTCATTTATGTGAGTGAGTATTTCAGCATCTTTACTGTGGGGGTGGTGAGACACGGGCCCAGGTTGCCCAGAGCAGCTGTGGCTGCCCCATCCCTGGAGGTGTTCAAGGCCAGGCTGGATGGGGCTTTGAGCAGCCTGGTGTGGTGGGAGGTGTCCCTGCCCATGGCAGGGGGGTTGGAACTAGGTGATTTTCAAGGTCCCTTCTAACCCAAACTATTCCGTGATTCTATGATCCTGCTTTGCTCGCGCTGCCCATTGCTTTCAGGGACAGGCAGCGCCCAGCTCTGCCTGCACACCGTCACCTGCCTGGTGAAGCATTGCCCTGAATTTCCAGGCTCTTCTTCTGTTGAGATCTTGGAAACTGAATTCGCTTCTGCATCTATCCTGTCTAGAGAGTATTCCAAAATGTTTTGTTGTCCCTTTTTGTTGTCTAATAGTGCCTTTTTGAATATTAAGGTGACGAATGGTGAAGAAAACCACGCCAAGCTTTCAAGTTTGACAGCGATTTATTGTCAGATGTACCTCCTTCTGTGAGACGCATCTGTGCTTCCAGTCATTTTTTTAAAACCTTAATCAAGAAGGGTATTCTAAATGCTTTCTCCTGGAAAATATGTCCAACAAAGCTGCTGAACTGAGGAAAAAGGAGTTAGTTTGCTGTTCACGCTAGCCTGCAGCACACAGTTATAAAGAATAACAAGTTTAAGCTGAAAAATGAGATCTGTCTTTTCCTTTTGTCTATTGCTCTTGCGTAACTTCAGAAACTAACCCTAAAAGAGTTCTGAACTCAAATGTGGGCAAAGCCTCAAAATGAAAGAATCAGTAGAAAAAGTTACAGAACGTTTGACATAATCATTTTATTGGTACAAGTGCGTTGTTTTGTGGCTTCCTCCCTTGAAATTCTGTATCATGGTTGCTTATGATGATTTCTCATTTTGAATGCCCTAAAGCATGTTGTATCGCTCACAGGTTTGCAGAGATAATGTCTCTCTCCTAAAATGCCCATCTGTTATTTTTCGGCATGACAACACAAATAAAGGTGATAAATAATGTGAAAGTAATGGGAAAGAGAGGGCAGGTGGATGAGATGTAGAAATGAATTTGTTTATAGTATTAAAGGTGACCGATTTTAAATGTGGTACAATAAAATGAGCTATTAGCAACAAGTTTTCATTCAGATAGAACTCTGAATATGTTTTTTTTCCAAGTGAGGCTTTTCAAGAAATAGCGTTTGAATTTGAATAGTAATTAGTCCAGACTTTTGGTAAAATCAGACTTTTATACTGGGTGTTTAAATCCCTTTCGCTACAGCAGTGCTGCGACACTAACTTCGCGAGAGCAAGTTTTGCTTTACATCAGAATAAAAGCCCAAGTCTAGATGTCAAATCTGCCTACCTGTTCCTGGAAATAAATGTTGGGAGGCAAATGCCAGCGTAGCGTAGTGAATTGAAATTCTGAGTACTGTCAATGCCATTTGCAGAAAGAACCTGGGGAAAAAGACTTGCATATGGAATAAGATGATTCCTTATTTGCTGATCAGTTGCTATACCAGAATTTATTACAAAATCTTGGCTATCTTTTCTAGTGCATCTTTGTAGCATGTGGGAGCTTCAGTTTAAATTGGCTATTTGCTTTATTTAAGAAAAAGTAATAAAGAAAGCTCCACCATTCGTTTTGTATTTTCTGCTTGAAATACATTTTTGCTTAAAATAAGAACCCACCAGGTTGGCCTTTTTCTGAATTAAATGTCTGCATTTAATACATTTAGAATAGGAAGCTCATCGTTCAGACATGCTTTCCTGGTCCTTTAATTCCCCTGTCATATTCTGCTGTGTGTGATTATGTGAACTGTGACTGTCTGTCTGTGTAAATTAGGCTGGGTATTCTGGTCTAGATAGAGCTAGGAATTAAATGCTGCTTTGTCAGCCATCTCCCTCTCGCTCCGCTTTAATGTAATAGAGAATCAGAAAACTTGTTTTACTTTTAGTTTTTGCTTACATTAAATATTTAGCACTTCGTTCTAGTTGAGAAATCTCTGAGATTAGGTTTTTGGAGCAAAACTTGCAGAAATCGTCGTCTTGATTGGCTGCTTGGGCTCTGAAGGAGACAGGGTAGGAAATCTTTGGGGGGGGGCGGGGGCGATCTGATGTTTTTTTCAGTAACATGTTCTTGTTTCTTGTGTGCACCACGGTGGCCTTTCTGGGCAATTTTTCCTGAAAGTAGAACACCATCAGAGGCAGGGTCTTGGCTTTGGGAAGGAGTGGGGGGGGGGAGCTGTGCACAAAGGGAATTACCCTGGGTTAGGGTGGATGGCCAGGGGTGGGTGAGTCTCCTGGCTGCGTCCGCACCGACCCTACAGGGTCAGTTAATTAAACAACCTGCTTCAATTGGGCACCTTCTGAAAATCACAGAAGATAACGGAAACGGGTTGCACGCTTGAGTTCTTGTGGTGAAATTTTCCACTAAATGCTGTAGGACAAGTAAGTTACCACCTGTATTTAGTGCAAATGTATTATGGTTTGAGAAACCCACAACAATCTATTGTCGTTTAGACAATTATTCTCTCAACTGATGACCCCTCCCCACCTGAGAAGGGGAATCGGGGGGAAAAAAGCAAGGAAACCCAAGGGTTGATATATAAACAGATTTAATAGAATAAGGCTAAATAATTAGCATTAATAATACAAAAGAAGAAATACTGATCCCTATCCCAATATAAAATATACAAGGATTTTACTCAGCCCATTCCATCAGCAGGAAGCTGTGCACTCCCAGCAGGGGACAGCAAATGTGGGACACTGCGAGCGCTGCGGCTTTGGGAGGAAGGGAAGGGCTCACGGACCGACACTGGGGCAAGGAGTTCTCAGGATCACAGCCATCAAGGACAGAGAGAACTTCACAGCAAACTTTCTAATTTATATTGAATGTGACGCTCATGGTATGAAATAACCCTGTTGGCCAGCCTGGGTCAAGTGCCCGGGTCTCGCTCCTCCTCATCCCTGCACCTGCTGAGCTTGAAAACACTGAGACCTGGAAACCCATGTAGACTAGCAGGCTATATAGTAAATATTTTCACAAATTCAGACACTAGAGTGTTCTGAAAGTGCAGTTTTCCCCAGCATTAGAAGAGAAATTAGTCCTGTATGGCTAAAACCAGGATGAAGTGTTATGTGAGCAAGGGATGAAAGCCGGGGGGCGTTTGGGAGTGTTTTCCCCCCTGTATGGCACAGCAGGCAGAGAGGAGGCATCGTCGGTCCTGGATCGTGAGGGCGAGTGCTGGGTAAGCTTTTCTGAGCAGCTCTCTCCATTCATTTATATTCTGACCCACAAAACCCCTGTACACGGAAGCAAAGCCTGCTTCAGATGGTGTTCACTCGCGCCCTGCTGCTGTTTAGTCTGCAATGGACGTTTTACTTCTGACCAAAACAAGACTGTGCCCAGATCACCTGAAATTAGGGGCACAGCTAATCCTTTTTATCATGAATATGTAATAATCTATTAAACCACAGCTGTGAGATGACAAAAATCTTATCTAAATGAGAATTTTAGGTAAATTGTTGCAAGAACTTTTAATGTGTAATTAACTTTTTACACTTTTAATACCTTATTTATCTTGAATCAGTAGAGTGTGAAATGTGAGTCCATCCAACTCTTCTCTACTGTTTTTTCAAGAATAGTTATAAAATTTTTCTTTTGTTATTTGATATTTATCTCCCAAATGAAACGTAGTGCCCAAACTGTCCTTTAAATTATGTTGTTTCGGATGCTGTGTTAATAACTGCGCTAAGTGGATCTGTATCAAATACAATTTGGCAGATGTTCCGGCAGTTTTGAAAGCTGTATTACTGAATTTTCTGAAAAGGGGAGACATCTTATTTTCTGATATTTATGCTACAATTAGATGAGAAGGTCTCGCAAATGGAAGATGGAGAGAGGATGCTGCTGGGCATTGGGCAGCACAGCCTGGGTATCAGGCTCCAGCTTCACGAGCTCAGTACGGTGCGGTACACTGCAACATTTACAACGAAATGAGTTTGATGACATATAATTCATATGGCTATTATTGATTCACAGTTGCGTACAACGGGTTTCTAAATTGCTAGAACCATTTTGTTTAGGTTTTGGGGAGGGTTATTTCCTGCTAGAAGGACATGTCTCCTATAGCTAAGTGGGCTGTGCTGGAGTTGCTATCAGTGGTATTCTTTGCCAGCTGGAGGGAGGAAGCTGATAAAGAAGGCAGACAGCTTTGGAAACGAACCTTTAATACTACATTAGGCATGTTTAAAACCAGCAGTGTGTTTCAGCCACTCTTAGCATATGTTTATTCATAGAAAATCAGCAGTAAAATATACTTGCCAGCGCACACAAGAGACAGAGTCTGCATGAGGTCGTTTCTCTTTCAGACATCAAATACAGAAGAGTGTCTTGGTAATTGTTTTACAGTGGGGTTCTAATCATACTCTAGGCATAAGCTGAGCCGAGCAACTTGCCTTTTAATAGAAAAGTATTTGCTTTTAAGCTTGTTCAACTTGCCACTTTTTTTTCCGGTTTTATGTGTCTGAGAGTGTTTTTTACATTTATATACGGTCATGGATATGTGTTTGCTCTCGACGCAGTTCAGAATATCATTATGTAAAATGCCACTGTCTGGGGCAACATTATGATGGATAAATCTCATTTTTGACCTGGTAGCTGTATGGTATTAAAACAGCATATGTTGCAGCCATGTAGTACAAAATATTCAGTGTGGAAAATGGAAAAAATGGCAACACATTTAATGAAAAAAGTATTTTTGACATAAGTCACCTTCAAAGGCAGATAATCTGGGAGTCCAATTGAATATGTTGGTTGATCTGAGATAATACCGCGCAATTGCATGTGCTCAAGGTATGGAAATATGTGTCAAAAAAGAATTAAAATATCCATTATTGTGTAAAATGTAGCTCTGCATTAAGTAACTGGATAGGATTGTACCTGCAGGCAGTTGTAATTTAACTTGGAGCATATTATTTAAAAATAGTGGCCACCAGCAGAACAGTAGCCAGATGACAGAAAAATAAGAGTTCTGGCTTCTTGAAAACCGTTGTTATTAGGAAAATCATCTGGCAGTGTAATAGCAGCAAGTGTTACTGCTTTCAGCCTCTTATCTTTGGTTGTTAGCTGTCTTAATAGAGTTTAATATAATGGAAATTAATTGACCTCCATAACTTAATTGATGCCATTTCATTCAGGTTTTTTGCTCCCAGCGTATTCTTCATTCTGAATTGATACTGCACCATCATATTCGTTTTTTCACGTGAAGCTTCTCCTTTCTTATTGTTTTGCATTATCTATATCTGGGCCAAATTGCTTCTTGAATCTTGACAAGGCAGCAGAAGTGAACTTTTTTTCTGGTTTAGCTTAGGTGTAGTGGCAATCTGAGACGAGCCTGGAAAGATTGTGTGAATAAAATGTCATTGAATAAAGTGACATAAAATGACATCTTGTAGCTGTTCAATGTTTTCTGTGGTTCCGCTTACTAACATAACATATAAGATTAAACTGAATTTCTGCCAAATTCGTGACCCATACAGAGTTGCACCCCTGAGCTCAAAGCTTGCTATTCTGAGTGCAGTGGTCTATACTTACGAAATGTTTCTTAGATTTTCTAGTGTCCTGAAAAATAAAATGTAGTAATATACCAAATGTGATTAATTAAAAGCCTGAAGATGATACCCTTACATGTTACGTTGTGCTGTTAAATAGTAATATTTCTGTTTCTGGGGTGTTTTCTTCAGACCAGAACTGAGAACAAAGTGGACTGTCCTCACTGGAAGTGTAGCAGTTTGGCAGACTGGCAGGCTGAGCGTGATGGGCACCAGGATCTATAAGTTTGTTTTAATACCCTGCCGTTACACAGCCTGAAATAGGAAACTGCCAGGTCTGACTCTGGGGACTTTGCCTGCTAAAAATAAATACGCTTACTAGTTTTCAGAGATTTTTCTTTAAAGACTCTCAGTTTTTGCACGTAGTTTTAATGATTTATACCATAAGAGCATTTTGCTCAGCAAGGGGTATGATGTGGGAAACTCTCTAAAGCTTTGCTCCCTAAAGCAAAACAACTCCATGGAACAGTCCCCGGTTGCGGGAAGGCACAGCACAAAAATCACATACAGTATTTACCAAATCAGAAGTGATGTTGAAAATTGCATGAAGAATTATATCTCTTAATTTTGCCTATAAAACACATCCCCGAAATGGAAATAAATTATATTTGCATTTTTCTGATGAAGAGTGGGAAGTTATTTGAAGTGAGAGATTTGTTAGTGCTTTCCATGTTTAAGTGCTAAATAAATTCAGTAAAGAATAGAAAAAGAACAGACATCAACTGCCAGCAAAATCTGTCTCTGACAAAACCTTAAATCTTTTCACCTTTTTTCCCCACCCTCGGGTTGGTTGTTTGGTTTTTTTTCCAACCCCACTATTCTGGTATTCTCTGTCCTTTAATATATCTTTCCCTGAAAACGAGAAGCACAAGAGGCGAGATGTGGCTAACGTTGCTACATAAGGAATTGTTGTCTGCAAGAGAAAGGTGAGACCAAGGGAAAGGGTATGGTCGAGTAATGTGGGCAGCAGGGAAACAAGGAGCAGAGAGAATGAGCTGTACCTGTGCTAAAGTGGAATAAGAGCGAGGGAAACGCTCTCGCAGAAGTAGCTCCGGTAAGTGCCAAACCCCTTAATGCTGGGGCATTGGGTGCTTGCTCCCAGGAGCAGCCATGGGAAGGAGCGTGATGAGTTAGGGGGGATTTTGTCTATATATTTGTCAGTGAAAGGACAAAATGGGCTATTTGGAAAATAACCCTAAAAATCTGTCAGTGAAGAATCAGTATAAAGTTCATGTGCTTGTTCCATGAATCATCTGTGTAAATCTTCCCCATAATTAGTTTTAATTCATATTATATAACTTTAATTATATATTATAACCAAAGAAACTCATTTATTAGGAAGGATTTGAGGTATTAAATAAGTAGACTGCATAAATAACTAGCATGGATGGTGTTGAGGAAGGGTATTATCTCAAAGGATATTTGAGATCTGTGGAACAATTTGGGTGTTTCACCTGCACTTGGTGAAATAGTTCTGGCTTCGATGCTGCCTACTCCATCACTACCTCTGCATCCTTCCTCTGCAGTCTCCCAATGAAGCAGCCCTCTGTTGCTCCATGAAAACCAAGCTCTTTCTCTCTTTTTTTCATTTCTGTAGCCATTACATATTGTGGAATACTTTGGGAAGTAGCTTGGCTCTTTTCAGTTTGATTCTTGGTAATTTCTTAATTATTTTTTTTCTCCTACCTCTAGTTCAGTCTTTGGAAGTTTGTGTAGAGGTTTCCTGGGAAGGTTCTGTATTGCAGAATCGGGAATTTGGCTGTGAGCAAGTGGAAGGGGAACATGGGGACGCGTGAAGTTGGCTGTGAGTGACAACATTGGGAATGTTAAGGGCTGACTTCTTTCTGTGTTATAATTTCCAATTGTCTTTGGTCCACCACACACAAGTGTTGCTTTACAGTTGATGAAAATTGAGACATGTGCGTTGTGACTGTATGCTTCCTCAGAGCAGCTGTGGTAGGCATCCCAAATTATGAGCGGTTGCCTGAGCTGGCAACAGGTTGTGTAGACAGACCCTATGGGGGAACATTGCTGCTAGTTTTTGGGCAGATGGGAACAATCTCAGAAGAATTTGGACCTCCTTTGCCTTGACCGTTTCTTGAGCGTGGACATTTCTTTGTCACTACCACAGGAAAAATATGGTTGAAGTTAATTATGTCCTTAAAAAGTCGGTGATTGTGCTGGTTTGGTCATGGCTGTTCAGCTTTATATACTGTGGAGCCAAACCCTTTCAGAAATTAAGAGAATCATATCTATCTTCATCAGTTACATTTGAATCACATTTTCTTGATATTTTCTTTGCCAGTGCAAGCTTGAAGGCGGTATATTAAGTGGCAGTTGAGCTTCTGGAACTCATGGTGTGGATGGCCATGATCTGGTGAGACACGATTGGGTAATCTTCTGTCTCATCGCATCCCCACTCTTCTGTGTCCTGTGGCATGGGCAAAACTTTTTTCCTGTGGCAGCAAGGTAGCCACAGTTTTCAGAAAGGCACCATTCTTTTTCATTGGAAAAATCTGTCTCAGTGCACTGAAAAGTGGTTTTTGGTTTGGTGTTGGTTGGTTGGGTTTTACCTGCCAGACAAAGGTGAGTTGGAGTAATGGGCTGTGATTTAGAGCTGATAGTGTATGGATAAGAAGAAAATGGTTAAACATGAAATGGGTTTTGGCTATGGAGTGTTTCATCTGGGAAGGCAAATTGTTTGGGTCAGATCAAACACTTGTGCTGGAGAATGATCTATCAAGTCATCTTTACTTCAAGTTGCTGAGTAATGCCAAAGGTGTTCATCACTATCATTGCAGGGAAAAGCTCCCTCATCATCTTCAATTTCAGTATGACTATAGATTAGCAAGTAATCTGTAACTCAGTTTGATTTGAAACTGGATGCGGTGGCACAAGTAATTGTATTTATTCTCCCTGTCTTCTGTGAAACCCCCACCCTTCTTGTCCCAGTGCTAGTTGGGAGGCTTTTCAGAGGTTATGAAGGCTGTTCTTAACTTGTCCTCTGGTGCACAGCGATGAGTAGCTGAGCATGCAATGGCCAAAACAATCCTGGAGCCTGCTGACCCATGCGGTGAGAGACAGGGATGTCTCCTGTGTGGTGGTGCCAGCTGTTAGCCTGAGCCTTAGAATTTAAAAGGAAGGAAATGAAACTGTGTGGGGCCACCATCCCTCAGCATCTGAATTTTCCCGAAAGCTTTAAATTATGGCAGCGTTTAAGCCGCCCTGGATAGTGTGTCCTGGTGAAACCCCTTGCAGAACGCAAACTTTGCATAATGCTCGTAGTGTGCTACAACCACTTGATGGCACCCTTTGATTTGGTACATACCTCATTAGCCGTAGCATAGTGCAGTGTAGCTGGAGTATTTGTAATGGAATAACACGTAAGAACTAAAGACTGCAAGGTATCTGGTTAATGTAGAGATGAAATGAATGAAACAGCAAGGCTAAGCTTTCCTGACCCTTCATGAGAGAATAGATGAAAAAAGGAAGAATAAGCTATTGTGCCGAAGGGAGATGATGAAATTCAAGATCCACACACATAATCTCTGGCTCAGCCTCTGAAATGTTAATCCCTGGGTAGAATTATTTGAGCTGTAGATTGCAATTTATCATCAAAATGGCACTGTGTCAAACAATACTTCTTGTATGTGTGATGTTTAGAACTATCCAATTTTAATATAAAATGGTTCACAGAGCGCTGTCTAACATTTAAGTAGCAACTCGTTAAGCTCAGGATGTTTTTGCTCGTTTCTGTAGACCTGTGCTAATTGTATGGAGTTATATTCCATAGATCGCTCTTAGGGTCTTTTACTAGCCATATAGAATGTTTTAGGGAGTGATCTGTTTTGATCTGAGCAGTGACAGGTGATGGGACTGCTTGATAGTAATTCTAACAGAAAGTGGTCTGGGATGTTTATTTTGAGGCGCACAGTTAATTTTTATAGCAAAGAAATCTGCCCAAAAATTGCTGATGGCTTAAAAATCCCCAGGATTTGAGATTAATGTTTTGCCAAGTTGTGCAAACAATTATTTTGAGGTTACAAAAAATATTTTCTCATTATGTTTTACAAGCTGGAACGCTGTTCAGGATTTTCTTTCCTTGCTTTTAAAATATGCCAGTAGAGGGAGTAGAAAAATTACCATCCCAGTAAGGATAAAACATCCTGCACTAAAATTCAGCCCTTTCTCCTTTTGAAATCTTAGTGTTT
This sequence comes from Chroicocephalus ridibundus, assembly GCF_963924245.1. Classification (NCBI taxonomy): domain Eukaryota; kingdom Metazoa; phylum Chordata; class Aves; order Charadriiformes; family Laridae; genus Chroicocephalus; species Chroicocephalus ridibundus. Next base: position 20,956,359 of record NC_086286.1, read on the forward strand.
CATACTGTAGTCTGTTCCTGAAAGTAAAAGATCGAGTACCTTGAGAAAATGGAATTAGAAGAAGATAAACACAGCCCGGTTAATTTCTGAAATGTAGGAATGTGTAAAACAGCTTAAGTATTAGAGCAGAATATTTAAATACAAAGATATATTTAGAAAAATGAATTGTACTCCTCCCCCACACCCCCCCCACCAGCACTTACGGCTTGTTTGAAAATCGTCAAGTAATTTTATTGTTATAGCAAAACCCAACATGTTTTAATGTATGCAAATAAATTAATTTCTCTGCATTTATTTTTAAAAGTGGTGTCTATATAAACGTGCAATTAAATTGTGTAAGGTTTTCGCAAATAGAAAATACTTAAAAATAGGGATTTTTGTTGCATGGCTCACATTCTTTGCTTGGGAAAGGTGGGAGACTGAAGGAGGAGAAGGGAGGAAGCCGAGTGTAAACCTTGCCAGGCTGGCAAATTCATAATTCCTCCGTGGAAGTTTTGTTTTAGAAGGCGCTGAGATTTGAAGCGGAAACTATTGGGTGATCTTCCTGTGTTTAAAAAGTCTCTTTTGGTGTGGTGGTAATTAAAATCTCCTCTACAAATGTGCCAGTATCAACAAGAGATTTTGCAAGCCTTTGGGGCGTGTGGTTGGCGGGTCCGTCCCAGCGCTGGGGAATGGTAGGGCTGACTGAGCAGTCGGGGTGGCTGGGAACTGAACTATGAAGGAGACATTTGTCTTGGAGTGAGTGGGACCTTTCGTGTTAATCCCTCCAACCTTTATATCGTAGCATTTCGTGATGGTATTTAGTCAACGTATAACTTGTATTGTGCTTTTGTGATCCCTCAGATCCCCCATCAGAAATGAGTGACTGTGTGGAATAAGTATCAGCGTTAGAAAAGAATTATTCTTTTATTTTGTATTTTTCCTGCACTGTGGCCTTTCTTCCTCAGAGGCTGGTGCTTTAGTAGCGCATGTACTCTCTAGATTTATAATATTTATAAGTGGATACTCAGGAGATGAGTGTGATTACATTGAGTGTGCAGCTGTTTATTTGTGCATGCAGTTGTTTTCTGCGCACCTTAGATAAACATGTTATCAGGGTATATCTGAGCACAGATATTCACATCTTAAAATTATACGTACCAGTAAGATCACTTGTGTTCACAACTGCATATGACAGCGCGTGCTTAATTTTCAAAAGCATAGGCTGAGAGCTTCGCCGCCGCCTGCCCAGCCCAAACAGAGTATATAAGCACCGTCAGCAGAGTTTTGCTGGTTTAGAAAAAGTATTTTTCCCCTCTACTTGCCTTTTGCATGTCTCGGTGGTGTGAGCTGCTACAGGAGTTGCTGTTTCTGGGTTTTGCTGCTGCATCAACCTTGGTATTTTAGCTGTTGGGGCTTGCACTTGCTTCCTTGCTGATGTTCTGCCTCCTTGTTAGTTCTGTATCTTACACTGAAAACAGGCGAGCTTTCAGAAAATGAGTGTCCGACTAAATTACACAAAGGCGTATTTTGTGCTGTGGCATCTATTTGTATTAGGTGGTTAAAGTTTTTGCCACTTAAAACCTGTCATGCCTTAGTCGAGTCTATGGATGTGGGGGTTTTTTGGTTGCAAATATGTTCAAAACTACTACATGTTTACTACAATCAAGAAAGTTATGTTTCATTCTTTCATGCCACTATGAAAGATAAAACTTGGATTTGATAAACGGAGAGTTCAAGTTTGGTTTGGTAATAACCTTTATATTGTGACCCCTTAGTTATGTATGAATTTGAGGATCAGGTTTGATCGACTTAGTAACACTGAGTTATTGAAGTGTTTGTTTGTTTAAACTTCCATCGAGTATGAGACACTTGATTAAGTTTCTTGTGTCCCGTTTTGCAGCATGGTGGTAATTAAACAAACATAAAATCTGTCTTTAAACCAGAAATTGTACAGGAGCAAGTCACAACAAATCTTGATAGTGTTGTTTTGCATTCTGGCTGGAAACGGTATGAAGAAGTCTGTTAAAGAACAGCTTTTAAATGTGTCCAGGATGTGTACATGGATTTCACTGTCAAGCTTTTGCAAATTATTTTCTTCTAAGTAAAGATTTCAAATTGCTGTACGTAAAAAGAACAAAAGTTTTTTGTCTCTGTTTTTTTTTAAAAGTAATTCCACTGTATTTTAGAGCTGCAAATAGCAGGAAAAAAACCCCCACGTTTGTGTACAGTGCCTGTGGATTATTTTTACTGAAGCGAAGCTAATGGCTGTCCAGAAAACTTTGTTCTGAGCTTACTGTGATACCTGGCTTCTATATTTCTCTATAAGGAGTGTACTGAAAATAAATAGCGGTAGTCAGTCTCTCTGTTATAACTTTATCTTTCGAAGGAAACCCAGGCTTAAGTGCCCGACCGAATTTTGACTTGACCACATCAAACCTGAACAGATTTTTGTAATGCGTGTCGTGAGCTTCTGCATTCCCGAGCTAATTGAATGTAAAGGGTCACGCAGAATTCTAGTATTTGCTGGTGAACCTGCACAGACAACAATAATTACTACATTGAAGCTTGTTTTCTGTGCAGTTGAAGCGCAAGAGCATACCCTTGGTTTTGTTTAGGATAGGTCTGGATTAATGCTGGTTTACAATTATTACTCGCAGGGCATTATCATTTCAGATCTATGCATCTACTTTTAAGGTACGCCAATTGCTGTAATTAATTAAAGTGCTGCAGATGCTGCTGGTTAAGCCAATTTAAAGAACAGAGCGTGAATTTCCAGTTATGTGAGCTAGATAATGATAATGCCTTAACGTGGTAGTCGCTCTTGTGAGCCAATTACGGCTCTAGATAGCTGAAGCAGGTCCGTGGCTCACTCTCTGCCTTCGTCTGTTCTGAGAATACACGGCTCCTTTTTATGCCTTTTACTGCTGAGTAATCTTAGTTTTCCTCCCTGGTTGTGGGGTGGTCCAACTGACAGCTTTTACTCTTAATAAGCTTAGAGGTAATAATCCAAGTCCTGCAGGTCACATGTACAAATATGCCTTTTAGTTTCATTTTTTCCTGCTCTAGTTTTGCCAAAGCATCAGGCTCCCTGTAATATTATACGAGTGCCATTCCTAACTCCCTGGGACTGAAGCATTACTTTCTGATAATTGATGAATGCAGGAGTCGTGTAAGTGTTTTTACATAACAATAATTACAAGATTAAGTCTGCTTATGTTTGTCTTGCTTTTTTTTTAAATTTGCTTTTATTGTGGAATATTTTTAAGTATGTATGGGTCAAATATTAAGCAAATTAACATTGAGATTTTTTTTGGTTCCATAAGTTAGGTTAACTTCACAGCCAATAAGTAAAGAAAGTATTTTCCTTAGAGATAGTCTGTATTTATTAATTTATTCTTGTATTTGTTTTAGATGGCAATGTGATATGTTAATAAATAAACCATTAGCAACGTCTTTGCTTTTTGTACACATGTGAACTTGTTTCTAGGAGAGCTTTAGAAATGTTGAGAGTTCTTCTGCCTGTAACACTCCAGGAACATTCCTGATGCAGCTGGAATGTTGAGAATAACATCTTTTAAGAGAATGTATAAAAATGGATTATCTGAAATTGATACTTTCTTTGTAACACTTATTTTTGTGAATTATAATTTGCACAAGTCTAATAATATTTTGTGTAGATATTCTAGATAAATGGGAAGCTGAATAATCCGCGACATACTTGGTGTTTGACTTGCCAGTGCCCAATTTCAAGTTTCAGGCTTACATTAGGGAGACTCCATGACATGGAATATTTCTGTATTTTTGGAGTCAGCGATATGGTTGTGTCAGGTATATATGAGTCGGGCTAATATTGTATGAATAACTTCAGGAGTGGCAGCTCCTCAGCACCGTGGAGTGGCTGAACCGTAAGAAAATGAGTGCAGCCGAATTCATATGCAAAATGGGGAGAGAGTGGAATTTTCCTAGAATCGGAGCAGAGGGAACAGGTTTTCATCCTGGATCTTTAAAACGTAAAGCCTTCAAGGTCGGTGAGGGCTCCGAGAGCCCGGTGTAGATGCATGGAGAAGGGGCCCAGGACAGAAACAGGGGAACATTGTTTTGTAGTAGTTGAAGCTTGGGCCCAGGCAGCGAAGGAGGAGGTAATTGGCTGCAGAGGAGAAAGAATCCATAATTTCTGAGAGGGAGTGGAAGAGAACAGAGTGCACTACTTAGCTGTCTCTGGCCTCATTCCAGAGAGTGGAAATCAAGACAAGAAAGCGCATGTGAGCATTTATCGCTTTGTCCTTTTGTGTGCTCTTATGTGACCTGAAGCAAAGGAAAAAAACCCCACCTTTTTGGGGAAAAAAAAATAAAATCTTTGTTTCACTTCAGCCATCCCCTATCTAAGGACAGGGAGCTGAATACACAGAGTCTGGAATAGGAAGACTAAATACCCATAAAATACTGGGGAGCCTGAAAATGCACCCACATGGGTGGTTTCTGGCTCCTTCCTGTGCTCCCCGCTTCATGCTGCTGCCCCTTCCACGCACCGACACTGGTGCTCACCTGGCCTTTGGAGAGCTCATTCTTCTCCTTGACCCCACCAAAAATGTGGTAGGTTGTTGATTTGGGTTTTTTTCATGGGTGAGTTTTCTGCTGGTTTAGTCAGAGGAAGTGGGTTGTCAAAAAAGAGCCAGCGAAGTGCCAGGCAGGAGCAGGAGATGAGTTAGGACTCAGATACCACCTAATCGGGTAGGACTTGTGATCTCGTATGTCTGCTCTGGATGACAAAGTTGGGGAGAAATGGGTGTTTCTGGGAGCCCTCGTCTTCTCGTGCCCTGCAGGAGCTCACACCTTGCACCACAGCACGGCTGCTCCATCCAGATGGGCCTGATGCCTTCACTGGACCTTTCTTGTCCTCCTGTCTGCCGCATATCGTCGCTGGAGGGACCTTCCTCCACATGAGGCTTGGGCACTTCAGACAGCTGCCAGCTAACAACCACGTCCCTTCACGGGGAGCAGAGACCCGCTGCTTGGAGACCATGTAGCCTGCTTGGATCAAACCAAGCTTTCCATCTTCTCCTGTCCTGCTGTTCTCTCATCCAGTGCTGTGGTATTTCAGGGGCACCGCAAGACATCATGTTCTGTGTGGAGCACTAGCCATCTTTACCAAACTCCACTTGCTTCAAGTTTCATAGAATTGCAGAACGGTTTGGGTTGGAAGGGACCTTAAAGATCATCTCGTTCCACCCCCCTGCCATGGGCAGGGACACCTCCCACCAGACCAGGCTGCTCAAAGCCCCATCCAGCCTGGCCTTGAACACCTCCAGGGATGGGGCAGCCACAGCTTTTCTGGGCAACCTGTTCCAGTGTCTCACCACCCTCACAGGAAAGAATTGCTTCCTGATATCTAATCTAAATCTCCCCTCTTTCAGTTTAAAACCATCACCCCTTATCCTGTCGCTCCACTCCCTGATCCAGAGTCCCTCCCCATCTTTCCTGTAGCCCCTTTAGGGACTGGAAGGGGCTCTAAGGTCTCCCCAGAGCCTTCTCTTCTCCAGGCTGTTTCCCTTGGTTTTGGCTGTTTCCTGCCTCACATTATGTTGGACTCTTTCTCCCTGGTAGTAAGATGAAACCCCTGAGCTCATGCTTTGTTTTTGGTGATGTTTAAGAAAGACACTTCATAGATTTACTTTTGTGACAGAGATGGTAGTGGAGGTTTTATAAGGTGCGATAACATCAGTCTTTGTTGGAAGTTTAGAAAAGAATGAGACCGCATTGCCTGCGTGAGATTTGTGGCTTAGAAGTCATTGTGGCCAGACCTCCTCCTAACCTAGTAAGAGCTGCACTTGCTGCTAGGTAGTTACTCTAAAAATAAATCCCCTCTTGCAAAATTATGCATAATAGTGTGTGTGTGTAAACCCAGAGATAGAATCTCCTGTTTTATAAGGGCTAATAATTTGTTCCCAGACTTAACAAGGTGCTTAATCGCATGGCTTTCTTTAACTTGATTTAATTACAAGTAGATCATATGCTTGAAGTCAGGCATGCGCTTAAACACCTTCCTGAACTGCACTGCATCCTTTTTGGTGTCGCCATGTTGCTGTTTAATGGACGTGGAGGATTTATGGGCCTTATAGACAAGCTTTTATGCATGTGTTATCCTGTGATAGCTGGAGTCAGCAACACCAGATCAGGGCCAAACTGTTGGTTACAACTGGCTATAAGTTTCCATAAGGCTTTGCCATTTTCATTATCTTTTTCATGTAATAGGAGAATAATCCTGTAATTATGACTTGCTGCCTTTCCTATTTAGTTTTACAGTCCTTTTTTTGGATACATTTTATAATGCAAGTTATGTGCCTTGAAGGGAAATGTTTAAAGAAATCGAATTGTGGGGCAGAATTTGAAAACTCCTTTTTATTGCATTAAATATGCAATAATTATTGCTGATTAAGACCAACAGATTGCCTTGGGACATAAAGCTCTTACTGTCCAGTACTTGGTGAGAAGGAAAAAAAAGTGATGTATCAAGTTTTTTGCAATTAAAAATCTGGAAAAACTTGTTTAAGAAAATGTTAGCCCAAGAACATGCATCTTTTGTCAGTCTAATACGCAGCCCTGAACGCAACTCTTTTTATCAACGGTACAGTGTTTCATATTTAATCAACATAAAATGAAGTGCTTCCCTCACATGAATGTAACACAGATCGAGTCTCAGCCAAAGCAAATAAAAGAATGAATGCTTTGTTAATCATCCATAACTAATTTGTGCATACACAGAAAAAATGAAATCTGTTTTTGACAAGAGCTTTTTCATAGAAGCAGGAAGGGAGAATTGAACATGTAATGTGCATTAGTAATAGTGAATAGCAATGGGGAGATCGGAGATGTTTGCCTGGGACGACTTCTATTTCTTGATAGTAGCAGCATTTAACAGAAACCGAAGATAAGAGAAGGGAGGGTGTTTTAAGTTGTTTGCCAAAATATAATAAGACAAACCTGTGCTGAAGCAGACATGGATGGGTTCTTGTATGCCTTGCCATATATTCAGAGGTATTGCAGGGAACTGCCACATATCTCTGTGACAAACTTGGCTAATAGATAATACACAGTGAAGAAAATGTTAAATGCATTGCTTCTTTGCACAGGCAATATGATTGTGTTGCTCTAGTGACAGTGTGGTTATGGTTGACGGGGCAGCTTCATTACAAGCCCCTGTTTTCAGGCTATTGCAGCTTTAAAAAAAAATAAATAAAAATCACCCATTGGACTGAATTTTTTTTATGCTTCTCAGCCTTGAGGTGAATTTCGCTTTAAGTGCAAAGTTAGAAGAAATCCATTTAGCTATTTCCCTGATTGAAACACGTTTGGAGGGATAGATGGGCTTTTAAAAAGTTGAGGTTTATGTTTATCGCAGAGCTGCATTTTGGAATCCTTTGTGTTTGTCCTTGCTGTTAAAGCATAGATTATGTTGTTTATAAATATATATATACATATATATAAAAAAAATAAGTAACTGCACCTGCACCATACCCTGTTCTCGCTTTTGTGTGTGCATAGGGTGTGACAGCTGAGATGTCGTACATGCGTGAGCATGCCCCTATTCTAGCTTCACACAGATCTTAATTTTCAGCTACCTCCCTTTTACCCTAGTTACATACCTACCCTTTGCCCCCTGCTTCTTCCCGCATATGTCAGATTCAAATCCCACATCAGCGGTACGGCATTGGCTAGATCCATTGATTCTGTATGGTTTTTTTCCTTCCTTTGCTCCATAGAGGGGAGTGCTGCATGCAGGAACCATCACTTGCAAACCACGCTGCTCTCAGATAACTGCCTGGAGTAGATTTGCATATTAAAGTTGTCTCGCGGAGTTCTTGTCCCTGATAGCGAGCTGCAGGTTCGGATGAAAGGAATAGTAATAAAGTGGCATGGGCAAGAGAACTGTATGTTTGTATGAAGACACTTTCTTGAAGAGCCAACTCTTCCAGAGTGAATTTTGTGATTGGTATCACAGCCAGAGAAGTTGGTGGTCTTACAGCCTGTCCTCCAGGGAAATACAGTGAGAGGGAAGGAGGAGCACCAGCAGGTCCAATAACTTCTCTGTCATTTGGGGGGACTCTTCAAACTGTGTTATATCCTCTTGGGATTACGTATTTTGGTTTTGGCACATGCTTAAAGTGAAGTTGTGAGCAAGAGAGAGGATAATAAAAAAAGCACAATCATGAATTTAATGATGGAGATACATTGGTGCTCCAATAATGACTGAGATGTTCACTTTGAGTAACATCATGCTGGGTTTTTTTTTTGAAGTGGCCGTTTAGCCTAAACCTAAGATGTTACCAATATGATGGATAATTTGACCCAAGGGCTCTGGTTCTGACAAGGAGAACGGTGACTGTGTGAGCATCACTGCTCAGCACACAGCCATAGGACATTACAGACCCTACATCCCTTCCGTCTGTGCTTTTCAAGCAAATGTCCAACTTTCAATACAGAAACAATATGACATGAGTCATAGTATCTTCACTTGACACTGTTAAAAGCTTTTCTGGGTCATAAGCCTTGCAAATTTTATGTCATTTAATATCATGCATTCACTCTGTGGAAGTTATCCTCAGATAGTAACAACTGGTTGATGACACACTGGTATTTTACAAAACTCGTTTGAACAGGTTTTATCTGTGCTACATAATTAAGTCTAGACAATGTTATACGCCATCTTAAAATACAATATTTTCTGTAAAGGTGAAAGAAAGTATATAAGGTTGCTGGAGCGGTTAATCTTTTGACCTTGTTTCTTCTTTAATGAGCGTTACCTCAAACTTGCTTCCTTGTTGGAGATTACAAAGGAGCTGAATAATGTGGTTACATTTGTGAGTCTGTTTAAATAATCCGGAGTTAATTCTGGGGTCTGTATCATGTGTGTCTTCCTGCACGGCATTTGTTTCCTCAGGAGAAGGCTCGCAGGTAGGCACGGCCTGATGTACGGAACTATAGACTTCTCAATGACTGTTCTTAATATTATATTGAACTCACCTTAAACATTCACTGCTGAGCTTGTGGTATTATTTCAAACCCACCTTTTTAATGTCAAAGATTCTGGGTCTTTGTCTTGAAGTGACAGCGAGAGAGTGACCAGTTTCAGAGCTCAGAATGGAAAGTGAAGAGAAGCTGTAAGCAATAGGAGGGTTGTTCACATGTGAAACCTACAATTAATAGGTAACTAGTTTACCCACTTTTTAAAAACCATTTCTTTTTCCGCTAAAGATTGTCTTCTGTCAGGGGACACTAACTGGACATCTCTCTTGTGTCATGACTTGAAGGTTCAGTAGCACCGTTCATGGGATGCCCCTGCACAGAGCAGGCGAGCAATAGAGTGAATCTTAACAGTGGAGACTTCCTGCCAGGAAAAATAGAGCTAACGTGCCAGGCACCGGTGGGTGAGCTTCAATCCGGATTTTGTACCAGGTATTGCCTATTATTTAAAAACAAAACCCAGAAAACAACCTGTGAGTCCCTTTAGTCAATACATGGAAAAATGTGGAGTTATGAGTTGCTGAGCAGTAAATAAAGTCAGGGGTATTGGGTCAGGTCCACTGCCCTCCCCTTGGAAGGAGGAGGTCTCGCATAATAGGTGTATCTTGCTCCACTTTCAGCTAAAAACTTAGGAACCAGCTTAGTCATCTGCTGTTTCTCCCCTTCTAGCATTAGGTAAACTATCTGTATTTCTTCTTTGTTTCGAAGCTACCTCTCCAGAAATGCTATACAGTTATACAATGAACCCTTCAAAAGTAGGGAGGAAAATAACTCCGACCTGGGGGAATACTGTTTGGAAGTGCCCCAGCCGAAGCAGGGTGCGGGAGTTGCTCTCGGAGGCGGACGGCACACTGTGAAGGATCCGGCTCAGCGGCACACAGCTCACAGAAGAGGAAAGGCTGTTATTTTCTGCCAAACTGCCAGCCCTGCGTGCACACCTTTCCTCACCTGCCATCTATCAGCAGCAGCTCAAGCCCAGACTTCTTTAAATCTGCTCCTTTGAGAGCAAAGGTTTGAGGATTTGAACAGCCAGTTGGTAATAACAAGTTTCTCTGCCAACTTCAGGCGAGCCTCCGTGAGCTTGTGTCCTGCATCCATAGCAAAATTAAAATTCTGTATGGGAGTTACAGTAGGACTTAAGCTTACAGTGGTTGCTGGCTAAAAATGATTTAATCTCAATGATTTTTGCTGACTACTGATTTCTGTTGCGCAGACATGCAGATAGCTGCCCCCGTGTACCTTAGCAGGCCCAGGGGAGATAGTCACGTAGCTGGGGGCCAGGAAAGGAAACACACAGTTCCTACCACACAATGGTCCCAACAGGAGAGAGCAAATGGCTGCGAAAGGGAAGCAGAGTATCGGGCACTATTAGGGCATTGGTGAAGCTCAGCAGGCTGGCATCTGGGTGTTGCAGGACAGGATGTGATTTTTTTTGTCGCTGGTAAGTGATACGGGATAATGAAGGGCTTCTGAGTGGTGCAACACAAGTCTATCTCTGCACACACCAGCAAAGGCATATTCATGTACTTTACAAAACTACAGTAAAGCTTACACGGAGCATAAGGACAGACAGTTTAGCAGGTGAGCGAAGGCATATAACAGTACATTTAAACCTGCCGTTAATGGAAAAAGGGAAACTTGCGCAGCCCCTCTAGAGGAAGCGAACTGAAAGAGCAGGGAGGAAAACGGCTACAGATTCTAGAGCAAATGCTTCTCATCACATCGTCCTGTGGGAGAGTGTTCAGGAAGCCTTCCCTTTTACTAAATAGTCCAAAGGAGAAAGCAAGGAAGTCTTTTTAAATGGGCACGTAAAGCAGTCCTCCACTTCCTTCGCAAGGGTGAGTATTTCAGGATTCAGTAGTTCTCTGATACTTATTAAAATTGTCCAGCTTACCTGTAAACTTTTTCCTACTGCCCTTGGTAAGCATCAAGCCACTTTAGAAGTGGACACCTGTCTCGTACATGTGGTCTATTTGATAAATCAACTAAAACTTTGGTCGTGCACATTTTTTGCCATCCATCCAGTAGTTGTCTACGGAGCTTAGTAGTATTTTTGTTAGCCAAACAGGACCTCCCAGTTTTCTTGGTGATACTTTGCATAGTGTAGATGAATTACCTCAATTTATGAGCTATCATTTCACTTTCTAAGCTTCCTACCTGATGTTAATCTTTGGAGATTTCCAGAGTCTGTGAATGCAAAGGATTAATCTGGGAAGAGGAACGGCCTGTTGTTACCCACAGCAGGTTGCGTGAGCGCACCCACGGGTATGGTCTTGGTCAGAAAGAATCATTGACTCCATACCTCAGCCTCTCGGGGTGCTAGCCAAATCACATGCGGCTGTCCTAAAAGCAGGCCATGAGAAGACAGTAGCTGTAGGATGATATCGTATTTTTTTTTTTGCTTACTGAAGGTATTGTCTCTGCTGGTGCTGAGTAAGAAATGGTGTGTTCCACTTCCAGTATAATGGTTCATCAATCTGTATGTGCTATAAAAACCATCATATTGGTGTTTTGGAAGTGGGCTTTTAGCCTAAAGCTGAGGTATTACCAATATGATAAATAATTTGACCCAATGGTCACTTTCTCAGCATCATAAATAAATAAATATATATTCAAAAATAAAATCAAGTGTAGCTGTTTCAACATTTATATATTTTTAATTTCTTTCCCAGCCCTCATGTCTAGGGCTCAGACTTTTCTGCTATGTGCAGAATTTCTTAAACATTAAATTCTCCATTCAAATGCTTCCTAATTCTTAATAATGTTCTGGATACCTTGAACCATTATTTGCTTTTAAACAAGTTTTCAGCGCAGATCGTGCTGCCTGCATTCGGTCCTCCAAATCTCCCATCCGACTGTCTAAATTATTTTAACTGACATAGTTTCTAATTTACTCTCTCCAGTTGAGAGAGCTCCCTGTAGCTTGTCTATTTTAGCATTTAATTGCTGTATACTCTCACAAATTAAATTCTGTAGTGATCCATTTTGCTCTGCTGGTGAAGCAGTGATCTTTTCATCTAAGGAAGATGGCACTTGCAGCTCGGGCGGTGGGGCTGGCACCCAGCAGCGGGAGCGGGGTGACTCTCCCATCTCCTCTCGTGGGGTGGCCGGAGGGGCGGCGGAGGCCGTGCCAGAGGACACCTTTCCTTCAAAACATTCTCCATTTAATTACAAAGCAAAAGGCAAGCGAAAGCCTCAAAACTTGCTCCTCTCATTGCGTTTTTACAGCTAGAAAAATTGCTTTGTCTAATTATTTTATGCCCAAGAGTGAAGCAGAATGCTCTTCTTTAAAACCTGCATATCTTTGTGGGCTATTTAGCATTTGTTTTTGTAAAACATGAAAAGGAAGCCTCTAAAAATATTACGCTGTACATCTTCCTTTTCTGGGAGAAAGACAGTAAAAAATCTTTGTTTCTTTTGACAAAATAACAATATCCAATTAGGAAACTTGTTGTCTTCCCCAGTTAGATCTTTTTTGCATAATGTTTGTACAGCGCTTAAACATCAATTAATGTATTTCTATTAAAGAGGGACCATTTAGTATCTAAATAATTAAGAAGCGCAGTACTTTTGGATCTAGTTTCTGATGAAAGGCAATATTTTCCCATGTTTTCTCAATGTGTGGGTATCGGAAGGAGGGCAGATGAGTCTTGGGGACTGATGACTGCGGTGCAGCAGTGGAAGGGCTGCATAGGCAAGCTGAGACCAGGTGTGGAGAGGTAAAATAATACATTCCGTTCTTTTCTGCCGAGGGACTCTTTCCCCAGCCCAAATAACCCAGAGGAACTTGCCCCCGTGAACAAAACCTGGCCAGTATTTTGATTGTGTGTAACTCTAGGAGTGTGAAGCCAGTTTAACAGAAAATACAAAGCTGTTTCTTACTTATTTGCACTTCTTATATTAACCTTGAAGAAGGCTTACCAGGCAGTTGGTAATTACAGGACACAAGGTCATTAAAAATATATTTTTAGGGAAAGAAGGCTGCATGAAATTTGCGTTATTGCTTTATTTGGGTCTGCTTTAAATGAAGAGTCCGAGTTCAAACCTTTCATATGGAGCTGGTAATTGTTTTACTAGCTTCATTCGGAAGAGAGTTGGGCACTCTTTGACAGCGTGACGTGACTGTCTGTCATCTGTGATCATCATCTTCTGCGTAAAAATGGGCTGTTTGTTTTCAGTGTGTGGTACAGATTATCTGGTCTTAATTCCTTTGTCAGAGTGTTTTAGTCCTATTTGCCGTGAAAGGTCTGCTTTAGTGGGGAAAGATGGGAATGCTTCCTAGAAATGAGTAGTGGTTCATAGCATTGCTTCACATTCTTCTTGGAGAAGGATGTCTGGCTGCGTGGATCCTTTACGCTGGGCAGATCTTTATGTCAGGGTGGCACTTACTATATAGTAGCTTTTGGCTACTGACACTGCTTGGAGTCATGAATGCTGTGGATCAGAATGATGCATGGTTGCATTGTTGGAAAGACAGAAATTGGTGTGATAACTGAGTCTGGTCCTGTAGCTGTGACAGTAGATGCAGCTTCGTGGGCTTCATTTGAATTTAAAATAGAAAATTTTCCCTTTTCTACCCCCAAAATTTGTACTATGATGGTAGTTTGAGGGCTTGTGGAAGTAACTTAAAATGCTGTAGAGGGATAGTGTTGGGGACTGCTCCTTGAGAACCCAACCATAGCTACTTAGATCCCTGTTTGCAACGTATGTCTGTGTACGGACTATATTTTCTGTCTTCGTCAGAGCTGAGTGCAAGGTGCTCCCGTGCAGCGAGAGCTCATCCCAGCCTGGCCCTGTGCTACTTGCAGCTATGTGGCTTCCGATTGACTTGATTTTGTCTCTCTTTGGAGTAGGTTCAGTTGACTTGTGTGCTGCATTCACATAGCCCTGCTAGCTCCTAAACCACACGTCCTGATGCCACATGGAAGGCCAGAAGTTGGTTGGAAACAGCCACATCAGTAATGGCACCAGTGGATTGCACCTCTGCTGGTATCTCGGATGAAAACGTTTTTAAATTCTGTACAAACACATACAGTGTGCTTAGAAATTAGGAACTGTCTGAATTCATTATTGCTTACATTCTTCTGTACTAAAAAGGAATACAACTTTGATCGATTTACGTAGTATTGCTTGCTTTACATGTTTCTTTGTCTGAATTCAGAAATCAAAGTACTCCAGGGTTTTAGGAAGTTTTTCTGGTTTCTGTATTAATTTTTGGAGTGCTAGCTTTGAGCTCTTCTTCTTACTCCAGACTTTTACTATTTTGCTAGGTTTCCTAAAGTACCAGGATACACAAGTATCAGCTGCCCAGTCAGCATAGAGCAGAGCCAGCCACACACCACATCCCGCTGCTTCCCCAGCTGATACAGCTTGGTGTAGTGCACAGATAGGGTTATTTCACAGCAAATAGGGTATACGCTGGAGGCACTTCAGGGACTGTAATGATAGGACACAGGGTAATGGCCTCAAACTGAAAGAGGGGAGATTTAAATTAGATATTAGGAAGAAAATCTTTACTGTGGGGGTGGTGAGACACTGGAACAGGTTGCCCAGGGAAGCTGTGGCTGCCCCATCCCTGGAGGTGTTCAAGGCCAGGCTGGATGGCACTTTGAGCAACCTGGTCTGGTGGGAGGTGTCCCTGCCCAGGGCAGGGGGGTGGAACTAGGTGATTTTTAAGGTCCCTTTCAACTCCAACCATTCTGTGGCTAAGGGGAGTAGGAAGAGGACGGTGTCGAGGGGGATGAAGCTGCTCATGAGGGAAAGGCATAAAAGCGTAGAATACAAAAGCAAAAATTCCCCAACACAGGAGAGTATTCTGGAGAAGTATTGCTCTGTGTTCATGTGTGGCTTGTACTCTTTAAGTAAATTATAATGATCACTTTGTAAATAATATACAGGTTTCTCAGAGACTTTGGTCGACCCGACACAGCCATTATTCTGTTGTGCAAGAAGACAGGCTTCAATAATTTCTGCTAATGTACCAACTAGTTCTTTTAAAATGTTTATTGGTGATTTCTAAAAGAATTCATGTCTTTTCTGGTATGCCGCTTCTCTTGCCAGAGCTATATGGTAGCAAACATGAAACAACAAAAGATTGTTAACCAGTATTCCACATGTTATCTTATGAACCAAATAGTGCTTATTCTCAAACACTGGGACATAACCTAGTGGAAGTTGTATTTTGCCAGTGTTGTAGGTTATCTTCTATCTTTCTGTGCTATTCAAAATATCATAGTTGATTTTATTTGCATAATGCATTGCCTTTAGTAAGAAGTACTAAAGAGTTTCCAAATTACTGTTTTTTTTTACAGAATTAATTCTGTCTTGATAGTTAAGTGTTGTATTTTGTCCACCCCTCTTTATTATCACATGGATCGTTTCCCTCTGGCGATTTCGAAATTAAGTTTTCCATCCACCCTGTCACAAAATGTGATGTGGCAACTCCAGCAGCCCCATATATGTAAAATACCTGGAGGGATAATTGAGCCTTATGCATTTAAACTTTGATTATATAGTTAAAGATCAGAAAAATTGAACAGTTAAAATATTCGCATTGTGATTCTTGCTTTACCTTCCACAAAACTCCATGTGCTCATATGAGACACGAGTAACAACACATTAGACTTCAACATTAAATGGGTGTTATTTATTTAGTACCTTACCAAATCTGTTTGAAATAACTCATTCCAGCCTACTGCTGAGCTGTTCCTGTATACCCTACTCATAGCCATTTCTCTTGGATTATTTTGTCTCCACTGATTTAAAAATTATTTATTCCTCTGCAAGAAAATTTCTCTGTGGTTCTGGGGAAACTCAGATTGTATTATATGAAGCATGTAGGGTTTTTTTGAAGAAAATGTTACAACCTTTGTGAGAAGTGGTTGTTAGCATGTTCTGACATTTAAAGACAATTTTTTAGAAGTTGTGTGTCAGAGTAGAAAACATAATCCATTGTGAAATCAGTCATGGACCTAAGCACCTTGAGAATATCCTTTTCAGGGGCAAAAAAGAAGTGTTCCCCCCCTGCACTTATATAGCTAAAACCACGTAAGGCCAAGTATATAGAGCTTAAAGAAGAAAACATTGCAACACTTCTAACATGCTTAATTTTCTGGGGAAGTAGGAGGAAGTACTTAAACTCGCAAGTTGAGGAAAATACAGCTTGAAAGATCAGGGACTGTCTGGTTTTGGTTGGTTTGGTTTTTGGTTTGGGTTTTTTTTTTTTTTTAAATATGATAAATTTACAAATTTGTATTTTTATAGGCAATTGGAACCTGAAAGCTCAAATTCTGTCTTTGGCCCACCAAAAGATTATGAAAATATTTTTTTTTTTTCTCAGAAAGAATGAACTTGATTGCCAAATATGTCGTTGTCTTCACAGCCCCTCAGGATATTCAGTGCTAAGAGAATCTTCTTGCAGATGGCAGTTTCTCCCCTTTCTGCTGGCACGCAGCTGCCTGCATTCTTGTCTCCCTCCTGCTCTACACCAGGTAACCTCAGCAGGTTTCACAGAGAATTCCTGCTCGTGATCTTCACTGGGAGAACTTCACCTCTTCCTGATTCAAGTCTTATTCGTGCTCTGATCCAGACAATCTGAAGCTGCAAATGGCAAGATGATCATTTATACAATAAAGAGATATTAAGTGAAAATGTAATTCCACATCATTCTAAAATTCTCCTGTCTTGATGTCTGTGTCTAGCTTTTTGGATGCTTGCAAGTGTAATGCTCTGTCCTTTCTCTTTGCTTCAGATTCACCATTGGGTCGGCTTTGCTTTTTTGCTTTGACTTTTTTAGTAAAATCTCCTTGATAAAGACAACATGCATCTCGGTTATGTTATCAGATAAGATGGTGTGTTTGTAACAAGAGAAAGTAGCTCTGCCCCAAAGAGACCTTCTGTGTCTTGCAGTCACTGAACCATAGTGTTCCCTGTGATACCTCACAGGGACCCCGTGGGAGGTCTCTGTGTTGCTCTCATAGCACAGGTGTAACAGGTGAGCCAGCGCTGGGAAAGGTGTTGGTAGCTACACAAGGAGATAATCTTGGTCTTTGTTAAATTGGGGATGTTTACAGCTGCTTGGTAAATGGTTTTCGTAGCCAAACTGCGAAGAGTACATCGGAATACAGGCACGGTGTGGCTGATCGGAGGTTCATCCAAAGGCTGCAAGCGAGCACCCATGTTCATGGTTTGTTCCCTACACCTGTTTCTCACAGCGTGTAGAAACATCTGATCTTTTTTTGGATGTTTTCATTGATGAGGGGGGGCGAGGACAAGACAACAGACATGTGTCTTCTTTAAAAAGGAAAAAAAAAAAAGGTGTTGGTTTTTTTTAAAGGAAAACCTAATTGCATAATTTGGGATTCGTGAACAAATGAAGAGTCTTTCCACATATTCAAGCTATATTGCGAACTATCGTTTCAGTAAGAATAACACTGATAAAATAATACAGATTTTAAAACCAGCTAGGATATAATTGGCTTTTGTCTGCCACCATAAACTCATCCCAAATGATTCAGAGTCCAGTCCAAAGTGTGGCAAACGTTTGCTAGTCATTAGGACCATGGGTGGAATGGCTAGGACCACTTAGCCCATGGGTAGAATGTTTCCCTTTGGCCTGACTGCACGTGATGGCATATTCGAGTTAGAATCGTAGAACCATCAGACAGCCTAGGCTGGAAGGGACCTGGAAAGATCATCTGGTCCAACCTTTTGTGGGAAAGGGAGGCTAGATGAGATTATCCAGCACCCTGTCCAGTAGCATCTTGAAAACCTCCTGCGATGGGGACTCTATCCCTGGGGAGGTCGTTCCAGTCATTGATTGTTCTTGCTGTAAAAAATGTCTTTCTTGTATTGACATGAAACCTCTCCCAGTCCAACTTGTCTTCTCCACACGGCTCCAAGTTACTTTGTAATTTCCGGTTGCTCCTTTTCTGTTTGGCAGAAAAGCACATGCACCAGAACTGGCTAGTAGTTTTTTACCATGCCCCTTGCATAAATATTTGCACACTGCATTACACATGCCGGTTTTGTCTAAAGATACTTAAAACTAGAAGAGGTTTAAGCAAACTTTCTTTCTCTTCACCCTGACCACCATTTTTCCACAATAGTATGCATATTGAAAATTTAGCTTTATGAAACAAGTTGTGATTAAGACTCAAACTGTGTTTTATGTACAGTTACCTGGAGAAAATGCAAAAAAGAAGTGCCATGTCTTTCATGTCACTTTCTGAACAGGCACCACGGTAAATCTTGCGTTCGGTATAATGAGTTGTAATGTTTAGTTATTCTAAAGGTACGGTACAATAACAGATTATTGTTGTTCATATCTGTGTAATAATTGAAACTCCCTGATCATACTTTCAATTTTACACATTGTCAGAACCTTGGACCTTAATCTCGCTCTTTGATTGACAGTCGCGGCCGGGGAAAGAGCACTCGTATTGTTTGTGATAGTCGCATCTGCTCAACTTGATTCAGTTGAGAGTATTTGCATATTCTTAAGTATTTCTTCTGAGAGGGCCTAAATCCTTCTCAAGTGTTTGATGCATTTTTGAAATTCATTCATAAGGTATCTACATGCACTAATAGTTCTGTATAATATTGCTGTGCATAATCTGACAGATAAGACTAGTTTTTTTAAACAGGGTATTCTTTGGGGATGACATATTACATTCTGACTTATTCTACTGGGCGGAAATGTCAAGTGCTTTAAAAAAGGATGCTTGAATGTTTTGATTGAATTAGTATTCTTCATTCAACACAAATTGTCGACTGCAGTAAAATGTAGTCTCATTGTGAGTACAATTTTCAAAAGAGTTAACAGCAGGGATTTTTTGTTTTATTTTTGTTACTGGAGCTTTATTACATATAATTGTTCCTTTGCTGCTGATGCTAATATTGGATGAAACAAGAGAGTAGATTCTTAGATGCGTTTGAGATTAATTTTTCTGAATTGTTAAACTGTGAGCAACACCTTTATCTTGAAATACAACTTAGGCTTTTGAAATATACCTTAGACTTTTATCTTTCTCTTACCTTGCCCCTTTTTTTTTTTTCCTTGCAAAATTTTTGTCAATGTTTTTGGAAGCATTGTCAACCTTAATTTCAGAAACCAGTCACTCCTGATAGTATATGTACAACATTGGTGAGAAGTACCATTGCTTTGAAAAATATCCAGGCATGATATTTGGGCATTGAACACAGATAGCAGTTCAAAATATTAATTTGATGGTCTCATACCATTACCTAAAGAAATGTATGCATAACTGAAACTTGTGTGTTCCATGGGTTGGAAGTCCTAGTCCATGACTATCCACGTTTGGACAAAAATAGTCCAGTTTGGTATCAGAAGGAACAGAGATATATTCCTGCTTGCTTAAATGGATGTGTGCTGTGGATGCTACTACAAAGCTCAAGCCCTTAAAGACCTAGGTTCTCATATGGAAGACCACTAATCACAATGAATAACCTTTTTTTTCATTGCACTAAGGGTTCAAAGAGCCACCGTTAGTGGCTGACCTAGTTTAAGAAATGTGTTTCTGTCTGTAGGAAGGACCATAGCAATGCCTGCTGCCTGTGTACTTGAAAAAAGAATGATGCAGACTTAATAAGTGATTTTTTATTTTATGCACGCACAGGTTTTAGTGTAGCAGCGCCATTTACGTTCGTTTTGGTTTTCCTTTGCTTTCAGGAATCTCCTTCTGGACGCAGAAAAGCGCTTGCCACCAGCAGCATCAACATGAAGCAATATGCAAGCCCGATGCCTACGCAGACTGATGTCAAGTTAAAATTCAAGCCTTTGTCTAAGAAAGTGGTATCTGCCACACTACAGTTCTCTTTATCTTGTATTTTCCTGAGGGAAGGAAAAGCCACGTAAGTTGATGGTTGTTTTTTTTAACCAGATAGCCTGCTTTGTGCCGCTTTTCAAAGAATTCTTTGGATAAAGAGCTCTTTCTGTATAGAATGGTAGAATTTGAGAGTATCCTTCAGCATACCTATCATTCCTGCCATACTTAGTTTCTTAGTTGAGTACAAGTCGTTTCTTACTCTGATTTTAGTCTTGTGTTCTTCAGAGACAAACGTCTTGTCTTCTGCCGTTACAGACATTTTAAATAACAGCAACTTGAAATCAGCAGGAGCGTACATTTGTGTGTTCATCCAACAATACCCTTAGCAGACTGCAAGGGAAATGTGGGAAGGAGAACTTATTTCTATTTTGCCTGTTTCTATTTCCCAAAGAATGAAAGAAGGACAGAGCCAGTGGCAAGGTGGGAAAGGGTGGAGTCAGAAGTAAGGTTTTGGGTTAAACATAAGTACATCCTGTGAAGAGTCAGCTTGGGCACTGATTACTTCTCCCCTTACTCACCTTGTTCAGACCCTTGTTTCTACAGCCTTTGGAGGTCATAATATACAGGCTATTTTTGCAGCTCCTATAACCTCTCCTGTAATTTCTGTCAGGTTCAAGATATCAGGTGTTTATAACTTCATGTGGCTGGAGGATGGGTCGTTTGTCACCCATCCTGTTTTGCTTTTCCTTTCTGTCTCTAGAATACGGGAATGTGAGACTCATAGAACCATTTAGGCTGGAAGGAACCTTTAAGACCATCAAATCCAACCGTTAACCTAGCACTGCCAAGGACTAAACCATGTCCCTCAGCACCACATCTACATGTTTTTTGAATACCTCCAGGGATGGTGACTCAACCACTTCTCTGGGCAGCCTGTTCCAATTCTTGGTAACCCTTTTGGTGAAGAAATTTTTTCTAATATCCATCCTAAATCTCCCCTGGCACAACTTGAGGCTGTTTTCTCGTGTCCTGTCACCTGTTACTTGGGAGAAGAGACCGACCCCCACCTGGCTACAGCCTCCTTTCAGGTAGCTGTAGAGAGCGATAAGGTCTCCCCTCAGCCTCCTTTTCTCCAGGCTGAACAACCCCAGCTCCCTCAGCCACTTCTCATAAGACTTGTGCTCCAGACCCCTCACCAGCTTCATCTTTCTGACTTCTTGATAGTTACTTATTTTATATTTATTATTATTACTACTTTTTATATTATAGAAGTACTTAGTTGTCCTATGTAACTGTGGGTTCTGTAGTGCTGATTACGCTGAACGCACAAAGTAGCAAATGATTGCCTGAAAGAACTTCTGATTTTAACATGTTAAATCATTTAATTTAATCCCATACTGTAAGCGCCTTTGTGTTTCTGTGCAAATTTGAGGCATGATTAGTATGTCATTTTTATTCCTATAAGTAGTACCTTTAAAATAATTGTATAGTTTTCTTGGCATCGTTAGGCACAAAATCTGCGCATCTCATTTTATCATGACCAGCTTCAAAGAAGATGGAGTAATTCAGGTTGAAAGGAACCTGTAGAGGTAGATTGTCCAGCCTCCGGCTTAAAACAGTCAGCTGTGTGATCAGACCAATTTACTCTGGGCTTTATCCCACTGGGGCTTCAAAACCCCCAAGAATGGAGAATACACAACCTCTCTGGGCAACCCATCCCCCTGCTTGTTGGTGACTGTTCCAACTTTTTTCCTCACATCAGATCAGAACCTCTCCAGTTTCAGTCTGTGTTCGCTGTCTGTCATCCTCCTGCCTTGCACCACTGTCTACTCAGCAACATCCTCAATAGGTGGTGTCAGGCTGCTGCTAAAAAAAAATTTGATTAATCCCAATAAACCTATTGAAATGGTTTTAAAAGAGAAGAGGTAAGGCTGCTGTTGCTTCAAGAATGACATCGTGTACTTCAAAGTCTTGGGTTTTTTATGAAACAAATGTAGAACATCAGTTTTTCTGAACCTTTGCCTGCTGTCATTTTTTCATCAAACATATATTTGATATGAAAGGTACAGTTATGTGAAAGATATATATAGGTGAGATACAATCAAACAAGAATTGAAATTGGCCATTGATATGTAATGCTTTTTTGTCTTGTTAATGAATTCAGATATTTAGAAAAGGGGTTTTAATTTCTGTAACAGCGTCAGGAGTGCTGAATGAATGTAGTGATAGGTGTCACATGCAGCGTACGGACAGTAGTTCTGACCAAGCATTTTCAGTTCAACCAAAGGAGACGAGATAAGTGTTTACTAGCATTTCTGGACTGGTTTAAAATTTTGAGAAGCAATTGTTAAATTGACTCTTAATGTACGGCAGGACTGGTTTTACCCTTCAGAATTTTGTTAATAGAAAACTTTCCCTTTAGAAATTAATATACACGAGTGTATTCATTTCGTTCTTACCCTATGTTTAAGATCAGATCAGAGACCTCCCTGAAGAAAAGAAATCATAAATATACTTAAAAGATTTTTAATAATGCAGTAGTATCAGATGTGGTATTAGCAAGACTGCATTTTAATGCCTAGTTTGAAATTTGTTGTTTAGGGATGAAGACATGCAAAGCCTGGCTAGTTTGATGAGTATGAAACAAGCTGATATTGGAAATCTAGATGATTTTGAGGAAGACAATGAAGAAGATGAAGAAAACAGAGTGAATCAAGAGGAAAAGGCTGCAAAAATTACAGGTTGGTTTTGTCACAGGGGTAGTAAAATGTAGTTCCCTTTGCTAATTGCAAGCTGCGTTCCACAGATTTTATCCTTATGCTATATTTGTATTTAATTTTTTAAAAGTCTTCAAAAAAAAAAAAAAATAAAATTTAGATAGTTTGATTGAAGAGGGACCATAACTCAACAAAGTTTAATATTTGTGAATTGAAGAGCACTGATTTATGTGTGTGTCCTGTTTTTAGGAGAGAGTGCACTAAGTAGCATTTTAGGGAAGCAAAGAACCAGTGTGAACAGAGGAGTAAAAAGATGGAGGGATAGGGTGAGTGAACGAGAAGGCAAGAGGATGAGCTGAAGTGAAATAATGAAGTCAGTTTGTGAGAATAACTGCGAAATGAGTTGTGCCGTGGGTAGGTGCTGAGGTTCTGCTCAATAACATGGTAATTCTGCCTTTTGGTTGGGGGTGTCTTGTGGAAATGGAATCAGGAGACTGTTAAAGGACTTTCAACGGAATTTGATAGTAAGGTTGTTTGAAGTGAGATAGTATAACTACATTTGAATTGCTTACTGATGAAAATGCTTAGTGTGTCCAGGATAGCTGAACTAATCGATGCAAGTGAGCTCAGGATGTGATGATGTTAAATTGTTGGTGGAGGTCATTATGTAGTACTGCTTCAGATGGGTTCTGTAGGAACTCTTAGTGTCAAAGAATAAGGAAAAGACAAATGAATTTCTCGTGCCAGCCTTCCTGCCTGCCAGTGCTCTTTAAAAATCTCTGTTGAGATAATGGGATCCTTCACTAAGGTGGGGAAGAGCAGCCCAGGCAGAGAAGGGAATTGTCCAATCTGTTCTTGAAAATCCTGAGGAACTTTGGTTCAGTGTTAGGAAACATGGTTACATCTCTTCTTTTCCAGCTTTCATTGCAATCGAAAGTTTCAGCCTGAAGCAGTTATTACTTAGTTATATTCAGCATTGTGAAAGGATGCAAATATGTTTTCTCCATGCTTTACATATTCAATTAAACATTTTGTACCCTCACTAAATCTCTACTTATACGGTGTGTGTCTGGCACACACCAGATTGAAAACTCCAGAATGAAATACTTGAGAGGCAGAAATAATGTATTCTTGGTCAGGGAGCAGAGAAATACCAGTCTGGTCACACTGAGATCACTCTGCGAGGTCTTCCTCACCTTCCCCAGAATAATTCAAGTGCATATCAGAACACCAGACAAAATCTGATGTATTCACCAGGATATCTGATAATCAGAAGAGAAGGGCACATAAAGAGAGGCTACATAAAGTCTGTATCTAGTAGTGTGCAGAAGCGTTTTATTAAGATATGTCTAGATACTCCATAGTATCATAGAACAGTCCAGGTTGGTAGAGACCTTGAAAGATCATGCGGTCCAGCATTTTGTGGGAAAGGGAGCCTAGATCCAGCAATCCTGGAGCCTAGATCCTGTCCAATCACCTCTTGAAAACCTCCAGTGATGGGGACCCCACCATGCACCGAGGACTGCTACGGAAGACTCATGTGCAGAAGGACAGTAACTGAAAAGCAGCAGATCTTCCTCTTAAACTTTATGGATTTTTGCAGCGTTGAGCAGCTAAACACACCAACAAACGATTCCTGAAGAAGCAAAAAGCTGATATAGGTTAGTTTGTCCACTGTCCTTTGGCTATGTGGTGAACATCCCTGGAGGTAGGTGGGGAAGGGTGAGCTGTCTGATGGGCAACATGAGGTCCTAGCTCGAGTTCTTTTAGAGGCGTTTCGGCTTTTCCAGCTGTTGTAAAGGCCAAAATTACAACAATTTTTTGTAGATGCACTAAGGGAACCTGAGGGGGTAAAGGTCAGCCTTGGACGACTTGTGTTGGCTACAACAGCTGAGTTGCTTCATTAGCCTGGCAAACTTTTGCCATGTTAGACAAGGAGAGGGATGAGAGGGATGTTGAAGGAGAATGAGCACATGTAGTTTCCCAAGCAAATGGGAGAACATAGGGTAGTAAGTAAACACTAATAAATAAAATGTAAAGGGTCTGTTTCAACATGTATTCAAGACTGATTTCATTGGCAGTTGACAGACTCCTGTAATAAATATTATGAACGGGAAAACTACTAAAATACAAGGAGAAGGCTGAGGAACCAAGGGAGAAAGAGGTAGGAATCATTGTAGAAAAACAGGAAGAAGTACAGAAAGAAGGAAATGGAAAAAAAATGAGGTAGCAAAGTACTCTCTAAAATTTCTTTCAAAAATAATTGTGTTCACAGAATCCCATGAAGTTAATTGAGGAAGTTACATAACCCTTTTGAAAGCTTGCTGCTCCCAACATTTTCTCATCTGTTGCTGTGTGAGGGTGTTGGCAGCCGAGCGAGCTGGAATGCTTTCATTGACTCAGTCCCCTGCGGCAAATCACTTTGCCTTGGTGCGCCTGTTTTTCCAACTGTAAAATGGGGATACTGGCTATAACTACTTCGCGGGAACGATGGGAGTGTTACATGGTTAAAGTTTGTAAGCGAGCTTTGAAAAAGGAAAGCACAAGTAGTAAAGCAGAAGGGATTATTATCTTACTTTTAACTCAGTTTTCTCACAGAAACGTTGGATGACTTGATGACTGAAACATTGTCATTCTCCAGCCACAGCCACGAGAGGTGCTGCAAATCTTTATCACAGATACTGTTCCTTTTTGCAGTGCACTAAAGTTGATTTTTTTTTTTTATTGGGCCCAAAGTTACATTTTTATAGATGAACAAATCTATCCCCTGCTAGGAGAACAAGGGAGACCTGCTGACTGGGGCTCTAGATGGTGCAGGAGAGTTAGGAAATGCTGCTTCTCTTCCCTGATGTGTTGCCTAACTTTGGATAAGTATCTGTGCCTCGGTTTCTTCAGGTGTGAAATAAGTGGCACAATACTGACCTACCTCAAAAGCACCGTGGAATTTGGTGTGGTCAACATGCGAGCTGTTGCCATACAACTGACCTTAAGATCAGACTGAAAGATATTTTCCATTCAAAGTATCACTTTAATTTAGAAAAAAAAAACCTCCCTCCATCTCAGACTTTTCCCCAGCCTTCCCAATATTTCTTGTTTAAATTTTTCATGTGTAAAAGCTCTATCTCCACCTAACTGTTCATGTGAACTTGAAAATGATGTTTGTAACCATGAAATGCATTTCAAATATTTCGCTTCTACACTATTAATATAGATGAATTGAAACGTCCCAGAATTATCCTGCCCTTAGTCTTCAGTTGAAGACAAAGTATCCCAGCGTACTGGAAGAAACGTGGCTCACAACCCGCAAACTTGGTGTAGTAATAAACGCATTGCTTTTCTTAATGTTTTAATTGATACTTAGAGCCTCATGCAGAAGTTAATGGTTGCCTCTTTCTCCATCTGTGCAGGAGCGTGGTGAATGTCCTGGGGTGCCACATGGACTCAGCAATGTGCCCACGTGCTCCCTATTGCAGCAATCTGAATCCCAGTATATTTCAAGAGCAGGCTTCTGGAGAGCAATATGTGTAACCTGTCCTTGCCATTTGCAAAACCATACCTCCCATGTAAAGTTCTGATACCTTTAATCTTCTTTGTTCAGTAGCACCAAGCTGCTTAAAAAAAAAAAAAAAGAGCAAGAGAAAAGAATGAAAAAAAACCCCAGTGATTTATATGACATACTTGTAGAACAAGCTAATATACATTTGTAGATAATGAGATTTATAAAAGATAATATAGGACATAAATCTCCAACCTACCACTTCCACACTCCAAAATATGACATAAACCATTTAATATTGTAATGAGAAACATTGTAGTGCACACAGGTGTTTAGGTTGGCAGATGGGACCAGGTGATTCAGACCACATCAAAGAATTCCCTCTTTTTAAAGCTCTGAACTTAATTTGTTATTTTCTGACAATAAAAACTGAATTGTAATTGTTTTGGTTTGTTGTTTTTTTTTTTTTTACATGCTGGCATAATAAATTGTAAATCATGTCAGCATCTCAGCCTGTTTTAAACTAGTAATTTGTTTGTACTAGTGTTTTATAAGGTCAGCTCTGTTTTATTTGAGTACAGCAAGGTATTTTCCATTGTGTGTCTTGAGTCTTAAAAATTCCCGGAAGATAGTATTGTATTGTTCAGATCTCTAAGGTGTATATATGATTTTATACCAAGACAGTTAAGAATTTTGGGGCAGTTTTCATATTATTTCTTAGGATATCAGTCTTGTTTGTTGGAGTTAAAAATAAGGAAGTGAGGAGGGTGAAATTAACCCTGTGTAGTTAGGTACAAATGCAATCCCATCTAAATAGATTTTTGCTTTAGGGTCAAGAACAGTTAGGAGGTGCGGTTAAGAGGAATGCTGCTGTGGCTTTGTCATTGTCAGCGTAGATTATGTCCAATAGATGTTGGCAGAACAGATCGTTTCACTTGTTAATTTGCAGATTGGCGTATCTTTGCAAAGCAGTTTGAATTTGGAAAAGAAGGTTTTTAACCATATGACTGAAATGTTTTCAGGTTGTGGACTGTGCTTTTGGCTTCAGGTTCTTTATGCTGCCTGTGAAGGCATGAAATTAAGCGTTGTGTCAGAGTGTCAAGTGGTGAAGGTGTTGCCTTGTAGGAAGGCACAAGTCCCCCCTCCTAGGATGCTCTGGGTGGCTGTGGGCACCAACATGAGTTGGGACAGTCACGAGATTACTCAATTTTCACCTCACTCTGATACCTTGTAACTAGTTCGTAGAATTCCCAAGCAAAAACCATGTAAAAAAGTCAAGTACACAACAGCAGTGAACTAAAAGTGTTACAAAGAAGTAACTTCCTGTGCGCACAAGAAATTGACGGTTAAAGGAAATCCAGGAATGATTGGCATGAGAAATGTGCAGTAAAGGCATCTACGTAGCTTTAACTTCACTGGTGACCCCAGAAGACATCATCTATTTCATTGGGAAAAGGCAGGAGATGAAAAAAACCTGTTGGAGGGGCGATGATACTTGACAAGCGGGATCATCTCTCCTGCACAGGTTTTTCTTGCCTGTTTGTCAGCTGGAAGGAGCAGGGAGCCTGTCCCCTCTCCCCAGAAACCCGTGCCTGAGGTCTTTGAGGGATGCCTTATTACTAGAGAAACTCCATTTATCAGATGAGGTGGGTAGGGCTGCTTTGGGGGAGGATCAGAGAGGAATTTTTCCCCTTGGGGCAGCAGCCAGTAAGACCTAGTTGATTTTTGTTTCTTTCTTTCCTTCCAGAATTATGGAGGCATCAACGACTTGATTAGAATTAAATATTAAGATTAATACTTTTTAAAAATAATTAATTCATGGCAATTCACACTATGGACAGAAGGTGAAATAGGATTTTACCAAACAGTGAGGTGTTACTTGCATAGCGTTACAGTGGCAAATTCAACCAATATGTAAGTTCAGTATTCTCATAGCACAATACTGATCGTATCTTTTAGAACTATTAGAAAACTTCAGCTTGTCACAAGTCAGAATTTAATAGTGACTGATCATAAATGTTAAATAATCAGAGTATGTGTGTATAAATAAATAAAATATATAAGGCATGCGTATGCATTAGTTTTCTGTAGCCTTAAGGATTTGGGAGGGAGGTAAGTTGTTCTGGGGCTGTTTTGTGTTGACTCATGATGGTTTAAAATTCAGGTTTTCTTCATGAGCAGGAAAAGTCTTTAAATTATATCTAGTACATCTAAGTTTTGAACTGATGTGCGTACTCGTCCTCATAAAACTAATTACTGCTGCTGACACCAGGCATCTGGCAAGGTTTTGTTTATGTCTGTTAACTGAGTTTCTTGTTAAATTATCACTGAAGCACTTACACAGATGCTTTGCTGTAGGTATATCACTGTAAGGGCTCGTTCTAAATGTATTCTTTTAATTAACTCTAAGTGTCTTCTCTTTTATGCTTACTCTCTCTCTTTCTAGTAACAGTGTTCGTTCCACTTCTGTTTCATTAAATGCCCTTGCCTTATGTTTGTCTTGACTGGCTTCTATTTACAGAAATTGTAAACCAGTTGAATGCTCTGAGCAGCTTAGATGAAGATCAAGATGACTGCATAAAGCGAGCAAATATGCCTTCAGCTAAATCAGCCAGTTCCTCTGAAGGTCTATGAGCTTTCCTCCTTTCTTTCTGTTTCTGATTGTCTGTATTTACTGTGACCTGTTACCTTTTGACTCCTGCTCGTATTCAGCTGTCAGTTTTATCTCTGTGCTTCTACCCAGCATGACTCTCAGTAATTTGTAGTGCATCCAACAGGTAACAACACGATAGAGAAAGAGCCTGTCTCCTCTACAGCTCCGTTGTCATCTGATAATGAACAAGAAAGAAAAAAAAAATTACAAAAAAAAAAAAAACCACCCAGACCCCAAGCCTAAAACATTAGTTGTGTAGTCAATAATACTTGACCTCTCTAACTTAATAAATGTCCCCTCTCTGATTTTACATGCACGTTACATCCAAAACTTGACATTTCCTGCCGATAGTTAACGTGTGTGAACAACCAAAAAGTAATTGCTGTATTTATCTTGTTAGACGTTCTGCAACATTTATTTAACGAAGATAATAGAATGCTTTGTTAGTAGTCATTTCTATTTCGTAATGTTCTGATTGTGAAGTTTCATTCATTTCACTTTTTTTTTTCCTCCTTTGTTGGTGTACTACTGAAGTGCATTAGCTTAGTTGTGCAGTTCGTGCCATACCCTGGTGCACTGTTTCGAGGGACTGTTGATACGGGGTTTTTTTCAGCTTGACATATGGTAGATGAACTCTTTGTATCTATATTAAAACAATGTTCCAACTTGTTTTTAGAGCTGATCAATAAACTTAATTTTCTGGACGAAGAGGAGCAAGACCTGGCCAACTCTAGTACAAACCCCTTTGGTGATCCTGACACAGCAGAATTAAATCCATTTGGAGACCCTGATGTAGAAGGTAATAGATTTGTACTACATAATTCATCGTTAATTGCAAATGCTTAATGAAACATGATTATTTTTTTTTGTGGGGCTACAAATGAGAAATGTTATTTTGATTAAGTATAGTTATTACATGCAGTACTGAGGTAGCACTAGCAGTAATCCAGTTGCCACTGAAAAATGGATTTATCCTTCGAGTCACATCCTTATGTGTATTTGCCACTGAGGGCTACCAGCTAAGAGTTGAACCAAAGACTTTTAGACCTGTCAGGTGTGTTACTAGTACTCACCTCGTGTGCTATAAATGAGCAACACATACTGTCAAGCGCCCCTGTTCCACGTGGATGCTGGTTTATATGAGAACTTCTTCACTGCATCACAGCTGTTGTTGGCTAGCGCTAATTTTCATTATTATAATTTAATTGTATCTCTTTCATTCTTCTTTTTTTGCTCTTATGGCTTCCTCAGTTAAGCCTTCTGGCATCACGCCTTGCACCACGTGGTAGGTGTTAATCCCCTTTCCAGTCACAGAATCATAGAATGGTTTGGGTTGGAAGGAACCTTAAAGATCATCTCGTTCCCACCCCCCTGCCATGGGCAGGGACACCTCCCACCAGACCAGGTTGCTCAAAGCCCCATCCAGCCTGGCCTTGAACACCTCCAGGGATGGGGCAGCCACAGCTTCTCTGGGCAACCTGGGCCAGTGTCTCACCACCCTCACAGGAAAGAATTTCTTCCTGATATCTAATCTGAATCTCCCCTTAGGAGTTTTTAATCTGGTAAGACTTTTAGGCTGTAAGGCCAGAAAGGAGTACCAAGGCAGCAGGCATCTCTGCTGTCCTCATATCCATGTCTAGATATGCAGGCTTCCATCTGCTGCCATCAAAAAACCGGGTCTGTGACTTTCTTAGTTTGCAGCTGCTCGAAATGACAATCCACAGTTAAATCCTAAGTTTGAAGCTGTATTCAGCCATTCCTGTTCAAAGCTCCAAGACTTTTCTTCCCACAGAGAATACGAAGGAGCATTTGCCACCTTTAACCAAACCCCAGGTCCCATTCTGTAATGGTGGTGGAAAAGAACCACACTGGGCAGAAGCAGCCCAGGGTACAGCCATGGGATTTCTAATGCCAGGTCTAATGAGGTTGCATTTCTGAGCTGCAGTTTCCATCTGTGGTTACTCCCTGTCTCTGGACAAGCTGAATGTTTACTCACAAGATGGCTTTTCTGCCTTCTGAGTCCACAGAGGCCAATGTGGGTGGTGATCTAAGTCATGTCATGCTTTGGCTGTGATGTAGTCTCACAGCTTGTATTTCTCAAACAGGGACATTGCGCTATCTTCTGTATTTGGCCATTGAAGCCATAAAGCCACTATCCCAGGCCCCTTCCCCCCCCTCTAAAGTTGTCAGGTGTTTCTAGAGCTGCAGAAGTGATTTGTTTCAGCTTTGTAGATACCAATATATATGGATTAGATTCTGGTGTTTGGATCTTCGTCTTAATTTCCAGTCTGTTCCTCAGCTGTGAATTCCCTTAGGATCACGGAAGGGATATAAAACACCTGTTCTCATCCATCTAGTTGTCCATGCACAACTTGCTCTAAGAGACTCAGCCTATATTCCTTTCTTTCTTCTCTGCTCTGGAAAGAAGAGCTCCCTTCTCCCTGGAGAGAGCCATACAAGTCCCGTCCTATGTAAACTGCTGTTTTCCAAACCTAACTTTTCTTTCCTTTCCAGAGAGAACCTGCACTGGCAGAAAGCAGCAGGTCTTCTCACCACAAAATGTCAGGACTAAGAATTGGCTCCTTCTCCTCTCAGGGACAGGGACTTATAAACTGGTGGTGTTTCTTAGTGCCGGAGTAGCTTGACACCTCATGTCAAGTTCCCTATGCGCAGACTCTATCCAAGGCTCCAGCCTGCTTATGTTCCCAAAAGACTCCCAGTATATGTGGGGCACGTTTTTTCAGTTGATTCTGGTCCCTTTGTTGGCATCCAGCCTTTTCTGCCATCTCCAGTCACAGTCATGGACACTTCTCTGTTCCTCTGGGTCCATTTTCTGTACTTGGACAGTCTTAGGGCTCAGACTGTTGTGTCCCCAAAGAAGTCCCATCTATATGGCTGTGGGCAGCAATGCTGAGTTGTTGGGTGTGTGTACCAAATATTCCTCCCACACATTGTTGCCATCATGCAGCAGTCAACGTACAACAACATGACCGTGATTTTGATAAACAGGGTGTCACTAGATTCTTCCTACTGTGTCATAAGGTGTTTTTTTATTTGGGAGGGATGGGGCTTCTGTCAGGTTCATGTGACAGCAGTGTGTCTGCCTGGAGCACTGGAACAAGTGGAAGGAAGTTCTGAGGCGTTTCAGGCTCTTGGACCAAGAGTGTGACATCCGGTGTGGCATTTTTTATAGCTTTTACTTTATGATTAGTGTCTCCCCAGGTATTCTTCTAGTCACCTCAGACACCTCTGAGAACTGCTGGCTCCTCCACTCCAGAGCTGTCTTGTCCTTATGATAGGCACTGGTTGTGTTCCTTTTCCCTTGCTTGGCCTTGACATGTGCCTTTCCTCCAGTCGTCTTCCTTCTCAGAAAATTGAGGAGGGAAAAAACAGTGCTGAGACAAATTAGGTAGGACAATTCTGGTCTTCAGCAACAGCAGGAATATGCTACGTATGTCTGTGGCACTGGATCAGTGTCTCTACATGGGGAGCACCTAGACCTTACTGTTTTGGGGAGATTTCCCTTTGGTTTGGACTACATTTTGAAGTGACACAGTATTGCAGCTGTTCTCACCCAGCAGAAGGCTGCCCTGTTTGTTACCCATTTGGATGCAGGTATATTCCCTCATGGTTTAGGACATTTCTTCTACTTTGAGACCTCAGCATAACTTTCATTGCTGCCATGGCTTTCTAGGAAGCTCTTTGAGACTATGGCCACTTGTTTGCTTTTGCATCTTTAAGTGAATGTGACCTTTTTGGTGGCCACCCCAGGAGCTTGGGAGCGTGACAGAGGTTCAGGAGTTTAAGGCAGACTTTCTCCTTCAGGCTTAAAGAGTCACATTACCTGTTTCACTTGTCTTGTGATCTGCTTAAATCAAGAGATTAACCTTTTATGCATGCAGGGATGAAGTATTTTTTTATTCACTGCATGTTAGTCTGCTTTATCTTTTTATCTGGACAAGGCAAAATCTTGAATTTAGATTTTGTGAAAGTTCAGAATCTCCCCGTAGAATTTGTTACTTTAATTTCCCTGAGATGTGCAGAGCAGCCATCTGCAGCCTCCTTTCCCTAGGACTTTGCCGTCAGATGCTAGCAGGCATGATGTGCCGTTTGGCAGAGATATTCCAGGGATATTCCTATCAAGCCTGTAAGCTGTGCGCTTAGCGAAAGAGTGCTTAGAGTCACGCAGGGTATGAATACGTGTGTATTGACAGTCGCTCAAAGAGAAGGGAGGATTACTTGCCAGTAGATGCTTGTTTCCTAGACAGATATTTCTTGTGCCTGTTCGCAAACCAGCTACTTTCCCTCTATCTTCCTAATCCCATAATCACCTAACCCTGGGAATGTGGGGTGGAGAGAAACTAAAGGCGTGAGTGCTCCCAGCATCTCCGTGTACATTGTGGGTGCAGTGCTCGGCAGAGGGTTCTCAGCAAGCTGGCTCTGGATGCTGCTGTGGTTTAAGAAGTCCTTAGTGGAAATGATCTTATATGCACAGTGGAGTTGAAAGTGCATGTGAACAACCTGCCTCAAAAAAATCTTCAACTGTGGAAATGAAACCTTTCAGTCTGTCTCTTGGTTGACATGTTGAATTGAGATTTATTCTCTCTGTATCTAGATGGAGAGAGGTCAGCTAGACATTAGGAATCTGGAAAATAAAAAATCTGTTCAAACAGTATATCTCTACAGCTTTATACCAGACAACATGTAGAAGATCACAGGAGGACTGCCTTTTAATTATGTTACAACAGAATTCTAAAATCAGTTAATTTTTTTGCAAAATATTTTTCTTGTGGAAGTTAACATATGCAACAAATTCAAATAGAAAACTACGACACACTTTTGGCGCTCCAGATATTTTTTTTTTTAATTAGGTGTGGAAAGCAAATTTTGAAGTTGTGTATGACCAATGCAAGTTTCCTGCCACACATCTGAGACATGAGGGTATCTGTTTGCTCGCGCTGCCTCCCGCTTTCATTTAAAACGGCATTTACTTTACCAATGTATTTCTTTACCCTCTGTGTAGGCTTCTGAGCTCCCTTCAGCGTGTGTTACACTGCAAATGAAAACGGTGCTACAATGCAGTACCAAGCCCCTGAATCTCTCTTAGGATAGTCCTAAGGAGAGCGGTTCAAGAACCAATATGGAGGAAAAAGTCTGCTCTGTCCCTTCTTAATGAAATGCAATGTGTTGCTGGTGTGAGTATTAATAAAAGTAATAGAAAATCATCACTGGTTTATAAGGATGCCAGTCATTATGCTTTCTAGAAGTACTGGGAAGTAACATTTTTATTCTGTGGTGTTTGTTACACTGCTCACATCACCAGCATGACTGTGTGCCTGCCGGTAGTGCAGTAAATGGCATAACTAAATATCTTTCACATGTGGCTTGTTCTTTCATCCTTTGCCAAGGGGAAAGTGGTACGCGTAGTGTTTTGGTGGGGGGTTTGTTTGGTTTCAAGGGATGTGTCACAATATGTTTGTGTTACAAAAGGCAAGTGGGTTGAAGGGCAGGGTGATTTTTGGAGATCCTCTGGGAACTAGAAGGCTGATTGTGCAGATAGGTAGTGCCAGAGTGATTGCTATCACAAGCACTCTTTCTCAGTGGAGTTAGGGCAAGTAATGGTTCCAGAATTTGGCACAAGAGCAGCTGGTGCTTCTGCTGTAGTAATACTTCTACCTCTCCTCTTGTCACTCCTACCCCTCTGGCTTTATTACTTAACCATGCAAAAGTATTGTGTGTTTGACCCTTGGAATGCCAAACTGCAAACGTCTGTCTTTTTTCTTTTTTTTTCTTTTTTTTTTTTTTTTTTTAATATATATTGGTGTATATTGGGAACTGCAATGAAAAAGTAGTTCAAGTAGAGACTGGAGACCTGGGCTTTCAGCTGCAATTAATAATTAGGGGGAAGCAGGGGAATCTGTGTTGACTCAGCGTAAAATCAGCTTGAAGAGGGCAATAAGCCCCTTTTAAGCTGTTGTATGTTCATCCCCCCTAAAATTCATTTCTGACATCATTAGGTTCTTGAGAAAATACGAGTGTCTGTCACAGAGAAGGTAACAGTGGCTGCAGCTTTAAGAGCAGTGCTGTTGAGTCACCGTCCTAGCCATTTAATTTGTTATAGAGAGGGGTGGACCAACACTTGACATAAGAGCTAGTCCTGATGGGTTTCAGAGACCCTGTGAGAGATAGCCTGGTCAGGTTCATGTTCAGGTGGGGACCCTCCCTCCTGTGGGGACGTCAAAGGAGGCAGAGGGGAAAAAACCCCAATATCCTGGAGGAGGGAGAATGAGTAGCTAAGTTAAGTGGGTTCTAGTTGAGCCTCTTCAAAATTCTGCCCGTAAAAGTGTCTTGAAAATGATACTTTCAGAACCTCTTTTAATTTGAGTCTGTGTGTAGGATTTTGTGAAGTCTTTTCATTAATAATAAGCCAGAGGTCTCCAAGCGCTGATCTGCAATGCTGCGCATGTGAGGCCTAATCTGTAGTTGTTGTTGAGCCAATGAACAAGAGAAAGAATTTTGTCCTAGTTAGGGTTACAGCACACGATCCACAGTGTTGAAATAGAAAGAATTGCAAAAACCATTTGCATTGCCCCTTAAAGTTTATCAGATTTAAACACGCATTTAACATTTCATTTCCAGGAGACACTTAAAAGCAAGTTAGAAATAAAAGCTTACAGTATAGTTTTAAGAGATTGTTTCCCTGAGTGTTTTTAACTTCAGGAAATATTACTGACATTCCTTCTAGTAATATTTGTTTGAATACTGCTTGTGAGTTATCAGCAAGTTTTGCTTGGATACGATAATGTGTATTTATCAACAGATTCATGTGCAGGTGCAGTAATCCATCATATGGAGCTGCAGAAGTAGGTATTTGTAGTTGTGCACCCTCTTGACAAAATATTTAAAGATTTGTGCAAAGTTTAAAGTAGAAAAAATATTGGTTAAAAAGTCATCAATAAGTTGCACAATTTGAACAAGACATACCTCAGTCATTTTTCATTAGGTGACTTCTGCTGATTATATGAAACTGCCTTTTGAGGGCAGATCTCAAAAGCATTTCTGCTTGGCCTAGTTCATCAAATCACTAAACATGTGGGTAACATCTGAGCAATACTCTGACTCCCATAAGCTTCAAGTCATGCATGTCTATGCAGTAAGACTGGGATTTGGCTCACCTGGTTTTAGATATCAACAGTGTGACCACACACATGTAAGCTTTGACTGTAAAGGGGTCCAGCTCACCTGCAGATACCCTCACTGAGGACATCTCAAGGCAAGCAGGGTGAAACTTTTGCTTACTATGACCACCTGCACTGGACACTACTAGAGTGATGCAAGTAAGCCATTGTAGATCCTCTCTTCAAGTTTTATCTTAAAATAAATGAAACAATATGTTTCACATGCTGGGCTCTGCTCTGATGTATTTATCTATAATACTGTTGAAGGATTCTTGCTTGATTTGATCATATTTGTGTTTTTAAGAATTTCTGCCTTGAATGATTTCTTTTGCCTTGTCAGTGAAACTGCAGATCTTCAGTATTATTTTATTGTGGCTTTCTCTGAAACATCTTTCTTACAGGGATGCGGGCTTACAACCAAATCCCCACACATAGACTAGGGTGTGAGCTTAAAATGTATCACCTACTGTGCAGTAACTACCCTTTCTCCCAGGATAAGTGCCCAGTAGCTTATTCCCTTTTATTAAGGGATAAGCGTGTTGTATTTACTCTGGGATAGGAGTGAACACATACACTACAGCTGACATACTGCAAATACACACCCTGATTTATCCTGCAGTAGTTTGTCTATATGCCCATCTCCTAAGACACAGCTGAAATGTTGCTTTGTGACATTCAGGTGAAGCTTAACCAGTTTAAAGAGAAACTGAACTTCTTTTTTAGGTTTAGCGAAGACTATTAGTGCAACCCTGATTATTTGGGTTTTTTTACTGTTAGTCACAAGGGTTTTGATTAATTAGTTCTTTTTAGAACACATTTTGATAGTGTAAAGAGTGACGATTAAGCACAATAATAACTTCTTGCGATCTCACTTTACCTTCATCTCATCCCATTTCAGCATAGTGTCTGATTTACACTTTTCTCCATCTCCCTTTTGACTCCAGTTTTTGACTTTAAACAGTGATAGCTGTACTCTGAATTTGAAGTTAAGTGTAAGGACTTATGAGATACATAAGAGATAGGTGTGTACTGTATATGTTACTTCTTTAATGCTAATTTGGACCAGGTTGCAGAAGGAATAAGAAACTGCAAACCTCACTTGAAATGGAAAGAATTTTTTTTAATATAATTTTCTGAATAATCACCACAGGGAAATCCCACACGCACACGCCCTGTGCGTAGGTGTGTGTCTACCAGTTAAAACCTCTAGTACTGTCTGGCAAAGCACAATTTTACTTTGTTTCATCCAGCTGAGCTCACCCTCAATCTCAGATGAGTGATTTATCTCCTGAGGGTCTGCATTGGGCCTACTAAGATTTTGATTCTTTTTTTCCGATATTTCAGCCAAACCCATTTGGTGTCTACTTTCTACCATAGGGAATTTCTACCATAGAGAAATGGTCCATCACTTCGGAAACAGACCCTTAGAAATAGTATAGAAGACAATATGCTAACATAGTCTTTGTAGTTCAAATGTGAAGAACCAAGAAGAGGAGCAGTAGAAACATGAGGTTCTTCCTGAAATTAAATCTTTCCGGTCCCTGGGGGCCTTTCCTGCCCCAAGACTTTGACCTGGTCTAATGATTGGCGACTAGTCCAATGCATAGATAAGTGAAGCCGCTACCTGCATCTGGGGACCGTGTTCCAGTTCAGCCAGGAGTGGCTTTTGCTCAAACTGTAGATTATAGTCAGTCACACTCTGTGGGGTAGGGCTTTTCTATCACCTTGGCTGGAGACAGGGTGAACTGGAAGCTTACTGGCAGAATAGAATCACAGAATGGTTTGGGTTGGAAGGGACCTTAGAGATCACCTAGTTCCCACCCCCCTGCCATGGGCAGGGACACCTCCCACCAGACCAGGTTGCTCAAAGCCCCATCCAGCCTGGCCTTGAACACCTCCAGGGATGGGGCAGCCACAGCTTCCCTGGGCAACCTGAGTCAGTGTCTCACCAGCCTCACAGTAAAGAATCTATTCCTAATAGCTAATCTAAATCTCCCTTCTTCCAGTTTAAAACTGTTCCTCCTCGTCCTGTCGCTCCACTCCCTGATCCAGAGTCCCTCCCCATCTTTCCGGTAGCCCCTTTAGGTACTGGAAGGGGCTCTAAGGTCTCCCTGGAGCCTTCTCTTCTCCAGGCTGAACAGCCCCAACTCTCTCAGCCTGTCCTCACAGCAGAGGTGCTCCAGCCCTCTGAGCATCTGCATGGCCTCCTCTGGACCCGCTCCAACAGGTCCATGTCCACTTAGGTTTTGTTCCAATTCACCAGGATTAGCAACTTCAGTACATCATCTATCCAAGACCAAGTAACGACAGTGCTGTTTCTTTTCCTGTCCCTTCCCTTTGTTAGTTGTGTGACTAGTGATTTTGTCTTCCCGAATATTTTTTTTTTGACAAACACGCTTGGAACTCCATCTTTTCCTTCTTTAGAGCCTTGCTACAACTAACTTTTAGTTTTTCTTTTAAAGCTAAAACATATGCTTTGTTCAATTTAGTTACCATACATCTGAAAAAGAAACACTTTTCGTTAAGAATAATGTGGGAGTGGTTATTGAAAATCAGGTTTTAATAACACCATATTGAAGTTCCTATGTGCGTACATTTTGAAAGCAGATCAAATCCAATATTGAACTGAGCTTCTAATCATTTGCTGCAGGAAGAGTAAGATTAACATTACTAAGTGTCTTTGTAAGAAATGTTGTATTGCTCTATGGTGGTTTGTATTATTCAATATCCATCAGCCATTCTCTGTCTGTAGTGTCCATTACTCTAAAGAATTTCATGCAGCTCCAGGTTGCTAATAACTTTTTGTTGTACAGCCCAAATAATAGATGAGTAATTTGATTATCTGTCTTTTCAGGGTTCATTTAAATTCATTTTTTACTGTGAGACTATGCATTGTTACCAGGAGCAGTTAGCAGTGAAAATATGTATGTTTTGAAATATAATTACTGATCATACCTAATAACTGATTTTTAGTTCAGTCATTTTAAGGAATGAAAAGAGCACCTACTTGCTATCACCATTTTTAATATCCAGTAAAAGTAATTTTATTATAAAATACGGGATATCTTTT
Source organism: Chroicocephalus ridibundus (assembly GCF_963924245.1). Taxonomy (NCBI): domain Eukaryota; kingdom Metazoa; phylum Chordata; class Aves; order Charadriiformes; family Laridae; genus Chroicocephalus; species Chroicocephalus ridibundus. Next base: position 20,995,263 of record NC_086286.1, read on the forward strand.
TTCTTTATTAAAAGCTCAAATAAATAATTACGAACATTTCGTTAGGATACAAATTGTCTAATGGCTTGGGAAAATGTTTTTAAAATCTGTTGTGATACCATTTATATGACAAATAAGAAAACTAATAACCAATTAGGTTGAAAGAGCTTTAGTAAGTGAGAAAATGAAACCTATTCAATATACTCCCGATGAAATGACCTTTTGAAAGACCTATTTTTGAATAAACAAGGTTACACTGTAAATAAATAAAGCGTGACAATTCATCTAAGGCTGGGGCTTTATGTATTGAGAGTCCTGAAGAAGGCCTTTTCATAAGCCTTCGAAATATAAAGACCTGATAAAATGTTTTCACATTTTTTCTATGTTAAATCTCTTTAATGAATATTTTTTTTGTTGTTTGGTAGAACCGGCCACTGAAATTGCTTCATCTTCAAAGCCAGAAGAAAGTGTCTACGCTGACAATTACAATCCCTTCAAAGATGAAGATGCCCCAGAGTACTTGAACCCGTTCGATGAGCCAGATCCTGAGCCTGAAACGTTTGTAACTGTAAGAGATTCTCCTCCACAACCTGCAAAAAGGAAATACGTCAGACCAGTGGATATGAGCAAATACCTCTATGCAGATACCTCTACAGCTGAAGAGGAAGAGCTAGATGAGTAAGTATGATTCTTCATCTTTCAGCAGCTTTGAAAGCATTAGTGGGATCCCTGACTTAATCTTGAGGTGTATTGGGTTCAACCATTGTGATCCTTAATCACCTCGTTAGGACAGCCTGATCCTTAGGCAGCTCAGCAGCAGGAAATACCATACCCCCAAGTCATGCTCTTCAGCTGAACATGATATGTTAGGAAACTTTTCTTTGCCTCATTGATAGCAAATTACTTGATAGGGAACAAGTCTGTGTACCTTTTTGGCACTTTGGGCCCTGACAATTACAAATGAGCCAAAAATAAGGGAGCAGCAGAGCTTGGTCCTTCCTGTCCTTTTTTCCACTATTTTTACTTCATAAAATAATAATTTTTGTTAATGATAATGGAGCGTTTGTTTGGTGTCAGTGCAGTATGTAAAAAGGAAGAGCATTTTGCAGTCTGCATGGCACATTTTTGAGAATCTCATAAAACTGAATCTCTCTGTAGGAAAGATAACACCATACGCACTTTCATAGGCTGTTTCTTTTATCATAACCACACATAAACTTGTGTAAACTCACACTGACTGCTTTGTATTATCGTATAGAAACCTAACAAGGAGTGAGAGCTTTTTGCAATAGCTGTGCAGCTTGGGAGGTTTGGAGGTGCATATACTTACTCTTTGTTTGTGGTCATTAGTCACCAACCACACCACTCATGAGACAGTTTATGGTAATTACATGCGAGCAATTTTACAGACAACAACTCCAATTAGCATTTAGTTTTACATTCTTCAACGAGATTTATCAGGGCATGACATTTGCATTGCTTTCATATTTAATATTAAAACAGGTGTCATATCATCATCTTTATGTTTCTCTGTTTCTAGCCGTATTCTAGGAAATGGAAGGATTCCCACGTGCTCTTAAGAGAGTATAAAGGCATAAAGGACCCTGCAGGGTTTTTTTTCCTTTTAAAGGCCATAGATTATTTGTTGTTGTTGTTTGTTCGGGGGAGGGGGGACAAAAAAAAGAAAAAGGGGCATTGGGGGAACGATGTCTCTGTCAGCTCCGTTCATCAGGGCACTGCCTGAACAGACAGCATGGGCTGCTGTGTCTGCAGAGCACAGTGTGATCGCACTGTTGATGGTCACACCGGGCACCCCTGATCATTCACTGAGCACCAGAATCCGCAGGGAGAAAAAATGTGTATACTTTATCCCCGTGAAGATACAGGTATAGAGGACAGGAGAGAGTGAGAAGAATAGAAAGAGCAAAAGCTATATGCATGGACAAGTGAAGAATTTTCTCTGTTTTATATTTATACTCACGTTTCCACCCTAAGCAAACGGGCTTGCAGCGGTGTTGTAACAGACAGCCTTGTTTTTTCTGTGTACTGGACTGTAGATACCTCTAATCCTTTGTGTACAACAGCCGCCTTCTTATTTTGGTGACCCCATTTGCTTTATTCCTTTTTTTTTTTTTTTCCAAGGATAAAAATAAACTCCCCATAGGTGGATTCTACTTGAACTTAAATCTGATCTGTGTTTTCATTATAAAAGTGTTGTCCCATGGGAAGACAGAAGGATAAGGAGTCAAAAAGCACTGTAAAATAGATTTTTACGTCTTTTACATAAGTTTTTTATGTCCTGACCCCCCAAGGAGCTTCCTCTCCACATTATCCTCCCAGGTCACAGGAGCACCATGTCATTGAAAAAGACACGGAGACCATTTGTTAAATGTATTGAGTAGAAGTGTGGTGAGGAGAATCTTTGAATCTTTAGACTGAAATGCTCTGGAGGAATAGGTGTAACAATAAAATTCCAGTCTAGGAACTTGTGATACTAACTCATGCCCACAAGCACTATTATGCCTTACCTCATGTCATTAATTTTCAAATTTTTCAGTAGAAAGTTTCTGCTAAGTTATGGTGCGGTGAGCACCAAAGGAGAGATTTCCATAGGCAGTGCCAGTTGGTAGTTTTTGTGTGCCCTAAATCATGAGGATTTATGTCCAGATGTGTATTGTTTCTTATCTAATGTGAATATTGATGCTTTTATTATGTACATAAATGGCTAATCTTCTTCCAAATCCTATTAAAGTCTAGGCTTCAGTGTCAATTTCTGGCAGAGAGTTCCACAAGAAAACAAGATCTTGTATGAAATGTGTTTCCTTTTATTGGTTGTAAATAAGTTACCTTTCCAATCCCATACGTGATCTCTTCTGCTGGCTTATCAAAACAACAATTAGTAGTATTGGATTTATCTGCTGTAAGCAGTTGCTGTGTTGTATCTCTCTCGCATGTTCACCATTACTTGTCACTTGTCTGAGTTAAATGGTGCTAACTTTATCAATCTCTCTTCATACAGAAGTCTCTTCATCTCTCTAATCATTTTCACCGCACGTCTCTGGACCCTGTTGTTTCTTCTGCTGTGTATCTATTTTAAGATGTGTTGACTTGGCGTGAGCAGTGTATTCAAGATAAGGCTGAACAACCGAGTCATATCACGGCATTAGAAAACCTTGCGTACTATTTTCAACCTCTCTCCTAACATTATGTGTTTAATTTATTTTGTTTTGGGTAGTTTTTAATAATTTTTGACTACCGCTGGTCTAGTGCTTTCCCCAGGAGCGTCTTTGAACCTGATAGGTGGAAGGCTTGAGAAGTAGAAGGCTCCTGAAAGACAGTTACTGTCGGTCAGGAAATGCCATGTATTTTTATCCGTGCATCTTAAGCAGGAATTCACTTAATGCGCTGCTTGGCGTTTTCCTCTTGTATTTTGTGTGAAATGGTATGATGTGTCATGGGAACACGGACACATCAGGTAGCATCAGGACCCTTGTCCCACTCCACGCTGGCAGATCCCGAGTTTCTCATTCTGGACTCGGAGCTTACACAAAGTGCCCCAAGAGCTGAACTCTGACTCCAGTTTTGTAACAGACTCTTGTTGTAATCTTGGAAAAGTTACTTACCCTCACTGCGCCTCTCTGAAGGATTTACCTTGGGTAATTGCCTTAATTGAAACGTATTTCGCTAATGGTTGTGAAGATAATGTAAGATTTCACAACACACGTAAGCAAAGCATAGTCATAAGCATAATGAGGTGTTGTGTGGTATAGAGGGACTTAGATGATCCAGTGCATATACTCTGCTGTAAAACTACACTCTCAAAATGTACTTCCTCTGGCTAAATTCTCATACCTAGCTAGAGATAAGGAACACATTTTTCTTTTGTTAGTTTGGGCATTTGAATGTTAGTGTAAAATTCTGCTTATTGAATTTTATACCTTAAAACCAAAATGATAGGTGGCTACCTGTTAATAAAGGACAGCATGCCTTGCTAAGTTAAGCTTTAATTATTTGAAAATAGCACAGCTCACAACTACTTGAAGTACAATGCTTTCAACCCTAATGCTTCTGGTTGGTAATACTGCCTCATCATTTAACCCTGCCACCCTGACAGCTTTGTTTTTCCTCCTCAATAAAATGTTGATTCATATATTTTTTTCAGTTAACCAGTAACACTGGTCAAAATAGTTTTTTCAATTGGTCAGAATAAAACTTGCTTTCAGATATTATTTGGCTCTGTGGCTTCTTATCTCGTTAATCATTGCATGGCTTAGAATAATGCTGTCTAATTGGAAAGACTATCGAGTTGCCATCTATTGAAGCTGCCTGTTGCACAAGAAGCCACAAGCCACCACACTGCCAGTGACAGCTTAATGCCGGGTAGTTTGTCAGGTTCGGTTTTTTTAATTTCATGGTGGACAGTCTAGTATCTCTTTAGGCAAATCCAATTGTGTGGATCAATTAAATAACTTCGCTGAAGCAAAAAAGTATGGGAGCTAACCTCAGAGAAAAGTGCTTTAATATTTTTCAGCTAAGGCTTTTTTTGGCCAGACTTTTCCCATGCTTAGTTTCTGGTATAGCCATGTAGGAGCTGTTGGACCAAACTCTGCTACATATATCAGACTCCATTGACTTCTGTAGTTGTAGCCTCTTTGGGCAAGAACCAGGATTGTTGTTTTTCTGCATTAAACTTAATTTTTCAAAAATCTTTCTAAATATTTATAAGAACAATTAAAAGCAGTAGAGAGGGGAAGGTGGGAAATGGTGTTGTGTGTGTTCTGTCTATGCTATGACCAAAATATGAGGATTTAGCCTGGCTTTCAAGCAAGTTCTTTTCTAGGAAACTAGAGACTAGAAACTTCTAGTCTCTAGAAACTTTTCTTATAGAAACTTCTCCTTTTAGCCCTTCCTCCTGGTGTGTGCAGTAGGGTACAGTTCTTCAAGGTTATGCATGCAGCACAGACAATCCTGGTACATAAAAATTCAGAAGTTGGTTCTTCCAAATTTTTTACTCTCATTGATGTATTTTTTTTCTCTCACCAAACTCATTTTAACACCTTATGAATACACTTTTCTAATTCCAAGTGTGTGGAGGTGAATTACTTCCCTGCCAAACACGCTATGTCTGTTGGCTGTTCAGCAGACTAACTTGTTGAACTGAAGAACACCTTGTGCTCTCCTGTAGAACTCATTGTTCCTCAGCCTTTATCTCTTTTATCTTCATTTTCACCTCCCTTTGAACTTTCCGATGTCTGAAGACAGCTGAGCTGGGCTGTCAGCTAAATTAGAGCTACTGACAGCTCAGTGCATTCCCCACTCCAGCCTGCACACCCTCTAATGCCTCCCATGGAAAACACCCATCCCTTTCGATTTAACTCGTTATTTTGATGTTGCCTTCAGTTTTGACTGCACTGGTGGCTTTGTGCTTGATGGGCAGCAAAGTGGGAACACCTGAAAGTTGCCTTCTGTCAGCAGATGAGTTATTTTAGTCTTAGTCTTCCCTTTCCCTTTGGTATCTGGATTTAGATCTCTCTCTCTGTAACAAGCAGCAGCAGATTTTCAGAAAGGTCTAGAGGTTTTAAGCCCAGTCTTCTCTTACGCGCCTTTTAGAAGTAGACTTATTGTCTGCAGTGGGATTATTAATTGTTTGCTTTTTCTCAGTGAAAAGAGGATGATGGTAAACTACATTAAAATAAATTCTAAATTCAGCCCACGAGACTGAAAGACATATTTTCATACTAAAAGGACACAAAACTGAGAGAAATTTGGTGTGGTGTGAAAATAAACCGGATGGATAGTTGGGTTTCCACTTGTGCCCAAATTTGGTTGTTGTAGTTCTTTAAAAAAAGCGTCTACTAGCTCGTAACTCTTATCCAGAGAGGAAATTTGTGAATGGATCTAGCTAGGTAGGCTCTTGTCTAGTGCTGTATGCATTATTGTTTCCATCTGGAGTTGAATTCAAGGGACGGAGGTTATTTGTAGTGATTAGTTACGCTTTGTATAACTGTATGCAGATCGATCTTTGGGAATTGCAGTGACTTAATTACATAAACATAGCTTGAGATATATGATAAATGTATCTTGCTAGGGAAGCATGGACTAGAAAGGAATTAATTAACATATCAGTTTCGTAATCAACCGTCCAGTTTTGGATTGCAAAATATGAAAAGCAAAGATTATGAATAAAATAATTCAGTGCAAAGAAGATTCCCATAAGTATCCTTAGCAGGATACAAAATTGCTGGCTCTTCTAAGTGTGTAGTAGAAGCCATTATTTGATGTACTATTGATTGATATTTGACATAACAAACTAATAGGTAAGATTTGGAAATGCTGTGGAAGTATTTACTTAGAGTGGAACAAATGCGGAGTTGGAATCTGAACGCCAGAGTTAAGAAGAGTAATTCTTTGGACTGAATCCACTTGGCGGAAGGTGTTTTTTAAATGAGGTTTAGTTATAAAAAGCACTTTCAAAATAAACAGATGATGGCTACTGCTATTTGTAAGAGAGGTACGCACAAGTCAGCGGCAGCATTCTTACACTATTCTCTTATCCAAAGAGTGTTCTTGAAATGGTGTGGTGGCTGTACGCTGCAGTTTCAAATACACTCAATGTGGATTGAGGGCGTACGGAGGCCAAAATTTTCAGACTTGGACAGCCAAGAGTGAGACCTCTAAAGCCATGTTGAAGCATGCATGTAAAAGTGACCTGATTCTTAACTTCTGTTCATTAGAATATTAAACAGCCAGCAGCTTCATTCACATTTTTTGGTATTGAGCTTGTCTGTAAATCAGATCACTCTTTGATAGATAGCTAAGTATAATTGAAGAGTTAGCTTTATGCAATTGATAACACTTCTGTTATTTACGGGACTTTGTAAAATTTCTAGAAATGCAGTTTTAACTGTTGTAGCTCACTCTTTCAATCATACAAAAAAGTATTATCTGAAAGTATGTAAAGGCAAATATATTCTTATGTGGGATAATAAAAGCATTTTAGCCATGGACCTCTCTGAACAGCTCTTGTTTTCGGTTTGAATTCCAAGGAGATAGCAAAGAAATATGTTTCCCTTCTTTTAATTAGATCAAACCCATTTTATGAACCAAAATCCAGCCCTGCTTTAATTAAAGTTGCTCCGCTGCAAGAACCAGAGAAGAAGATGAAAAGAAAGGCTCCTGAACCACCAAACCTCTTGCCAAAGACAGAGACAAGCATGAGTGAGAACATGTCAGCTATTCCTGCATCGAGGGAGCTTTCTTCTTCTCCTAAGGTAGGTTTTTCATACCAAAATTTCGTCTTTGTTATTAACAGTACCTTTATGTGTGTTGTAGACAGCCTATTTATTTCTGCAGGCCATCTTAAAAGCTGTGCTTATACTTAATAAGGTGTTGGCTCATCTCTATTCACTCACTGGTTCATAGGGAGAGAGCAGCAGTAGGAGCTTGTATTTTTTCTTTAAGGATTTAATGACAACAGTAACAGCAACTGCAGTTTAAAGAAAAGAGTCTTCGAGTAACAAATGTTACAGGACAGCTGGATATGCCATTGAGACGGAAGAAAATCATGTTGAACAATACTTTGTCTTGATCTATTGTAATGCCACTAAGCCTTGCCCCTGTTGAAGAGTCTGTCTCCACATTTCTGTCATAAATCTGGGTTTTAAGAGCTTAGTACTGGATACTGTTTATTTGTATTGGGATTTATATATGTCCAATTCCTTAGGTATGTTGAAGTAATTTTTTAAAAAAACTCAGTCTACTTTAAATGAGATTAACTGTTTATTAGGAATGTCCAGACTAAGCATACTTATGTATGCACATACATCTGTGTTTGTCGAGGGAAAATAGGAGTTAACTTCTCTTGAAGAGGGCAATGTGGCGCGTAGGTATTTTAGAATTACAACAGCTAACTTCTGTTTGTGTGAATTTTAACTCCAGTGTTTCAGCAGTTAGCACTGCTTGTGCTTTTTTAAACAAAACAAGCATTTACTAGTATATGTTAATGGACCCTTCTTAAAAATGAATTTGATACTTGCTGACTGCTTGTTTTGAACGGTAAGAGGATGAGGACAGAAGGCTTCCCTTCCAGCACATCTTCCCAATTTATGCGTATTATTGTCTGTTTTGCCTTGTATTGGAGCTGCTGGAGCTTTAATTTCAGAATTGGATGAAACTACTTGTCATACCTATCATTTCATTGCTTAATTACTCGGCCAGATTGCTGACATGTCCTTGTCCCCCCAGGCTCTGATCTTGCTGTCATTTTACCACTCAGTGTAAAGAGTGTGAGACCAGAAATCTAATCTGCATCATAGCAAAACAAAACAACGTAGTAAGACCACAAGCACAACTCACAAGTTACTCTTAATACGCAAAACCACAACCAGGGAAATATTAAATCAGCGCGCAGCAGATTTATAATGCGCTGAGCTGGGGTTCTGTCCTGTTCGCTGGAGTTTCTGTGTGAAAAATATTGCATGTTATTTGATTTCTGGTGGAGTCTGGCCCTCGGGTCAAAGCCAAGTAGCCAAAGTAAGGCATTCTGCTACTACCAGGCAGAGAGAGATGTCTGTAGAGGAGATTTTATCAGCTTGCCTGATGGAGGTTGTGCCCCCATTGCTCATTGTTTGAGAGGTTTTTTTACAGGTCTGCATCCAAGGAAATACATCTCTCTGCTTTATCGTTGTGCTCAAATAATGTATTACTGCTGGGTTCGACTGTTGTTGGTTTTGTCTACCCCAGACTAAGTTTTAGATTGTCTGAAAGCTGGAATTGATTAAGAAAAGATGCAGGATTTGAAATCGCTGAGAAGACCGTGCTGGTATACACACGGTCGGGTAGTTGCTACTCTTGTGCGGGGTATTAGTTCCCAAATATTTTAGTGCCTGCCTGCTTGCAGCCCACCCACCTCTCTGCCACTGGTGCTGAGGTACAGCCGAGATGAGCAAAGGTCCAAGTACTGAAACTTTGATATTGATTAGGGCCATGGAGGAACGCGGAGCTCTGTGCTGACCTTCTGTGGTACAGAAAGCTTTAATTTTTTTTACAGGATTTTAGAGGATACAAGACCATTAGGGAAGGCTCCAAAGCCGATGCAGTGTCCTGGTTTATTATATTACAGCTAGAGTGGAAAGTTTCGCTGACTGGGTGTGTTAAAATATTGTACGGTCACTTGCAATTCAGAAAGCTTTTTGTGAGCACAGTCTTTTTTCTGTGCTTGAATTGTTTTGCTCTAAGGTGATCTAATAACATTAGATCAAAAGCACTTTGCTTGAAATGCTTTTTGAAATTTGGAAAAGTACTGGCATTTGAGAGAAAAGAAAATTAAACAATTTCCTCACATCATAATTCAAAATAGTGCCCAGGTAGGACTTGGACTGTTGGCACGAATAACTTGTTTGTTTATTATTCAATAGTAGTGACAATGTTTAGCAACTCTGAAAAAACTCCCATCAAAAGGTATAGGCACTAACCAAACGTGAACTTAGCACGCACCCTTATGTAGGGGGAATAGTCCCATGGAGGTAAAGGGAGGATAAATAACATATCTTTCTTGGTGTTTTGTCCAAGTTTGCTGTGCACAGAAAGCCTCTGCTGCAACTCTGACCAGAACGTAAGTGTCCTAACATGTTCAATTCCCTGTCTTGCTTGTCTTCATAGGAAGAGGCTGCGGAGCAGAAATGCTCATCTTTAGAATACACAAACACAGCATTATAATTAGAGCTTTAGTGTTTAAGGAAAAAGACTCCAAAAAAACTTCTGCAAATCTTTGACAGAGTATTTGTAGCTCATTTTTCCTTCACATGCTAATGGTGTTCATCACATTTGCTGAACATAAAAAATACAAATGCTGTTATTAACATCTATATACCAGCAAGTCTATTAGGTGGAAATTGCTTCTGAAAGGTTGTTTGACACATGACAGATTCCTACTCAGGATAGAGGTTCCCAATACTTGAAATTATGTTGCCCTATTAAAAAAAAAATTTAGATATTGAAAACAGTAGTGAATTCCTAGGAATTTAAATACCAATTTAAAAGTAGGGTGAGAAAGGTTGATATTTTCCTAAGTATACACCCAAAGATCAAATCCCTAGGGTATGGCTGGACACCAAAATTGCTTCCTTCAGTGTCCAGCTACAAAGTGCCTTCTAGCATTGGCGTCAAGGGTATAGTAACACTTCCACAGAAGTGCAATTGTGTTTGCTGTTGAAACATCGTAGCCTGAATCCAACATTTTACCATTACTCAAGCAGTGGTGGAAGGTGTTTCTCGCCTGAGGGATACTTGACTTCCCACACATGATTATTTTCTTTGTGTGCATATGTTTTATTAATTTATAACAGCACTGTCTGCAGTAATGAAAGAGAAAAATAAAATAATGAATTTTTAGCAGTCAGCAGTCTTGGACGTGGGTCATTTGAGAATAGACTTAAGCTTATGCATCTAAGTGAATTGCAGAAGGCCTTCTTTTAAGGGAGTTGTATGGTCTTTTAACAGCTGAATACTATTTCTAGGTTTTCCTGGAATCGTATCCACAATTAATTACCCCCATTAATCCTGACACCACAATAATCAAACTTGTTCTGGATCCTTTGTCCAGAGATTTATGTTGTACAAGATAATTCTGCATATAAGTTTCATGTAAAACTAGGCAGAAAATTCCAGAAAGCATCTTCTGCTCTGGTGGTATCTAGCATCATGCCTGATACCTCCAGGATGAAGAGGGTACTCCAGAGTGGAGTCATGAGTTGGTGTTAACTTTGAAGAACTCAATGATCGGTGAAGACAGAATATGAGACTATTAAAGAGTCATTAACTTTAATAGCCACAAAGATGGTAGAGCTAGAGTTTGAAGCAAAGACTAGGTCTCATTGGGACACTGACATAAAAACTTACTGCCCAGAAAATTATACATGATCGTTGGTCAGGAAGACAGGTGATGACACTAAATACGGGCAGTATTTAACTTTTATTTTTGCCTTGAAATGATTGTTTTCAACCATATGGTGTACATGTGCCTGAAGCAGTTATAACCATAACAGTGTCTCCCACTGCTACAGGGCTTGCCTTTAGCCTCTTTCCTCCCCAAAGACGTTGCCTCACTTGGTGTCCCCTTATCATTCCTTAACAAATTTCATGTGTGAGAAGAGTGCAAATGAAGCTGTTTCTGCCTGCCCCAAACCTGAGGGTTTTAGTCTATGTGAGGTTGGCTGAGCTCATGAGCACTAGTGATTGAGTCTTGCCCCTTTCATATTAATTCTGCACAGGGGACACATCCACTTCTTTAACTCCTGTAAGATATCCCAGCTGCTGTCATCTCTTTGGCTGTTTCCACCATACCTCTCTCCGCACGTTATTCACATTGTTCACAGAGGTGGGAAGGGACCTCTGGAGGTCATCTGGTCCATCTTCTCTGCTCAGGCAGGGCATCTTAGAGCCAGTTGCCCAGGAGTGTGTCCAGACAGCTTCTGAATATCTCCAGTATTCATCTGATCTTCTTCAAATGTTTGCCTTGCGCTGCTTCCCTGAGCAATTGGTTAACTGTAGTAGCAAAACCCCTTTCCAGGCCTCTTTAATGTCTTCCCTTTGATCACTCAGAGGTCCCCGTGTCACCTGTATTGCTGAGGAAGGGGCAGTTATTTGTCATAGATAAGGCAGGATCTAGCTCTCCATAAAGGTCCAGCCAGCTCTTGGCCCCATAGTATTAGCTCAGTATTTGCCTTGTCTGGGTTGGAGGAAGTTTTCTTTCCAAATATTATTAGCTATTTGCACTTCCTAAAGGAGTATCTTAATTCTCTCCTGTCTTCCTTCCATGTCCCCTCTAAACTAATGAGTCATCAGAGAGAGCTTAAAAATGTAAACTCTGAAAGTCTGGAGTTATCCCAGAGTTAATAATCTCAAATGGCTTGAAAACTATGGTGCGCTGGCTATATTTAGGTGAGTCTGACAAACAAACTGGAAAGCTGTAATTAAGCTCTTCAGTCGTCAACCTGCTACAGTGCTGTCAAGCCCAGCTGAAGCCTTGTTGAGCTTGTTACCATCATACCAGGTTCTGCCTTTCACAGAGGTGACAGAGACTTTAAATTTTTTCCACTTGTTGTTGACTTTGTGGAAAAAAAATTGAACAAAGACATTTAGGCTTAAAAAGTGGTATCAGACCAGTGCATTGCATGCATATCAGTCACCATCATTGCTTTAGCTGATTAAAAAAATGTGCATACCAACTTCAACGGGCTGAAATCTCAGCCAGTCTCAGTATCTCTTATCTTCCCTGCATTATGTTTAGTAACTCCAGCTTGGTTTCACATACTTTCTTCAGTCTTCAGGGTCTGGAAACCTGCGTTCATTAGACACACGCTTTACAAAGTGGCTCTTTGCCAGGTGCATTGGACTTGTCAGCCTGGGCTTTGGTAGCTCACAGAGATCTCCATCTCACAGCTTCCTGCTGGGCTACCCAGAATATCTCAGTAAATGAAACTCCTGCACTCCAGTTTTCGAAATAGGTGTGTCATGGTTTAACCACTGCTGCTCACTCACACCCCCCGGTTGGGATGGGGGAGAGAATCAGAAGAGTAAAAGTGAGGAAAAAAATTTGTGGATTGAGATAAAGACAGTTTAATAGGTAGAGCAAAAGCCATGCATGCAAGCAGAGCAAAACAAGGAATTCATTCGCTACCTCCCATCTCCAGAAAAGCAGGGCTCCATCACGCATAATGGTTACTTGGGAAGACAAATGCCACAACTCCAAACATTGCCCTCTTCCTCCTCCTTCCCCCAGCTTTATATGCTGAGCATGAGGCCATATGGCATGGAATATCCCTTTGGTCAGTTGGGGTCAGCTGTCCCAGCTGTGTCCCTTCCCAACTTCTTGTGCCGTCTCAGCCTGCTTGCTGGTGGGGTGGTGTGAGGAGCAGAAAAGGCCTTGAGAGCTTAGCAACAACCAAACCCACCAGTGCGCTGTCAAAAGGACTTCTCATCCCAAACCCAAAACACAGCACTACCCCAGCTGCTAGTAAGAAAGTAAATTCCATCCCTGCCGAAAACATGACAAGGTGTTTCTCTGACAATACATGGCTATGTGAACAGACGTGGAATTGATATCAGACCAGAGGATGCTTTTTGAAGCTGTCGTTGGTTTTTGACTTACACCTAGCAACTGATGAAAGTATATAGTGCCAGGATGATAAGTAAGCTTCGCTCCGTCATATTAATCTGTACGCCATTCTCACCTTTATGAAAGGCACAGTGTTGCTTATAGCCATGAAAACATAGGCATTGATTTTGTTGCTTGTAGACAAGAGCTTGTGATGGCCTTTTACATTGGCAGAAAAGGAGAATACACATTCCCATAATAGTTCAAAGCCAATAATAACATTTCTGGTTGTCACCGTTGTTGTTTAAGCTCTCTCTTTCTTTTTCTTTTTAAAGCGAAATTAATTGTTTTGCATGCCCAGCAGTTAGCTGCTGTGTCATGCCAGGCAAGCTAGCTGGTTTAAGCTCTAAAACATACTTATAGGAAATATGTAATGAGAAATACAGAATCCTTTTTCTGCATGACATGTAATAACCCATCTGCATCCAGTATCCTTTGTAATCTGTTATGTATCTGCAATGCTTCCGTTTAGTGGAAGGGGAAGAAAGTAACATTCAGTGTAGTACTAGGCACAACTCTCCAAGATCTCAGAGATGCTATAGGCTCCAGTTGCTCACTTCTTCCACTTCTATTTACTTCCATATTATCAACCGTATGTGACTGGACAGTAGGAAGAACTCATCTTCAAACACAGATGCAGTAATGCAGCCAAGTGGAGAAATTAAGTTAAACTTTAAACAGTAGATTAAGGTCGCTCATTGTCTCTTGGTATCAAAAGCATCTCAGTTGTCCATTCACATAAGGTCTTCCTGGCTCTCTGGAACATCTTCTTTAATGATTTTGCTCCTTTCCAGCTTCACATGAGCTGCAGAGGAATTGTGCAGCTCATTTGCATGAGATCTTTGTCACTTCCTGTGCAGACAGATAGTTCATCAAGCCCAAGGAAGACTTGGGAAGTAGTGGACAGAATTTTAAGATATCTGCTGTTATGGACTTGTGCAAAAAAGGCACTCTGAAAAAATCTGCCTTCGCATACAGCCCTAAGACATTTTATCTTTTAATAGGAAGAAAGACAAGCCACACACATAACGTGAACTGCGAGATAGTGAGATAATCACACTGAAGCACAGACAATTCATTAAACTTGCTTTTCAAGTGTTAAATAATAAAAGAGGCTCCTTATTTTATACAATACTAAGCAATTTCTTACTACTGTTTGCACGAGTTTTAAATGGTGTTTGTCAACCTGACTAGCCATGTGGTTTTTCTGTGTTCCTTACTATTAACCTATGTTTGGTCATAAACCAACCTCATTAGAACATGTGCTAGTATAAGGAACGAACTGTTCGTTTGCAAGTGTAGTGTTTTTCTGTTTTGCTGAAGATAGGGGCTAAATAGTGTCTTTCTCTTGTCCTCAACTAACACGTGCTTCAGGGTTTGGATGTACCGCATTGCATTCCACCCCTATCGTGACTTCTCGCGTTCCTACCTTCCCTGTCCCACCTTGTGCCAGCGCCACAAGTGAGTTATGTGAGTACTGGGAGCACAGCACCGACACAGGAACACTGACGGACAGACCCTTTCAGCGGTGGCACGGTCGTTACTCAGATGCGAAACGTATTCTTAGTGTCTTGGCAGTGCTGGTTTGGGGTATTCATTGCTCGCAGCAGCTGCAGGGTCTAAGGATCCAGCAGTCCTTGGGCCAGTACTGCCAGGAAGCAGCCTTTTAAAATCGAAAATGCAACCAATTCTTCTACATGTCTTTCATGGTTTAACTTTCCATCTGTTCATATTTGCAGCAGAATATTTTTTAAAACATTTTCTTTAATCATCAAAGTTCCTATGTACTAAATACAGTTACTCTGTCAGTATAAGGAAATTAAACTCTTTTATTCTCTTTTTACTGGTTTTGTGCAAGTCAAATGATTTGTTAATAATGCACTGTTTATGCAGATGGAAGTAGTGATGCAGTGTATCATTGCAAATTATCAGATAGCTAATTATTACAGCTTCTAGGTACTGTTATATTTCTGTTTCATTGGTGACCAGAATGTTCACTAATTTCTCTGTAAATGGGAAAAGCATTTTATAAACATGCACACAAATATGTACATATATAATAGTAGTTTTAAAAATAAAATTATCTAACGTCTTATCTGTAGGCCATATTTGTCAAAAAAAAAAATACTGCTGAGGGCAGAGAATCTTAAAATTAGTACATTCTGGGGATTTGAAACTCAACTGCAAGTGTGGGCTTTTAAAAAGTGACTTTTACGAAAATAAAAATTGCATCCTTCTAGGGAAAATGGGCTTTCATTCCATGGAGATTTTCAGTCTGCTTTTTGTCTTGGAACCGCAATGACTGGAGATGACTGCATCCCTCTGTAGCATCAAAACCAGGACAAACAATAGAATAAATGAAAGTGCATATTGTGGAGAAAATCTAGTGTTTCAATAATACTCAGGAGCTGTAAGAAGTTTTATTGACTGCTTATGTGAGTAGGAGTTCCCAGGGCTGTCCCTTAATAAAATGGATCCCCTTTTGAGATTGAGTCACCCAGCTACCTCAGATACCTCATTCCTAGAGGTGTCTGGTTCTCTCCCTTGGCTGTAAAAGAGCTTAGAGAAGTTAGACTTGGCCAACTAATTGATTGGCATTTAAAGTTGTTAAGATTAATTGTCCCTGAATTATACAGACTCATATGTGTATGACCTAAAGAATAGACCCATGATTGGACAGGAAAAAATGGGAAGATGTTGCAAAAGCTCTTTCTCCCTTCGATATGCAGGCATGACTGCACGTGTATAGGAGATATGGGTATAGAGTAGGAGCATTGATGGACAGAGTTGTGCAGCAAAATGGAGATCCCTTGCTTTGCTCTAGCTATTTAATTAGCGATTTTGTAAAAACTGGTACAAGAAGTGGTGCGTAACATGTGATAACCTATCCATGAACAGTCACAAAACAGACCAGCAGATGGGACTACTTTTCATTATCCATTACGACCCCAAGGAGTACATCAGATACTGTGTGAAAGTGTTTGAGATTCACTTTTATGAGTAGTCTTTTGCTTATGAGTGGTCTCCATAGGGTACCGAAGTGATAAATTCTTTCCAAGTTGGACATTGCTTGTTTCGCATCTGTGGTTTTCCTGTAGCAGTTTTCAGTGGTAATAACATATCACGTTCTGTTTCTTAGCAGCCTTGCTTTGTTGCCTCCTTCTCTTTACAGGTGGCGCTATGAATCTAAATCGGTCGAGGGTGGTGGCTGTTGTCTTTCACAGTATTCCCTTGATTGGTGCTAAGAGGAGTTAATTTTTTAGATATTGAGAATGTCAATGAAACCAAGCCCTTCCTCATTCTACCTGCTGCTTTCTGCCATTCTGATTGAAGTATTTTGTGCCCATTTTCTAGCAACAAGCCAGTTGAACTGCTGTCAAAAAAAATTTAGGTGCTGTTCTGTAGTCACATTACTTCTAAGAGAGATGCTTCCTTCAGAATTTGAGGAGTAAAACCAGCTAAGTCAATAATTTACTCACATGTTCCTGTAGTGGGAGTTATGTACAGGTTTGGAGGCAGAGCTGAGCTTCTTCCAGTGCCAGCCCCTCACTTCTTGCCTTAACTCATTTCCAAGCACGCGCAGCAAGAAGTCAAAGTGTTGTCTAGATGGAAACACATCAAGATGTGCAGGTCTTTTTGCAGAGCTCATGACTCATGCAGCACCGTATATATTGTTACTCAGGGAACTAGTCCAGGTTGTGTGCTGCTTGAGACAAGGGCCAGCGGAAAGGCACTGCTTTCTCTGACAATGAAGCAACCGAATGCTGTCCAGGAGCAGTGAATATTATCCTTTCCTCTGTCATGAATTCTTTATGTGGTGCTAAACTAATCTCTTGAACCAGATTTTGGATTGTGGTGGTTTTAAGTTCCCATCGTGATACAACCATGATAAATTAGCAGAGCTCTTGGTTTGACTCAAGTGCCGTGCAGCTGAAAGAGCATTGTTTTGTGGCACGTGAAGTATCGTAAAACAAGCAGTTCTCTCTCAGGTCAGGTCTTGGGTGGCTCAGACTGAGGACTCAAAAGCAACGGCATCCGATAATTTGGACTTGGGTTTTTTGTGGACCTCACTTTTTCTTTGGTTAAATCGGCTGCTACCTCACAAGGATGTCTGGAAGATTAAATGCTTAATCTTCTAGATTAAAATACCATGAAGATGAACACTACAGAAAAGCCCTTTGATGAGATTAATGTTACCGTGTTCAGTTCAAGGTCCAGGCAGTGTGCAGCAGATGAAGCATGAGGACAAACAACTAATAATTCAGAAAAATAGGAATATTGGGTAGTCCCATTCAGTGAGGTTGTTCGTTGAGTGCTCTCCATGAGGGAGAACTCTAGGGGAAGAAGGACACTTAGAGATTGTATCATAATGCAAACATATAAAGGGTATTAATTAACATTGAATATGTAACCATAATTCTGTAATATCCCGACTTCTGAACACTCCATTTGGCAACTTTAAGTGCTGCTACTTAAGTGTTTGAGTGTTTCATCTTTAGATCCTTAGCAGTAGTAGGGATGCAGATAACAGGTCTCCAGGGCTGTCCTAGAAAAATCTTTTTCATTGCAAATTAATATGCATAATTTGCAGGATGATAAATGCTTGGCGGCTCCTGCCATTTTCGTAATTGCTCTTTAAGGTATTTCTGCGTTATTGGTGCAATGTAGCTGCTACTGAAATGGATGGAAATATTGTCAGTGCCTGCAGCAGTTCTGGGTGGCACCAGTTAGCATGTCTGCAAAATGTCTGTGCAAATAAGGTTTGGTAATTTAACCAGTGTTATGACATTCAAAGCCTCACGTTTCATATTTTTATATTTAACTTACATTTACAAATTACAGTACTCATCGGTTGTCATAAAATATTACTTCCCTTCTTGTGGAGAAATACACTTTTTAGCTATGTAATAGCAATAGTTTTATATGCTTTATTTCATCTTGGCAGTTTAAAACCGTGCGCCATTCTGTGAGAAGAAAATCCATCTCTGGTGGAAACTGGAAAAGCCAACAGGCATGGAGTATATTGTCTGATGAAGTAAAGGGGAATGTTGTTGCTATATGCCATTAAATTGCCAGAACCGTTGCGTGGTGCTTAGGCAAACTGTAACAAAAAAATACTTCTTTTGTATTTTATTTAAAAAGTTACATCAATACGAGAATTTCTTTAATGTAAATATATGTGATGATTTATATAAACCTTTCCATTTCCTTCAATGAAGTGCCCAACAGTCTGTCTTACCAACAAGTGCAAGGTCAGTCAGTTAAGTCATATATCCTGATCCAGAAACTGCTTCAAGGCTGCCAGTGTCAGAGGAGAGGTGGCCTTTGGATGGTGGGAATAACCCTGCTGCCTGTTCGGGGCTGTAGCCTCCTATGTTAGGAAGTGCATCAAATTCCATGCACCAGTACAGGTTAGGGGTTGTCCTGCTGGAAACCAGCTTTGCAGAGAGGGACCTGCGAGTCCTGGTGGACAAGTTGCCCAGGAGCCAGCAATGTGCCCCTGTGGCCAAAAAGGCCAATGGTCTCCTGGGGTGCATTAATAAGAGTATGGTCAGCAGGTCTCTTTTCAGTGGTGCCCAGCAACTGGACATGGGGCAACGGGCATAAACTGCAACACAGGAAGTTCCATCTGAACATGAGGAAAAAATTCTTTACTTTGAGGGTGCCAGCGCACTGGAAGAGGCTGCCCAGAGAGGTTATGAAGTCTTCTTCTCTGGAGAGATTCAAAACCCACCTGGATGTGTTTCTGTCCAGCCTGCTGTAGGTGAACCTGCTTTGGCAGGGTGGTTGGACTAGGTGATCTCCAGAGGTCCCTTCAACCCCTACCATTCTGTGAATACATTGAGTCCCAGAAGAGAGAGAGCTGGGGAGATGAAAGCAGGGGATCTCGAGAGTGTGAGCTGGGTTCTGCATTGCCTTTGGGACAAGTGTCGTCTTGCACCATTTCTGCGGGATCTGGAGGGGACTGGTCTCCTTGTGGAGGTGCCAAAGTTATTTGCCTGAAATCTGTCCTTTAAATATCCCAAAGGTGCATAAATGGAAGGAAGAAGTTAGGAGCTGCCCGGAGTGTTAAAGTTGGTGGAGCACTGCGGATCCTAAATGTCAACACTTTCATGGGATATGTAATGTGAAAATCCTTCTCCGTGCTGAGGGCCTTTTCTTTTATTTCCTTTAAGGTATTTGCTTTCGCTCCTATGGCGGAAGGGAGCCGGGAGGAGGCAGGCAGGCGCTGCGAGACCGTGGGTCCTGGCGTAGGTGCTGGAGGATAACCACCTTCCTGCCATTCATGTGAACCTTTTCAAAGGGCATGGAGGGCTTTGATTCCCATGCTTGGCTTCACAGACTATTACTCCTGTTTAGTTCAAGCTTTGCTCTTTAAAAGGTAGAAGAAAGAAGGAACGCTTCTCCTCTTGTAAGATGTTTTTTTAAACTACCATCAAAACAAAAAATCCTCAAAATCCTTGCAACAAAACCCTGGTAAAACCTCTGCTTTTTCTGTGGAGTTTTTACACCTTATTATCAGGCTCTTTAACAAGAGGCACACAAGCAGGAATTAAATTTTTCAATTTGAATTGAAAACTTGATTCTTTCCAGCGTTCCCTTGCAGCTAACGAGAAGCTAAACACAATTTGAATAAGTGGTTTATTGTAGTGTTTAACTTTTTAGCTGATACATCAAGCTTTATTGGGGGGCTGGTTTTAGATAATTAGAGTTTTGGGTGTGCTCCGTGCCGTCTGGGGCTCTCTGCGAAGCACTGGGTGAAGGAGCCAGACTAACAATAGCCTGGTTTCTGCGCTGCCCTGAAGGGTGGGTTTGGTTCATCGGGGTTGGCAAGCACCTCAAATTGGAAATAAGCGTGCATGAATAAATATCCCTGTGCTTCTGTCATGATGAGTTATGGACGTACTACAAAATTAATTATCTTTCCTTCATAAATCAGTCTGATAGTTAACATTGGTCTGGTTACCAACGCACTGTTCCTGCTAATCTTCCTTTGGTTTGGTCAGATACTTAAGCCTAGGAATAAATCACAGTTCTGATGCAGAATACTTTAATTGGTTTTTTTGTGTTGCTGGGGAAGAAATTGTGAGTCTAAAACCAAAATAGATGGCTTCTGTTAGCATATCTACGGTGTGGTGGTGGCCCTAAACCGAGGTGTTTGTAGTAGCTGTTCTACTCTGTTTTGTAAAAGTGTTTTTTGCCTCATTTGTTTAAAATAGTGATTGCTGCTAGTTTTAGACGAGCCGATAAATTAAATAGATTTGTGAAGCTAGATATACTGAGAAGTGAAAACCGGGAGAAACAGAGAAGCCATATATGCCAGAAGCTAAGCTCCAGGGCATGAGAAACAGTCAAATATTATATATGTATGTTGTACGCGTACTCGCTAGCACATGCGAGTTAAGGGCAAATCTTTTTAAGGAGGGAGAATCAAGCCGGCTAGAAGGAAATTGTTGTGTTCCTGAGTTGCTGGAAGAAATCCGTTGCCAATTTATATTGCAACACAGCGATGAGGACTAGAAGCCGCATAATAAACCAAGTACTTCTGAGATAGTGCCGGCACACTAGCTGCATGTTCTACAACAGCATTTTTTAGCCATGTTCAACAGTGTGCTTGCTATCGCTCCTCCATTTGTTGAATTCAGGATGACCTTTGCATGAATAAAGTCAAATAGGATTAAGGCAGGAATTTTCAACAATGGGAAAGAGCAACAGATGTAGCCGACTTTGAACGTGGGAGGATTGTTGATGCACGGTTGCCTAAAGGGAGTGTCTGTGGTGACAAAAAAGGGGGGGAAAACCAACAATTTCCTAAAAAATTAACCGCATAAAAGAAAAGAAAATAAGTAGAAAACAGTCCAAAGGAACCAAGTGATCCTAAGTTTTATTGAAGTCAAGCTGCCTGTATGGTTTTTTTGACTTTCTGCCTCCTTTTAAATATATTTTTTTTCCTACTCTTTCAGAATGACTGTCTGTTCTCTGCGACTGTCGCTATATGAGCTATCTGAGGGGTTTCTGTAGATTCACGTTTTTTTTGGAGTTATTATAAAGTACATAAATGGAATATAGGGTAAAAGGAGATGATGTTTCTCTGGAGAATTAGCCATATAAATGCAAAATCCAGAACCTGCTAATATTTTTTTATTGCATTTGTCCTATAGACAAGCATATAGATGGATCTCAAATGCATACAGTACAAGGACTCTATATAGACGCTGTTCTAGAAAGGTTAAAAGGAAAAAAAATGTTTAAAACACATTTAAAGCAAGCACTCTTTCTGATATGTCTTAAGTAGTTTTATATTTATGTACCTATTAGATAAACTGAATTTGTTTTCATCTCCATTAAAAATAGAACATGCATATGTGGGGTTTTTTTCCTGGTAGATTTAGAGAATATTTTTGTACATTATAGAAGTATTCAGTTACCTTTTATTAAATACAACCAAATCTTTGAAACTCACTTAGTTTCATTATTGACAAGAGCTATTTTGCAGTTTAGTAGATAGTTGTGTTAACTCCGGAATGATATTTCATAGTTTGTAGTTATGAAGAATGCGCGAATTTTAAATATAGTTCATATGTATAATTCAGACAAATCAGCTTTGAAAAGCATGTATGGGAAAAGCTTTTAAAGCGTGAATGAAATCATGTGCTCTAGCTCAGTGAAAGGGCTTTAAAGGAGCTAGCTAGAAACTAAAGTAATTAAGGAAATCATGTTGTAAATGTTATGAAAAATAGTGGTGAGCTTAATATATTAGAAGTTCAACTGCAGTATTTAAGAGCTTGATTAAACACCCACTGATTAAATGCCTACGTTACACTTTAAAGAGAACTATACTGTTGAGAAGGCAGTCTCTCTGTAGAAAAATCATTTGGATTCAGAGGATGTAGCATGGTAAAACATCTTCTCATACAGCTTATTCTGCCTCTTCCCATCCTCCTTTAGAGCAGAGCTTGATGAGGAGAGCTGCCACCCACTGCCACTGTAAACTCAGGAGTTGCAACACATCTCCCATTCCCCAAAAATGGAGTCTTTCAACAGATTTTTTTATTTAAAAAAAAAAACAAACGTTGTCATCTGGTATTGAATATCTTGAAGAACACAGCTCTAAGTGCTGGAGGATTCATTAGTAATTTTTATTACCTCAGTGAAGATGCTGTGGTGTTTAATTTTGAGACTAGAAACAACTTCATACGCACGCCTGGAATCTTTAGCACCAAGAGCGCATAACTCTGCTATTTCCAGAGTGGATTCGTGTCCAGTGGGACTGTAGAAGGTGGCCTCCGTTCTCCTGTGAGCTCACAGACCTTGTCCTAGACAGTAAGCTCAAAAATGTGTACATAACTGCTGGCTGTGATTGTGCATGCACAGTTGTGTGAGAGGCTGTCATATTCACAAGAGCAAAAACTTAGAAATATATTTTGAAATAACAGTTTGATGGTGATGGTTGCAATTAGACACCTGGCTTTTTTTAGGAACTCGTGAGACTTAATGGAGAATCCACTTAAGGCAACAAGGTGTTGAAGTCCTTTAGTTCCTCCTGAATCAGAGTTGTAGGTTTAGACTCCGCAAGACTGTCCCTTTTGACCTCTTTTTGTAGTGAAGCTAGTTACCGACTGTATTGCTCGTGTCTGATTTAGGACATAAGAGATCTCTGGAGTTTTCCATAATGTGTGGGCAGAGGTAGCATCCCCTAAGGCTGGACCTCTAAACAACCTCTCTCTCTGAACTGCAGAAGAGGTCTTGTAAGACTAATCTTCTCTGCCTAAATTCCCCTTTTGAGAGTGCAGCACCCTCGTCCTCCCCATGCAAACTTGGAGGAGGCATTGAAAAGCTTAAAATGCAGCATAACTGTCAAACAGTAGCAGCTCTTACACTGCCAAGGTTTTATAAATAGGAGAGAATAAAAATCATTGCAAAATTACTTTTAAGTATTTACCTATGGTAGAAAAATACTTAGGTGAATGTAACACATTGAGAAACTACACTATGACTAAAGTATATATTTATATATATTTTTATATATGTATTTATCAATTCGTCATTCTCCCACTGGCACTTCTGTTGGAGTAGTCTGTAAATACTATTGCAACTATAGGCAAAACTGCTCTTTGAAATCCTCCCCAGTGCAACTTTAAAGGTAAGGTGGATCTTAGTCAAGTGATGTCACTCCTCTTGTTTCCTAGTCGTGTCCTGGATCATGCTTCTGCTGCAGACTGTTGCTGAGCAATCTGTAAACCCCATGTTTTTAAGATGGTGGATCCTACAGTTAACTTGAAATAATTTTTATAAACTCATCTAACTTAGAAATAATACTCAATATTTGTAGAATCCACTGGAAGCTTATTTAGAGCAGTATCAACAAAGTATTGACAGACTGAGAGAGTTGGGGTTGTTCAGTCTGGAGAAAAGAAGGCTCCGAGGAGACCTTATAGTGGCCTACCAGTATCTTAAGGGGGCCTACAAGAAAGCTGGTGAGGGACTTTTTAGGATGTCGGGCAATAGTGGGACTAGAGGGAATGGATTAAAACTAGAGATGGGACGATTCAGATTGGATGTTAGGAAGAAGTTCTTCACCATGAAGGTGGTGAGACACTGGAACAGGTTGCCCAGAGAGGTGGTGGAAGCCCCATCCCTGGAAGATTTTAAGGCCAGGTTGGATGGGACTCTGAGCAACCTCATCTAGTGGGAGGTGTCCCTGCCCATGGCAGTGGCGTTGGAACTAGATGATCTTTAAGGTCCCTTCCAACCCTAACAATTCTGTGATTCTATGATTCTATAAAATACATTGGCTTTTATACATTTGTCAAAGTTTAGAAATGAACTACAGCTGCAGTTACCAGAGCTCTTCCTTATGTATGCTTTCTCTTCTCTTTATTCTCCCCATTTCAAAGATAGTCATAATCGTTTAATCTCTCGTTATGCAATTAGATATGTTGCTACACATTTATTAGCAAACTTACTGTCAAACTAGTAGTAATGCTCTAATTTACACTTCCCAAAGCATGGAAATTCCCGTGTAGGAATGAAGGCTCCCTTCTTTTCCCTCCTCCACCTATCCCGAGGTGCTCGTGCAGTGAAAAGTATTGCAGGAGGCTGAGATGTGTGAATGATAAGTGCTGTACGCGTTGCAACACTGGGGCGTGATCAGACTTGTTCAAAACGATGTACGAGGCTTGAGCTGGAGTTTTCTGCATTTGTGCCGGCTGAAATTTTTCCCTCTGTAGCTCCTTGGGGTTGTCTGAGAAGTCTCCATCCCCCAATCCAAGGGAAGAGCGATCAATATCTTCACCCACAGCTTTTTCTAATGGCACTGGTACTGCTGGTTGGAAGACCAAAGTCTTCTGGTGCAGTCTTTCCATCTAGGTGTTTCCCAGTCCTGTCTGCAGACGAATATTTAGAATCACGAACAGCTCACACCAGAAGCATGTTAGGTGTTGCATCATCTTGGGACCAATTGAGAGGCTTTCTTTCAAGAGCACTTAATTTTATTTAACCCGACCATGTAAACTCAGTCCAAAGGACACTTAAAAACGTAACACTTCCTTCCATTTATAACTTGTCAGCTCAAAGGCATAAATAACATCTCTTAAGGATTTTAATCCATTGGATAGTAATGTAGTAGGGATCCAGTGATGTTGTCTGTCTTGTCACTGTGGAGTTAGTGACAGTTAATGCATGGATTAATGATTCAAGTAGTGTTGAAAGACCAGTGAATCGTGAATCCGTATCTCTGATACTGCCTTAGAAATACCAACTCTAAACAATCAGAAGCCCCTATAGAGTTGTCTGTTCAAGAAAAAACCTATCGGGCTATCATCTGTGTACAATACTCGTGAGTATTATGCTCATTACGTATATAATAGTACACGCTAAAAACCCTTTCAAGTTCCTCATGTTACCATATTGTGGCAGTACTTTTTTTTCTCTTTCAGCTGCTTGCAATATTTTTTCTATTTGTGATCTGCACATTTTGTTCCTTGAAGTCAAAATCAGCATTTATCTCAAAGCTTTTAATTTTTCTATTTTTAGCATGTAATATTTTGGTCAAAATGTTTCATTTTTATTTATTTGACAATATATTTTTTTTACTTTAGGGATTTTAAACCAGAAAAAAAAAAAGCTTCTGAACAAATTGTGTAGTTCCGAATGTTAGGCAAATTTTTGAAGTGTTGACATAAATACTGTATTGTATTAAGGAAAAAAAAAAAAGCTGTCTCTGCAGACAACGTACTAATATTTCATTCAGAATTTTATGAAGTAGATCCTGGGGATCATTCAGGAGTTTTACATGTGTAAAAAATGAAACACAGAAGAACTGACTGCTGTGTGTTGCTGTAACACCCCTAGAACATGGCTAACGCCCAATTACTGCATGCTTCGACTTGGATGGTAATTACAATTGAGCTGTAAAATATTTTGACAGTTTCCAACTGTTGTGTGGTTATTAGCCAGGCATCATATGGGAATGAAGTACAGTGATTTGATTAGGTTTATATCACAATCTGCTTAAATAAGGACTTGGAAAATAAACATGTAGTGTAAAGTGTTAATCAACAGCAGTATTTAATTATTAGCAGCTTTTCTTGACTTCTGCAGGAGAGAATTCCTCTTTCCTGAAGATTCTGATTTCTTAAATGAGACTTGCCATACCTTTATGCTTCAGCTTTTCATTTACAAGCTTTTACTTGTTGA
The DNA here is from genome assembly GCF_963924245.1 of Chroicocephalus ridibundus. Lineage (NCBI taxonomy): Eukaryota > Metazoa > Chordata > Aves > Charadriiformes > Laridae > Chroicocephalus > Chroicocephalus ridibundus. The sequence continues at coordinate 21,021,097 of NC_086286.1, forward strand.
GTGCTAAAAGCATAACCACACCAAATTTAATTTGTAGCATGAAAATGATGTGTGTATTTTTCAAGAGGATAGATTTACCAGTGTTGAAGCTAGAAAAGCTTGTGTTAATTACGTATTACAAAACAAAAAGGATATTTTCATTTAACATGTATTTCTCCGTTTAGCTGCAGAAGTCCTGGCAATTAGCAAATTTGGATAGCGTAAGAATTCCGGGAAAAATATATGTTAAGCCAAGTGGCACTTGAATTGCTGTGACTTTTACATGTATTTTTATTTTGAAATGAAATTAATAAAGTACAAATATTCAAACTACATGCAAATTAAGCTCCAGATTGTGCCAGTCCTGTTATGTTCATTAAGCTATTGAATCCTTGAGTAGTGGCTGTTATTCCATGGGGGCTATTCACAGAATAAGGTACTATTCAACGAGGTAAAGATAGCAATCTGCCTTCACACTGCTTGAATAACGCTTGTTCTGTTGGGCAACTAAAACAAGAATATTCTAGTCTGCCATTCCTTTATGTTTCACTCGTTTTATTTACATAATAACATTTTTTTGTTTTATCTGTTGCTTATGAATGGTGTTTGTGAGTGAAGCATTCTGTTTATGGTATAGAAGAATTTTTCATGTCTTATCACCTTGGTTTTTTCTTTAAAAAAAGAAAAAAAAGAAAAAAAAAACAAGGAAAAAAACCCTAAAGTAATTCTTGTTTCCCAGTTTACTCTGCTTGTGACACCTCTGCTGTGACTGAGAGCCGAATCCAGCTGGTTTGGTTACCAGTGTTGCTTACATCTTACTCTTTGCCTAAATACCTAATTTCACCCAAATGTAATCAGGTGGCTTCTTGTTCTGACTGTTGTCCTGCGTTTGACCTGAACTCTTACCTTGCAGATGAAATAGTCTTTCTAATGTATCCCGGGTTGTAAAGGGTCGTTGGGACTTTCTGCGGAGAAGTGCTGGGTGGGAGAGAGCCTTCCTCTCTGCTAGTGTTCATGAGGAGTTGGTGGGGTTACACTTCTTCAACAGCCAGTCTCCTAAACAACGAAAAGATAACTAAAAGACACACTCTGTACAATTCCTCATTTGAAGAGGTGTGTTAGCAGTTATGGAACTTTCTGTGTGTTCAGATAACTCTTGCCATCGTTGTTAAAAGGAAAAAAGCACAATATACTGTGCTTTGCAAGGAAAGCTGATAAACACAGGTGAATCAGTGCATGAGTTGCTTATGAAACAAATAACATTGGGACCCCAGCCCCAGGCTTAATTTTTTAAGATGGGAAGTACTTTTTTTGTTGGTGGATGATGTGAGCCGAGAGGCCAGCGTGAGGCGTGCTTGGTGGGAAACGGGGGCTCATCGGCTTGCTTTCCCTGCTGCCAGCAAGCAGAGGGGAGCTCCGCGGGGCTCCTGCTCATGGTAGCACCGGCTTGTGCCAGCTGTGTCTTTCCCCTGTAGGACCTGGAGTTGAGAAACACAGAGAAGGTAGGTCTGAAACACATCTTAAATGATCACTTGGTCCTTCTACTTGCCCAAAGGCAAGTGCAGCTTTACGAAATGAAAGATTTCTTCAGCCTGTTGTTAAAGGCCTCCAATAATGAAGCATCCACGGCTTTCCAAGGCAGACTGAGTGCTTCATTATATTGTCTTACAGATTGCTCCTCCTAATGCCTGACCTGTTGCAATTAAAGCCTGTAACTTCATTTTGGTAAACACTGGCATGGGGGACAAAGGATTTTCTTTCTTTTTCAGGATTTTATGTGCTTGAAGATTTACCATGTTCCTTTCCTTTATCATTTTTTCATAATATAAATGACCTAAATTTGCTCCACCTTTCTTCATGGCTTATTTTTTTCCCCAATCTTTCTTTGGGCCCATCTTCCTTATGCTGCGTCACGCAAAACTGAACATAAAATACCTGCTGCAGCTTTATTGATGCCGAGTGGCGTGGGAGAGGCACTACGTGTCTTGCAAGCTTTATTCCTGCCTGTACATCTCAGTGTGGTGTTTGCCTTTTTCACAACAACCTGATGTTGTTGACTTATATTCAGCTTGAATAGACTGTTTTCCCCACATCCTTTTGTGAAGAGCTGTTACCTAACCAGTTCTTCCTCATCCTGCACTTATGTAAATTATTGCTCCTTCCTATGTTGCACTTGTACCTATTGAATTTCACCCTCTTTTCTTCAGACCTTTTCTCCTTTTTATGTGATCGGAGTTCTTCTCGTGCATTTGATGTCCATCCCACCTTCGTGTCTAGTGTATAATCCACCTTCCTAATTCAGACTTTTCACGCCAAACCCAAGAAATACACTTGCAGAACCACTTTTAATGCATAATTCCAAGAATCATTTTAAACTGGTCTTATATATAGTTTTCCAGCCTGTTTTGCCCCTATGCTATGTGAGTCTCATTAAGGCTCCATTTTCCATGCTTCCTTATGAGAGCATCTTGAGAGTCAACAAAAAGAGCTTAACTACCATCACAATATGTTGTCTGCTGTGTCTCCTCTCCCCTCCCTGCTTTCCTCTTATAGAATGAACTTGGACTGGTTGTCATGATTTGTTGGTGACAAATGTTTGTTGCTTGTCTCCTTTTTAGCATTCACATGCTAAGATGCAACTTAATTATTTGTTCCACCTCTTTTTTGTTAGCTTGTCTGCATTCTTCTGATTTGTCTTTTTTTTTATGCTTTTAAAGACTGGAAGGGAATGTAGTCTTTTCCTGCTCTTCTACTATCACACCTATCTTGAAGTTTTCGAACTGACCATTAATTTCAGGTATTGTTTCATACTAGTTCTTCCAGTACTTTAGGATTACGTTATATGTGTTCAGCTGATCTGAAAGCATCTGGCTTATCTAAGCTGTTTCCACACCTGGCTGAAATCTGACCTTTTTGTGTCTGATATTAGTAAAGCCAGTCTCCAGCTTGCATCTGACTTGTAGAATAGATGAAGAAAAACGAAAGGCATAAAGCATTTCAGATGTCTCCCCATCATCTCTGGGTAGCTCCTCCTTTACCACGAGTGGTGAAGCAATATTTTTATTAATCTTCATCTTATGATTGTTTGTGTAGAGTAGGCTGCCGATGCAGGAGTTTATCAAGGCTAAAACTTAGTTGTTTCCATTAAATTCTCATTTAACTGTAGCTATCCTAAGGAGCTTTCTTGAGAATACCCGTCTTTATGCCTGATGTAAGCTCAGGGACACCAGCACCGCATGCAGGGTTGTAGAATATGCTTATTTTATTTCCACCCTCAGCTAAGAGGTGTACTCTGGCCTTCAGAGGCACCACATCAGGTTCTGTGTCATCAATGCCAGGCTTAAAAATACCGAATGCTCTAAGCCCCTCCATGCACAGAGATTGTTTTCCTTTGTTAGTGCAATACCTGCACAAATTTGGCACCTCTCTTCTGTTCTCACGTATTTAAAACAAAGATTTCTCATAGGCAAAGACTAATACTTCCATAAATCTGCCTATGGCTGTGCATTAATATAAATGATGCAGTAGATTTACAAAATAGGTGTCCATAAAGTTCTATGGAGCAATGTCACCGCAATCATACAACATCAGAAGGTTGCCTGAAAAAACAACATCTGTTGAAATCATCACAAGAGTGGGAGAATGACTTGCGTTTGTTTAATGGCTAATGTCAAAAGAAATTCCTGCAAAAGCAACAAGAGTTCACTGTTTTTAGGAAGGATTGGCACTGACTCTCATTTTTAGTTTGCCTTGTGCTTTCTTTTAGAAGAGATTCTTGTGACCTTTTCTGACAAGCTCTAACACTTCCATTGTTTGCTGCAGGCCTTTGAAATGTGGCAGAGATAGCCTTGGGCCCAGGGAGGTGCGTTTTGCTAGTTCAGTTCACATTTAACAAAGTTAAAAGCTTTGAAAATTGCTATTCTTCATCTGTGGTTTAAGTTGCTTAATTCTGGCAACCTGCCCGAAACCCTGAACGTTCCCGTCGTGGCAGAGAGCCAGAGATTGTGAACCGGCAACATCCTGGTAGCACAGCTGGGCTTCCAGCACGGATTGCAGGGGAGCAGAGGCTGCAGCCCACGAGCCACCAGGGCAACTGGAGAAAGGAAGGTGGATGCAAGGAAACTGTCTGTCTTCTGAGAGCAGAAAAATGCATGTGACCTGTTCAGGCTGTTACACTACAAATTTAGGTAATCATCAGAGAATGAGCTCAGTGTTCACTTCTGCTTAATGGTATGGATTATATACCTTTTCCTGTTTGTTTGTTTGTTTGTTTGTTTGTTTTTTAATTGAAAACATGTTGTTCAAGACAAAGATTATGCGACCTCAGGGAAGAGAAGCCAGATGAGCCTCAGCCAATCCTTTTATAATAGTTGAATCTGAGAAGGAGCTCCCTATGACTTTTTTTTCATGGCCATACTGACCATCAGGTGAAATTATGTGCACATAAGTAACCAATTCATTATATTGTCTCAGATTTGTTTCTGCTTTCCCAGATCATTAACATAATCTTCCCCTTGCCATTAGCTAAAAAATTTAGGGCTTCTCAACCTGGTGAGGTAGCTACCCTCACCCCTGTGCAGTACTGTTATTCTCTATTAAGAACATCCACAGGGGGAGGTAGTCATCTTGAAATAAACAGTCTCTCTTGTTCTTAATTAATTCCCATGAGCAGACAGGCTCCCTGTCCTGTTGGCCAAGTGAGGAAGTTGTCCGGTAGTTGATGTGTTGTGGCTTGTGGTTCTGAAGGTTTTAGAGCTCAGTTCCCAAATACTTGGGGTTTTTTATCCTTTTAATCCCCAACAATGACAACAAAACCAAAACCCTAAAAGACTACGCTAAGAAAAAGTTACTTCATTACTACACAAAGTAAAAGCCGAAAGGAGGTTACTAGATAATTACAAGAATTACAAAATGAAGTACTTGTCAGTTATGAACTGCCAGGTTTAAGGTAGCCTCTGTTACTGTAAGCTCTCCCATCCTTGTGCACTCTGTGCCTGTAGGTTGTAGACATGTATACGTTTCAGTTGTATGACCACACACCATGGTTTTCTGTCGGACCACTTCTGCAGTGCTCAGAACAAAAGTAACCAGACCCCGGAACAGCAGAGGCAGCCGTCTGCAGGGCTGGCATTTTATTTTTGTAGGAGTTGGAAGATGTTTAACAAAGCACGGTCTCTTCGTTATGCTGGGTCAATGCCACAGAGAGCCTGGAGAGAACTCGTGACATAGAACTGGTGTGTGACACTGAGCAAGCTATGAATTGTTTGAGGCTACAAATGATGTGTTCCTGTCTTCAGGATGGTCAGGTCTTAAACTTCATTTTAACTTGTCTAAGACTGGAAGCTGGTTTTTGGTTATTGTGAGCACTCTGGAGTCAGGAGGAACGTGGCAGCTTTGATGGGATGCTGTGGATGCGTACACCAGACTGACCTTAGGTGGCATCTTTGAGTTCTTGTGGTGCTTAGTTCACTTACTGGTTCAGTCAAGTTCTTTAGTTCTGTTTCCCTATTTGTAAAATACCGATTGTGATTCTCTTGATCCTGTCAATATATTAATTCACCCATTGCAGACTGCCCTGATGTTGTATGATAGTTATCATGCCAGAGATCACAGGCAAGTTGAAATGCTATGTCTGATGCAGTATTTGCATCATACTGTTTAAATGAAGCTGTGACATACTTTGTAAGCTAAGGATAATAAATAATGAACAACTTTTTGCCTTGAGCGGTGAGATAGGCACAGTGTGAGAAGAAATGGGTAGTGATGATTAGAATAAAAAATGCCATCATCATGTTTGTTTGCGGGGTTGGGCAAGTAGAAGTTTCGTGGATGAAACTAACTCAAGCACAAGGGACCTGCTAAACATTACAGACTGGGACCAGAAGTGGTGGCATATTGAAGGACAGCCATTGTGTGTATGATTTGGCCATGTACAGCACAAACTGGGAAAGTTTAGACGTGAGCTGGGGAGGGAGAGTCGCAAACAGTAGGAAGCTGTGGCTGTCTTGGAGAGGGAATGGGGTCTTGCGGTGCGTGCGCTTCTTGATGGCAGGAGTTATCTTCATCATTTCTCCCTTGGGTCCAAGGTTAAACACAGCATCATACAGCTTATGACATGGGACCACACTGGCTGTCCACCTCCAACTAATAAAGTGAAAACATATTTAAAGCACTAACCCTCCCCCTCCAGTTATTTTCAGAGGCAAATCAGGGTGGATTAAACCTTGCAAGAAATTGTTTTGTTCCCCAGCATGTCACCCCTTTCCACAGTGCTGCGGGCAAATGGGTGCCTTTTGCCAAGGGGCATGACTTGGAAAACGGCGGAGGAGGAGAGCAGAATATCCAGGCGGCGTTGATCACTTGCTTTTTCTTCCCAGATTGAGAGGGTCCACCATTCTTGTTGTCTAGAAAATTATGTTTGTTCCATATTCTGGCATCTTACATAGCATGTACATGCTCTAGCTGCTTTCCTTTCTTTTCCCAGGCAGTTTGGAAAAGGTCTTTCCAGCCTCGTGGCCACCAAAATATCTAACAGGCAACTGAAAACCCTTTAGAATAAAATAATTTCACCTACTTGACCAACAGCTAACTTGAGGCATGACCCAAGGATTTCACCTTCAGCTTGTCGGCCGGGGGAGATGTCTAAATGTTAAGGTTGTGATTGAACGTGGACTGGTTTGGTTTTGCTGAAATTAAACTTGTAGAACGATAAGCAATTAAAAGCTTATGCCTAAGCTTTTTAATATGAAGTTGATGTTTCGTTGTGTACCCACATTAGCTGTGGGCACAATCAGAATAGTGAGGAAGGCAGAGTTTTAATAAGTCTGATGCTGGAGAAACCTGGAGGTTACCTAAATGCATCTTATTAATCACGCATAGGAAACAAATTCAGTAAATCTGTAACTCATACCAGGCAGCTGGGTTTTTAGACCTCCTTCATTTTTAGGGGCAGTAGGGACTAGAGACATTTTGTGTGATCATATGCCATACCATGCAAATAGAGAGCAACGAAATTAAAGAATATACTCCTAAACTGCTACGGTTGTGTATCAGAGTAACAGGATAGCAGAACTCCTAACATTTCTTTCTGGGAAATATATATATTTTCTAATACATCTGTGCACTTCCCTTACCAGAAGCAAAGAGCGATGCTGCTTGTATTTTGTTTTGTCACTGAAGCCATCATAATGTTATGGTGACCTGCTACTTAAAATATAACTGACTAGCCTGAATAAAGTCACAGCTGGGTCATGAGGATGTTTTTTCCATCTTTGGAATAAACCGGAAAGCAGTTTTATTCTATCTTTGCAGATTCAATTTCCATATTCTATCTCATCCTGATACTAGTTAAAAATCAGCTTTTGAGTTATGCCTGGACTGTTCCACAGCCCAGAATAAACAAAATTGAATGCACATTGGACAAGTACAGACGTTGCCAAAGGCATAAACTCTACTAAATGAGCCATATTCAATTTAGAATACTCCTGGGCTAAGCAATTCCTATGGGTAGAGCCCTGTGTTGTTTAAAAAATAAAATTCTAGAGTATCATCTTGATGATATGAAGTTATCTATTTGATGAATTTGGGTGTCTTGTTTATATTGCACCTTTATACCATTTTTCAGACCACTCAGTTCAGCTGAGCTTCCCGTTTTTTTTCTGTATCCAGCCGCATGCTGCACATTTTGTCTCATCCAGTTGTGTGTTACTTTCATTTACCTTATCTTGCATTTTAATGGTTTCATGATTTTCAGTGAGCCTAGACAGCAGTGTAGTTTTGATAGGGGTAAGGGAAAATCCCTTTTATTTTGCTCAGTCAAATAAGTAAGAGACCGTTGCCTGTACTTGCTTCTTGAGGAACATAACTTGTTTGTTGATTGTTTGTAGGTCCTTCCTATTCTGACTTTCATCCCTATCTCAATCTCAGCTTTCTCTCTTCCTGAAGTTAATTACCTTTCCTAGGTTGTTCTCTCAACTCCTTTCCTCTTTAGGGAGTTGTGTTCATTAATATAAATATAATATAAAGCTCAAACCACATAAGTCTTCCAATTAGATTCCCACAGCTGTTACATACTTTTTTTTTTTTACTTGCTCCTCTCAACATCTTTCTCTTCCAGCCTTCAACACTGCCCCTTGCTCTCTTCAAACTCCTCCACCCCCATGCAACCTGTCAGCAAGCTCTTGAGAGTTGCTTAGACTGAGCCCCTGTGATCTTCACTGTGGCTGCTCCCCATGTCCATTACAAGGGCTTGGCCATAGCCCCGTGTTCCCATCACTAGTTCCCATCTTGATTTTCTTCTCCTGAGCATTGGCCTGTGTGTGTCAGAGGTGCAGTGAACCATCAGTGTACCTGGTGCTGTGTTCCCAAGAGCAGCAAAACAATTATTTAAATATTTTGAAATGTAGGGATGCAGCCTAATGTTTAAAGCTATGGTCCTCTTGTTAATATAGAGTAATGTTCTGATGGGATAGTGTCCCAAGAGGAAAAATACATATGCTATAAAACTTAATTAAGCTACCAGATCATAGAATCACAGAATGGTTTGGGTTCAAAGGGACCTTAAAGATCACCTAGTTCCAACTGCCCTGCCATGGGCAGGGACACCTCCCACCAGACCAGGCTGCTCAAAGCCCCATCCAGCCTGGCCTTGAACACCTCCAGGGATGGGGCAGCCACAGCTTCTCTGGGCAGCCTGGGCCAGTGCCTCACCACCTTCACAGGAAAGAATTTCTTCCTAATATTTCATCTAAGTCTCCCCTCTTTCAGTTTAAAACTGTTCCCCCTCATCCTATCATTCCACTCCCCGAAAAAGAGTCCCTTCCCATCTTCCTGTAGCCTCTTTAGGTACTGGAAGGGGCTCTAAGGTCTCCCCAGAGCCTTCCGTTCTCCAGGCTGAACAACCCCAACTCTCTCAGCCTGTCCTCACAGCAGAGGTGCTTCAGCCCTCTGAGCATCTTCGTGGCCTCTGGCCCCACTCCAACAAGTCCATGTCCTTCTGCTGTTCGTGGCCCCAGAGCAGGAGGCAGCCCTTCAGGGGGGGTCTCCCCAGAGCAGAGCAGAGGGGCAAAATCCCCTCCCTCGTCCTGCTGGCCACGCTGCTGGGGATGCAGCCCAGGGTGGGGTTGGCTTTCTGGGCTGTGAGTGCACATTGCCAGCTCAACATCTAACAGAGGAATAAAATACAGACTTTAGTGCTTCTGTTGGCTGTGAAACAAAGATATCCTGAAGATCACACTGACTCCAGCTGATAAATCCACCCACATGACGCTGCATCTGGGTCTTAGCTAGCATGTGAGGGACCAGCTCTGGAACCTCTGCACTTGCCATGCAGTTCATCCACAATTGGATAAAAATCACTTGCGTTAGATTCAGTAACCTGTGGATCAGTGAGCAGAGTTGCCAATCTGTTGTGGGTATCGCCTGCTTTTTAGTGGCACTTCCAAACGAGTTCTCGGGGACTTTGGCTTTTGAGCCCAAAAAGCCGAGTCATGACTGCCATGTAGTTTGAACTGTGTAGTCAGTGCTTTAAAGAATTATATAAGGAAAAGCTAATGAAATTTTAATTTCATTTGATGAGTTCCTACCAATCTTGTAGAGCAAGTGTATGCTAAAAATAGGCACTTGGTAGTAATTGTGTTTGCACTGAACCTGTAACTAATATGTATAATCTACAGGTATCGAAAGAAGATGTTTTTCATAATGATGCTTCACAAAAAAATCAGAACTAACATTTGTTAAACCTTCTGAAGGGACGTCAAGTGCTCATGCACGCTTTGGCCATTGCTCACGTATCTCCGGTGTGTCTTGAGTTGAATGCTTTTATCACAGATTAAATAATGAAAGCTTTGACTCAGGTGGTGAATAAGAGCATAACATTATCATAACATTAACTTCACCTTTATCCAAAAAACTTGGAGTACTAAGTCTGGAAAGAAGGCGTGTATAATTTCTGCTTTATCGGCTAGAGAAGAGAAAATTGTCTAAGTATATTATGCACATCCTAAATCTTGCATATTCTGGATAAAATACTTCTAGAAAATCTAAAGTAAATGGAAGGACAAACGTGGGGAAAAAGCTCCAATTAAAGTATAGATTTTCAAGGAATTGTAATCTGGGTTTAAAAAAAATTGTTAATTTGTAAATAAAATGCAAAATTCTGCTAAATGTATTGATTTAATAGCTTTGGATATCCCTTTGTAAAACCTAGTTTTAAAATCAATTACATCTTCGGTCTGTTAGATGTGTAATTAAAGCATTTGAATGATAATATTGCCTAAGGCCATTTCAGAATTAACCAGAAAGTATTTAGGTGGTGATCGGAACATTTAATATTTCTGTGAAGAGTTAAGTAATCTGGTAAATAGTGCACTATGGTTTGAAGAAGTGCTTTAAAAATTTGATAAAATATAATTTTCTGCATCTTGATAGTGCTATTTTAATGATTTTCTCCCAGCAGTGTTATTTACATATATATAATTTAGATAGCAAATACATTTTTAAGCAGTGCAGTATCTTAAATTTGGAGTCAGTGGTTAGTTACTGGGTTTTGCTTCAAGATGTAAAAAAAAAAAAACAAACCACAGGAGAAAAACCTGATCTTAGTTACATCAGTCTGAATCTGGAGTAACTGTCTGGCAGCTCCTAAGCAATATTTGTTTCTCTGATTAGAATCTGATGTACTGTGAAGAAAGTTTATTGCTGCTTTTTCTTCCCTATTTTGTATATCCCTGTTAAGATGTTAATTCAGTGTATTTAGAGATATTTGTCTCATCATTAACGGATTTGTTCATGCTGATTTGAATCATTGACGGGATTAAAAAAGAAACCAGAACACTTTTAAGCAAGTTATTTTGTACATATGATCCGGTATTTTAAAAAAATCTCAGCAAGGTATACATCTTGCACTTTCTAAATGAGTTGGCAGTGCTTCCATCTGATGATGAGGTAGGTGTGTTTATAAAACAACTTTTTCGGGCTGACTGTCATGGTAGATGAAAAATTACTTTCCTGGTTCTGTATGTTTTCTTCCCCAGAAGCAGTGAAAACATAAATCGGTAGGTAGCAGCTAATTGCTTCGCACTGACACACTTCAGTCAAGTGGGGGCATCGTTGGTCTTTCACAAATAGGCAATATGGCCAAAAGGATCTCCTTGTTAAACTGAAGTGCCTGTGATAGAGTAAATTACTTGCTCTATTTTTGTCTTAATTTGGGGACTCTTTAGCTATAAGGTGCATAAATAGCATGTTGGTTTTGTATATATGCTTTTAGTTATATTACATTAAAAAATAAGCGGGCTGCGCTCTTTCTCTACAATTCAGATTTTGGATTTATGTCAGTCAAATAATTCTGTCTGTTTAATTACATCTAAGAAGTTTTTAAAGTGACAATATTTTTCTGGTGAAATAAGCACCTATTTCTTGAAAACGTCAGCTGCAATCAGTATGTTCTCCGCTGAATTTGGGAAACCGCAGACAGTCTGACAAATGCCAAATACCTGAAATACTTTATTCCATTTTAATTCTTGGCGTCTGCTAACAAAAACATTACTTAAAGTGTCAAAATACCCTTTTGGGAAATGGTTGTTACTTGCTAATGATACTCGTTAGAAGCCACCCTCTGATAACGTTTTACGGCCGAAATTCCCTTTCCACATAGAAAAACTAAAGCCCGGAAGAGGAAGTTCTTTGGGTATGGGTGGGTGTTGAGAAGCACCACGCCATAATTACCTTTATGCAATCACGCCCTTAAAGAGGAAGAGAGCAGATGAAAACTTTATGTGGAGCCTGTAAAAGATGAAGGCATTAATCATATGTCACCAACGCCACGACTTTGATCCCCATGCTGCAATGGTAGATGGCAGCTCATGGTGAACTCTGCCATGCCTGGCTTTTGGTCCAGAGAAGGGCTTTTAATGCGGGGATGCTTTTCCATGGCTGCCATGGTGTGTATTATGAGCTGTGCAGGACTGTGCTTTGAGTATTTAAGCTTGGGATTTTCACTGGTACGATTCTTGGCCTGTTCTTCTATGTAGATCTAGATTCCCATATAGCTACATCCTTTGGAGACAAGTGCCAAGGGCGACGACTGGAGATAATAACTTGCGATTTGTGTCTTTTGCAAGTTACAGTCATTGTAAACTGACAGCTGTGAAGGACCTAAACTCACATCAAAGGATGCAGATCATCTAGTTAGGTCAATTAATGTTAATTCTCATCTTCCATTAAATTCTTTTATCTTTTTCTCTTTTTTCTTTTCTTTTTTTTGCAGCCAAGCCCAATACCAAGTCCTGTTTTGGGGAGAAAGCCAAACGCTAGTCAGTCACTGCTTGTGTGGTGCAAAGAAGTTACAAAAAACTATAGGGGAGTGAAAATCACCAATTTCACTACATCATGGAGAAACGGTTTATCCTTTTGTGCAATATTACATCACTTTAGACCAGACCTAATGTAAGTTGTGTACTCTCTGTCTGCATAAACTAACTCTCCTAGAAATATGCAACATTTATGTTTATGTAAAAATCAAATCCCTGTTCGTTTCAGGTGTTGCACTGTTTTCACCCTTTTCTTTCAAGCAGGGGAGAATCCTTTCTAAGAAAACAGATTTCTGAATGCTCAAACTTTATGACCTCTTTGCTCTCCCTTGTTGCATAAACAATTGTTTCTCTCCTCTCTGTGATTTGTTTTTCTTCTTCTTAATCTTATACAAAGAACTGACTTCAAGATGATTATGAAAATTGTGCCCGTGTTGAAATGAGATGAGAGGAATAAGCCTGTAGCTCTTTGTACGCTGACAAGGACGGATTACCTCCTGGTAAATTTGGTTGTCAAGGCCGGCCTCTACTCCCTGCCTTAACTTCTTTTTTAGATGGAAAGCTTCAGGCAATGAAACATGTAATCAGTGTTTGTTTATTTATTTATTTATTTATTCCTTTAATTTTCCACACTATTAGTTTTGTTGATTGAATTGCTGTGAAATTGCTAGTTACTGTATGATAGTATTGTATGTCAAATTTTTTAGATTCAGTTTGTTTTAAAACTGCTGCTTTTATCAAATACTGTACATACCCACTGTGCCATTTTCCCCCTCAGTGACTACAAGTCCCTGAATCCTCAAGATATTAAAGAGAACAACAAAAAGGTAAGAACTGCCAGGAAAAAAAAAAAAAAAAAAGACATAGCTTCAATTTTGGCTTCACTGCGGGTTTTTATTAATTTTGGGAAAGTGCGGTTGTTTTGTAAGGTCGTAACTGCGGCTCACAGAAGGTATTCAGCCTCCCGCGGTTCAAATCGGATGCATTATTGACTCGCGTTTGTCATGGTCTTTAACATTCACAACAAATGCAAGGCTGGCGTTAGAGTTTAATATTTGTATGGCCTACTTATTAACTGTGGACGCAGGGGAAGGGGCTGGCCAGCCCTCCTCTGATTTTTCTAATCAGCCACGTAATTAAAACAAATGAAAAACCTAACTGCTCTTGGTTTGTCATACGCAAGACTTCTCTTTCTGCTGCTTTAATGGGGCTCCGTGCATCGGTCACAGTCAACCTTGCTTTCATAGTGAGTTTTTGTGTTTTTAAAGATGAAATTGTACACCTGCTTTTATACTCCGCGGCTGAGCGAAGTGGTGGGTAGTGTAGAACCTGAATTTTTACATGACACAGAAAGTTTAGGATAAAAAGCATTAAGACAATACTTTGCAAATAAACCAAAATAATAGAAAAATAGTTCTGGGCAGCTGTTTGAAACCACTCTTTGTGTCTTGGTGATGCAAAGGTGTAAAAAATTTCTCTGGAAGAAGCAGGAATTCACCAAAAGCCTTTTTTTTTCTGCTCACTCTTTCAGACATGTTACAAACTTCAGTTGAGCCCTAGGGACACGTTTAGAAATGATAATTTTCATGTGAGTCACTGATAATAAAATTGTTCCTGAAGATCATCTGAAAATTGTTTTTAAGTAGCTACCTTCTCAGTGCTGCGATTTTGTTTTTATACCGCCTTAAAAACACTAAATTGAATTGGGATGACGGTTTAAAAATATACTCTGAATAAATTAATTATGTTGAATATTATGTAGCAAATATAACTAAAGAGTATTAGATTGTAGATATGTGGGATTTCTGAAAGCGCTTTATTAAAATTCATTTGTGTTTAGGGTAATTATATTTTAATGTGCCTGCACACTTATGTGTTAGCCAGGGAGTTACTTGTCTTTAAAATAGTATTTAGGTATTATAAACAACGAAATATCTCTGAGCTACCGTTATCTAATGAGTGATTTGGCCAATGATATCTTTTTCATAATAATACAGGGTCTTAGGACGACCTAAGTGGATTACCCGTGACATCACGGTGTTTTCTGTCCCCATATGGTTTTGTACTTCAAGTTTTCTTGAGCGTCCGGGCTAATTAAGCCGGATTATAAAAAAAGAATAGATTATTAATTAAAAATGTTAGCAGTACGATCAGTCATCTTTTCTTTATGAAACCGTGATGGCAAATGGTGAACTTTTTTTTTTTAGCCCGTCTCTCTACCAGGATATAGTTCCCAGGACTGAAGAAGTAATGATTGTTGTTATTGTGCAGTTTTTTTTCTTTCATCACTTCGCAAGCCTTCGCCTGACAGCTACATTGAGTATCTCAGTTGCTTCCTGCAGATTTATTTCCTGGTCTCACACAGTTCTGCCTGATAACCCCACCTGCCCTGGGTTGGAGTGAATGCAGCACTGGCAACAATGGCTGCCTATAAATTCCATGCAGATATGTAACACGTTTGACAATGATTCCTCCTAACCAATTAAAATAACATCTATGGATGAATAGGACAATTTTCTTTGTCTGAAGCGTCCTTTTTTTTTTTTTTTTGTTCCCCTCCCAGGAAAGCAGTGGCTGTGACCATAGATTAAAGATTAACCCATAAGAGTATATCTTTTAGAAGTGGGTGACCTTGTTTGTATTTTAATTTTTTTAAAAAAGAAGAAATCTTAAGTGACAACTGTTTCAGTGCAATTACTGCGTATAATTACACATTGAAATGCGCTGTTACAAAACAGCACATCTTGGGAGTTTCTTTATAGTGCACGCTAGGCATTTGCCGAATCGGTGCTGCCACTGATGCTGAATAAAAAAGGGCATTTACCTGTGACATCCGATCTTGGCCAGTATGTCAGTGTGTTACATTGTTGGGAAATGGTTGGAAGACTGCCGGTGGTGCTTGTGCTGATGGATCCCAATTGATGTCTGTCAATCAGCTTGTCAGTAAATTAAAAAAAAGAAGAAAAAAAAAGAAAAAACTTCATCAGGAGATAGGTAAATAGGTTTAGTGTCCTGAAAATACATACGTGTATGTGTATATGCATTGTAATTTCCACAATGTAATAATAGGTCTAAAAAAAAATCCCCAGACAACCCGAACAACTACTCCAGATTCCATCAGCATCAGTCAGAATTCAGATATATTTTTGGTGCACTGTGCTCATTGCAAATTCAAATTTCTGTGAGGAGCAAAAGAGAAACCAGGATTATCTTTGAGAAAATCAAAAACGCTACAGGGATACCTTCCCAGCTGATCCAAAGAGTTGGGGTTCTACTTAAATGTCATATATATCTAACTAACCATATAGCCTTCCCAATAACGTTAACCAAGTAATTTTATTTTCTGTGTCCATTTGATTATTAGTAAATAGGAATTAAAAATGTGTTAAAATTCCAGCATACTGGCAGTATAGTCCCTTATCAAGAATAGAAATTTTTCATATTGCTAATAGCATGTCCTGCACTTTAGAAATGTAAGCTACTAAACTACACTTGGCTGGAGCTTGGAGGGGATGAAAGGGCGAGAAGTGGAAGGGCACAACAGTATGGTTCTAATAATGAACTTCTGGTTTTAATTACTTTATTGTTTAGAGAAGCTTGTTTCATTTGAGGGATTATTGCATGGAAATAGCAATTTATCTTCTGGATGTTCGATTGGCACTTTCAGTTTTTGTGAGGCTTTTTTTTGTTTTTGACCATTTCTACTAAATCCCTCAGTACATTTGGACTCGGTTGTCTTGACAAAATATTCCATTTCGCAAGGAAGGAATCCTTTTAGAATATGTATTTAATCAGGAGAATTCAGAATTACAGGGATAGCATTGAGTTAAAATGGAAAAAAATTCCTTACCTTTAAGCTGGCAGACATATTTTTATAACAGGCGCTCATGCTCACTTCTACTATTTGATTCCACAAAATCATAAGCATGTATGTAATCCTGTATGTAGGAGTTGCTTATTGACCTCAGTAGGATCATGCAGGAGCATAATTAAACACGCATATAAACATTTGCAAAATCAAGGCTTAGTTATACCTCTGTTTATCAAAACTTAATTTGACTTGGAAAATGTAATCTGTTAATACCGAGTTACGAACTAGTTAGAAACTAGTTAGAAACACAAGGCGTTTATAAATATACTGGAATATCCAGGAGTTCCCACCTTTTCTAGCAGTGAAGGAGAACCCATCACACACTGCTGTATGGACACGTACAGAACATACGATTGCTAATTATAGAACTAATGACTGTAAAACATTTGCGTGCCAATCTAGGTATCTAGTGTGCTTTAAAAGGAGAGAAGCGAGAATGTGTATCGTTCAGAATGAGAAGGAGAGGGGATGGGAAGTAAGTATCTGGCATCAGTGGAAAACGGTTGTTTAGCCTCAAGCATCACCAGAAGAACTGAGCAGAGAGTGAAAAGTGATGGCAGCTGAATCGAGAATATCCATCGTTCCAGATTCAGTCCTTCTGCTGGAGTGTTACCTGTTCTAAGCAAGTGCCTTTCCTCACAATCCTGAAACACTGTCCCCACCGTCATTTTACAGACCCTGGGAGATAGTCCTAGGATTTAGTTTTATTAGCATATAAATAAGAAATTAAGAGTATGAAAGAGTTCAGGTCAAGTCATGTCTATGGGCTTTGCCTGCCATGGACTGCTAAGGCCCATCCTTAGGTCCTTTCATTCTTCAGATGGTAACTCCCACTACCTTCAGCATGGGGTAACAGGTTATTTATGCCACTGAATCAGCACTGACCCACTTAATCAAACAACAAATCCCGCTGTTACCTTTGGCCCACAGAAAGCACAGCTGGCTCGCCACGCTTTCACACCCAGCCTGTTTTCTGCTGGCGTACGAGCGCTCATCGTTCCCGGTACCCGGCATGGCTTGGGCTGCCCCCCAAATCCCTGCACTGCCCTCCTCTAACTCTTTCTCTGTGCTCCTCGTGTTTGTTCCGTCCCACCTCTCTTTTCTCCCTCTCCTCTGTGTCCAGCCTGCTCCTGCCTTTCCAGCTCTGTGTCCCAAGGCCCGGTAAATTACAGCTGTCCCTTTTCTACCATCCGAGTTCTTTCCATTACCTCCCACCCATCATCGTCCTGCTGTTCTGGATACTTTGCTTTGTATCAGCAAATATGCATTCGTGTTTTACACTGCTACTCCTATGTCTAAGCACAGCTCTGCTTTTATAAATGGCATAACAGTCTCTCATAATGAACCTTCCCAAGAAGCGGTACCCCACCAAAGACCGGCAGGGATTTTAAGCCAAATCATTTTGCACAGGGAGAGCCAGAAGGGCTTAAAAATAAATTATTCAGATAATTTCTATGTCTAGATAAACTCTGTGAATCATTTGTTACAGTGATGTAAAAATTCCTTCGCCAAAAAATGCCTTGGCAAGTTATACCTGAGCACGAGGTGAAGCATGCAAAATCTGAGGAAGATAAATTCCAGCTTTCAGGAGCAGAGTTTGAAATGAAAACCGTTTGACCCCTGAGTAGGGAATGACATTGCAATGGGAATGAGAACTCCTCCTTTTCTCGGAGCAAGTTAAATAACCGGCTCTGCTGGGAGCTGGCCAGGCCAGACCCACGTTCTAACTCACCATTGAACATTTACTACTATGAAAAACAAGAGGATAAAAAAAAATCGTAATTGATTTATCTTTTCTTTCTTTCTTCCGCCCTTCTAAAACTAAATAAATTAAGGAAATAGTGGAAAACTGGGCAGAGTTGAAGTCAGCAATGTGTGTGAAAGAACAGGTTCTCGTCCACGTCTTAAATTTAGCATCCGTTTTTGCTCAAAATAGTGGAGGAACAAACTGGGAACATTTTAGCCCCCTTCAGAAGAGGGTGAAAAGGAGCTGCAGAATTATTGGGGGAGGAGAGGTCCGAGTGCTTTAACCAAGTGCATCTACGCTAACAGGAGGCCTTTTTTAAAGGCTTCCTTGAAACACAATATTGTCTTCCAGGGTTAATCCAGGATAGTAATAATTAATTGTAAATTGAGAAACGGCTTTAATTCTTCAAAACTAGAAAAACCTGATGCACCAAGCCCACTCACTTAAAGGGCTAGCAGAAAGAAGACAATGTGGCCTCACAAAATGGGAGCCTTGCAAACTCTTTAGCTTTTAGAAATTAAAGTGAAGTGAGAATCAAATTCACTCTCTTACAAATTTAGTGTCAACAAATTTGAAAATGTATTTATTTGATGAATTAATATGATTTATATTTTGTGTCAAGTAATCTGTGGTGGTGTTCTTTTTGGCTATCTGGATAAAGTTTTTCATCAACGCAAATCACTGCAATTACATGACCAGTAGAAGGGAGAAGGTTGATCACCAGTGATAAAGCCCAAGATGGATTAGTGTCGTGTTTCTTGTATCTTTGTTCCTTATCTTAAAAAGCCATCCTTAGTTGCTTTTTTCTGGTCCAACTCTTACACTTTTTCTATTTGCTTGTTTCTTGCTACTTGAGTGAGAACCATTTAAGATATCGGCAGGTTTTCTTAGTGCGAACAGAAGGGCTTTTAATTTGCAGCCTCCTTAACATCTTTTTACTCATGAAAGTGGTAAATCATCATTGTGAGCAACCAAAGACTTTATTACAGTATGGTAGTATGTTAAAAATATTTAAAACAATGCCATTTGAGTGTCTTTGCTGGTCATATTCTCTCAATTTGCATTGCTATGAAGATACCATGAGAGATCTCTAGGAGCCATCTGGAAAAATGGATGAGTTCAGATTGGATTGTGCAACAAAAAATAGTAACTACTGTATTACTGTAGTGAAGCCAAAAGAGTAATAAGCAATAGAGTTGAACCTACACTGGTCCTGTAATACTGGCTATGTTTTAGGCTTGCTTATTTTGACTGAAACTTCTGCTTGCATTCTTGAAATGTTATGATATGCAAGAAACTGCTGCATTGTAATCCTTATTTTGTCTGTTTTTAAAGGCATATGATGGGTTTGCCAGTTTAGGAATATCGCGATTGCTGGAACCTTCCGACATGGTTTTATTAGCGATACCTGACAAACTGACTGTTATGACCTATCTCTATCAAATAAGGGCACATTTCTGTGGCCAAGAATTAAACGTGGTTCAAATAGAGGAGAACAGCAGTAAAAGCACATATAAAGTGGGTAACTATGAAACGGACACAAACAGTTCTGTCGACCAGGAAAAATTCTACGCAGAGCTGAACGACCTGAACCGGGAGCCTGAGCTGCATCCGCCAGACAGTGCTTTGGCAGACTTTGCTTCTCAGGACGACTCCGTGTTTGTAAATGACAGCGGCGTTGGCGAATCTGAGAGCGAGCATCAGACTCCTGATGACCATTTAAGCCCAAGCACAGCTTCCCCTTCTTCTCGCAGGACTCGAAGTGACACAGACCCACAAAAATCCCAGCAGAGCTCTGGAAGGACTTCTGCGTCTGAAGAGGTTGGGAAGTGTGGCAGTATGGATACAATGCAAGTGCAGCCTACGGTGGGGAGGAAGAAATTGCTGATAACTGACACTTTAGACTTGAGTGACTTGGCACATGTCAGTGATCAAAAAGAGGACGCATCTCCCACAGTTGCTTGTGAAGATAACGACAAGAAGAGACACCAGAGCTCAGACAGTACCATTGGTTTCTCTGAGCAAGAAAAGCTGGGAAGTATAGGATCCACAGAGAGCACAAGAGCAGATCCCGGTTCCCCTGTCACAAAGCCAAGCTTATCTCCAACTTCTAAGCTTGGATTCTCCTATAATAAGGATACAGATCTTGCAAAGAAACCGCACGCTTCTCCGAGGCAAACGGAATCTGATTCTGACAGTGATGCCAGAATGGCTTTAAATCATGCAGATCAAACTGCAAAAACAGCCCAGGTAAGAAATTCAAACTTTCTGTATGTCTGTGACTCAGGATGGAGATGCTCTTCAAGTTCTTTCTCCGTGTTTATAATTTACATTGCATCTTCAGTATAAATGGCAAGGTGGGCGGCGTATTTTTATTGTTGGGCAATAAATACTTTAACTAAAAGTAGGTGATGCTGAAAAAGAGCCATTGCATGAAAAACTCATTTATAGGAATTGTCCTACTGTTAATCTCTCCAAATAAAGGAAGTAAAAGTTGTATTCTCAACCAGCTCAAAGAAGATGCCTTCAAGGCTTTTGCCACCTTTCTTCATGGTATTGCATACTGAATCAAAAAATGGAGAAAGACTTACCAATTAATTGATCCATATTCAAAAAATGTGAAGTTTTGAATACCTTAAAATATACCAAATATATTTCAAAATCTTGTCTGAGAAACCACACAGCCTTGTGAACATAGACATGATGGTGAGGTAGAAACTCCAGAATATTAAGTTACACTGTTCATTGAGTGGCCTTGAGCACGTTACTTAACCACAATACCATTTTCATTTCTATAATGATAAAATATATATGCCCACCTACCTTGCAGACTTATGGTGAGGATGAAAGTTGAATATTATATAAATGCTGAGTATTATCAGTAAAGCATATCATCACAAAAATATGTAAAAAATGTTATCAGCCCTGTTTACAAAAATACCAAAGTGGGTTTGTAATTTTATCCCTGTGAAGAGCTTTCTTGAGTTTTGGCTTTGTTTGGCTTTGTGCCATTAGATCTGGTAAGAAAAGAATATAGCCAGTCTTTTGGTAGCATTGTAGTGTTGGGTTTTTTTCCGCAAGTAAGCATAATAAAGATTCATTTGATTGCAAGAGAAGCAGTCATAGATGGGTTATAGTGGCCAAATATTAGTTGCATAGCTGTCTAATTTCTTTCCTTTAATCAGTGAAGACTCATGAAGTTTCTCTTCATCATCATCTTCGTGTACTGGATGAGGAAGGAATAATTTGGCCCATACAGAATAGTAGAGCAGGGGGAAACAGAATGTCTTCTCTACCCACCCAGATTTTCACGTGCAAGGGTATAATAGGCCAAGGAAAAGGAAGAGATGACTTCGAAAACGGTTCTCTGTTGTGAGTTGTCTGTGCATTTGCACATGGTAATGAAATCTCAGATGTGAGCCTCAATCGTAACCTTGAACACTCAGTTGTTGGTTAGAGTCAACCACGGCTGCCCCATCCCTGGAGGTGTTCAAGGCTAGGCTGGATGGGGCGTTGAGCAACCTGGTCTAGTGGGAGGTGTCCCTGCCCAGGGCAGGGGGTTGGAACTAGGTGATTTTTAAGGTCCCTTCCAACTCTAACCATTCTGTGATTCTATGATCTCGGTTTCCACGTGCTTGTTACAGGAGCACAACCTGGAACCTCTGTCCCAGCTCTAGCCCATGTAAAGACCTAGAGACACGTTTCCCAGAGTCTTCACAGCTGACCTTGACTAAGAAGTCAGCGGTCAGGAGTATATAAGTATGGGAGCTCATGTAGCCTATGCAGAAGCTCCCCTTCTGTTATTTCTACTCTACAATGTAATTGGTCATGTGTACGAAGAAGGGACTTCCTTGTGGATATTTGTAAATGAAGCAGAAGCAGATATTTTCACAGTTTTTTTGCCTGTACCCAGCCTCTTTGTGTTCAATTTAAGTTATAAATGAGCGATACCCATATAAGTAGCCAACGAAGCATTATATTTGCATACATATTAAAGTAAATAAGTAAACACATAGCACATTTAACATAGCTTCCACGAAGCCAATTATTTTTTTTCCACAGTTGCAGTTTAAAGGCATTAAATGTTGATAGAAATTAAGTTTTAAGGGGAGGGGAGAGAACTCTTATTTACATTATAAAGGCCTATGACTTTTTTTTAATTTTACATTTTGATCATCTTTACTTTTCATTTCTATAGAATGCTCTGTCACCTCATGAAGCTGTAATCCATGTGACTCCTGACCTTTATTATACAGGAAGGCTCCTGGCTATTAACTACTGTATAAATGTTAAGTACCCTGAGGCTGCCTCGCTGTTAATTATATTTCTTTATTTTTAAGCAACGAATGTTGTCAAGACAGGAAGAACTTAAAGAACGGGCAAGAGTTCTGCTTGAGCAAGCAAGAAGAGATGCAGCTTTAAAGGCAGGGAATAAGCAACTAACCAATACGATCATCCCGGCCCGCAATAAGCAGCTGAATGATGTAAGAAATATTGGCCAATACAGCAGTTTACGTAGTTAAAATTTATTGTATGTGCGTATGCTTTTGTGGGGGGCACGTCCTTGCAGAATGTTTCCTTTCCGCGCTGAATCTCCCGGTGCGCTGTTGTGTAATGTACCCTTAGTTCACTTTTAAAGCCCATTTCTCCTGCTGCTGTGGCCAACGGAAAGATGCCGTAGACTTCACTGGAAGCAGCGGTCTGGGAGCACCTTCTTTGATTGGCACTGCAATTTCTAATGGGACGAAAAACAAAAGTTACTTGTTAAATGATAGTGGAGTAATTTATGCTATTTTTGATTACTTCTCTTTTTTCAGTTAATGTAAATGATTTCCCTGAGCCTGTGATGTCAGCTACTTGCTGCTTCATAAGTGTCATTGCAGTGAATGAGGCTGCTTGTGACAGTCTTGTAAAAGAGTTGATGGAACAATTCCTTTTTATCACCAAAGTTGATTATGCTGGTGAGATGGGAAAGTGGAGCTGGGGAATGAGCTCCAGTGTCGTAGCAGCTATGGTTGCGCTTCCAGTGGCCTCCGTGGTGACCTGGAAGGATGCATACTCTCTGGAGATGAAAGCTAATTAATTTTTATGCAAACCTTGGCAATGCGGGTTTTGTGATTCTAACTATTGCGCGTTGAGAGACTGTACTGCCAACTGAGAATGTAAATGTAACTGAAAAATAATGATACAGAGAAAGGCTTGAGTCTTTACTGATTCACATCTTTCAGAGCCTAGTCCTGAGGGGCAGATTCTGCTTTTTAACAAAAATGGGATCATACAATCAAAAAATGAAGACAATGATTTACATGTCTCATTTCATTCTCTTAACTCTCTTGGATCCATGCTGTACTTTTGTTTTTCTTAACAATTCCTCTCCCCAAACTGACACTTTTTTTTTTTTCCAAAATATATTCATATATGAAGACAAGTCTCATTTGTATAATGATATCTAAAGAATTTTTTTATTACTTTGTATTTAATTTTTTCCTAGATAAGTATATTTTAGTATAAATTTCATTTTGGAATTTGTTTTTTAATTATTTTTTCATAAAGCAAACAGCGTTAGAGGAGGGATACTATGGGCAACTACTCAGGCAGAAACAACTGTAATTAGAGTTGCCTAACATTTTTTATTACAAACTCCTATTTTCAAAGGCTTTTACGACTTTGCTAGTATTTCATTGTTTGAGCTGAGATTTTCCTCATCATCTCTCTGCCTCAGGGTAATATTTATTTTTATTTTTTTACTTGAAAAAAAACCCTGTTTAACCATTTCTCTGTATTAGGTTGGATAAAGCGTTGTTTTATCCATGTTAAAAAATGTCTTATGGTAAGAAGGTTACATCCCCTTGAAAAATCTGTGTTCAAAACAAAGTTGTGTTAATAGCATGATCTTGTCAATGGAGGTTCAGAAAAGCAGGTCAGTAAAAACTGCCTGTATGGCCACAGCACAGCAAGAGCATCTTTTACCATGGCTCCCCTAAGGACCACAGCCCATTCTGATGCAGATGGTAGTATTGGAAAGCAAAACTTTCTCTTTTAGACTCAAACTCCTGCTGATGAAAGCCAAGTAGGAGGAAAAGGAGCTACCTCACTGGCATGCGGAGGAGAGATGCCCCGGGTAGATGGCAAGGAGGTAGATGGTAATGTGAAGTTAGACAAAAATGAAGACTCTGTCTAGGTCGTGACAAACAGCTGAAGGATAGGAGATGGGGACAGAGTTTTCAGGGTGGGAGTTGGGATTGCGTAGTTCAAGCAGCCATGGGACCCATGGGACCTTGTTTCATTTATTACAGAAGCTGAAAACTGAATGAGTAGCCTGCAGGAAAGGGAAGGGCAGCCCTTTGGGGCCACTCTGCAGAACCAACATTTCTTACTGCCTCCATCAGAAGCTCTTTACAATGTTGGGAAGGTACCTTCAACCCAACATACTGGAGGTGGCGTTATTCCTTCATTTATGATTTCTAACCCAAGATTCTTGGGGACTTATTTCTGGAAGTTTTGGATGCAGCTGGCTGTAGCCAAGTCAAGGGGAACCATGCTGTGAATAAATGGTCATGGCCCCTCTGGAATCCTGGGCTCTCTGAGGATTGGGCTGTCTTGACTTGAGTTGACTGTATCATAAGAATAACAAAAGCTCCTCAGCTCAGGGTGTTGTAGAGATGTAATTTGGAAACTCTAAGATATGATAGTGAAGAGTGCCACAGAAATGCTCTGGAAGAAATTAATAATTCTGTGTTCGGAGGAAAGTTTAAATAGTGTATTTTAAACAAGGTGTACGGCAGACTGCAAATGATGAGGGTGAAGTGAGATATTGAGCAGTTGTTCGTTCACTGAATGCTGTCAGTCATGGCCACTGAAAAAGACAAGTATCCTGTAGGAAAAAAAAGCATGGGTTGTGCGATTAAAGACTGCACGAAATGAGAACCAATGCAGGGTTGTACAGCTGGTGGAATGTCAACGTTTCCTAACTTTTGAGTGCTTGACTTACCAAGCTTAATGTTCTCCTAATGCATTTTGGTTGGAAAAATGCCGTGTGAAAGGGGGGTGTCTTTAATGGAGGCTGGTATAGTATTCATATTTAATATATTAATAAAGTTGATATGTAATAATATATGCTATATAAAGCTGTATATAACATATACATATCCATACATGTGTATGTTCTGAATGAGGAAGTATGTATGCATCAACATATAGAGATATAAGATAAAATACATTGATTTCTATTTTTCTTTAACATATTTGATCTTCAAAGATCAGGAGATCTTTGCCTCAGGAGATGAGGAATTTCCATTCGATGTAATTGTGCCAGTTTACTACAGGTCACTGCTTGTTTGATCGTTAGAAAATAGTACAGACTTATTTCTGTTCAGTGTTTTCTGATCATTAGGATTAATAATAAGAACTTTGTCTCAAAACAGTGTTGTATGTGTCGGTGTGTGTAGGAATGTGATATCCAAATGAGAGTTACGATAATGACAATTGGCATTTAGTAGTGGGAATTGGACTAGACTCATTTTTGGGATGCATTGAGAGGGATTCAAAAGAAAATGGTTTAAAATAGGAAGATCTAATTTTAAATAAGAAAACTTTAAAGAGATAGTCCAGGGCCGGTACTTTCAAAAGTAACTCTTGAAGTTTGCAATTTCACGTTTTTTGATACCTTCATGAAAAGAGCTTTAAGCAGCCCAGTCTTTCACAGCGTGCTCTGAAAATGGGTCACCCCAGCTAAGCTAGGCCTGCAGAGTCATTAGTTACTTTTGAAAATCTTCTCTCATACACCTCGCTGTTACCACTCTACATTTGTCATATGAGAACTATGAATGGCCGTTTTCTCAGTAAACAAGTGAGAACAATATACAGTGCGTGGGCTTGTGCTGCTGCTTGAGGTCAACAAAAATGAGGAAATTTCCAAGTCTGTTCCATGGTCGTAAGTACAGGTTACTTGGTATCTGCTTGCCTGATTTATATTGGTAAAAATCTTCTTTGAAAATAACAGTGTTCCTGTGTCTCCTCTAAGCAAAGAGCGAGTACCTTAGACCTTCTTCAGCCTAAGCCTTCCCCTTCCTCAGGGAGAATCAATGTTGTGTTATTTTTTTCAGTAGTCACGTACTCTGGGCTTGCTGTTCTTTTTTTTGTTGTCGTTGGGTGTTTTTTTTTGTTTTTACGTCTCTGTTGTCTCTTTATTGACCACTCATTGGCCTCTCATGAAGCGCTGGCTGCTTTCCCATGACACGTCTGTTTTCTTGGCTGTTTATCCCTTTTTCTTGTGTCTTCTTCCTTGCTGCAGTGTGTTTCCGTCTTCTCGTGTTTGTGCTCTGGGGTTAAGCCCATGTCAGTATTCACTTGCTTTACTTTTTTGTTTGTTTGTTTTTAACTCGGAAATTGCTGAAGTTGTGGGAGCAGAAGGTTAAGGCACTGAATTTGCTCGTATACCTGTTAACTCAATCCCATTTTGCTCTGAATCATCTCATTGTACCCCAAGCTGTGTCCTCTTCTTTAGTTTGTGTCTTCTTGTTCCTTCCTCTCTCTCTGTATTTCAGCTGTCTGCCCTGTGCATTTCAGCTCCCCTTGTTCTCCTTTTTAACTTTTCTTTCTTAATACCCGCTCTCTTTACTCTTTCTTCCCTTAGACATCTTCTTCCCTCCGTGCCTTCTGCTCCATCATCTCCCCTTCCTGTTCAACCCACCTGATTTGGTCCCGTCATTCTGTGCTTGCTTCCTCTGCATCATACTAGCCCCTTTTCTTTTCTCCCATTTCTTCCCTACTTGCAGTATGGTAGAAAGTTTTTTCACTATTAGGTCTGCCCATTTGGTGCTTCTCAGAAGCCTTCAATCTGCAAGCTGTTTGCATGGCAGCCTGTATGTAAGCCTGTAGGCAGGTATTTGAAGTCTAAGAGACCGCATTGATCAGAAAATCCTTGAAAACATGCTCATGGTTTGGGAGGATCATAGGTATGGCCTTAAAATTGATGCAGCCTCTTGGAGACTGGAAGAATTAGCTTAAGAGCTCTGTGAACAGAGTTACTGATCCCCCCATGGATCCCTTTCTCTATGGTAGATTTATGAACAGCTCAGCCTTTCTGCTTGCTTTCTTGATGTAGGTGTGCACGGAGTGACTCTTTTACGAGATGCTTCTGTCATTTCCAACCTGGCATAGCAGCTGTAATCACTTAGCTTTTAACCAGGAGAGCCTTTTTATTAGCTTACTCATTTTTATTTAACTCGCCTTTTCTCATGATGAATATCACAGGGCTGGAAGGGACATATCTGCTCCCACCAGATGCTGTAAGATGTCAACCTGCGGTGATGGTTGTTAGCGGCGGCAGCTTGGCTGGAATGAGATGTTGGAAAGGGGAGGAGGCTGGAGCAGGTCTGTGCAACCCAACTGGCAAAGTGGCAGGCTAGAGGGGACCACAACGAGTGGGGAATATTCAGGAGTCGCAGGGCTAAAAGGTCTTTCCAGCAGGGAGCTCTCACTTGCAGAACATGGAGTGGAATTCCTCATTCTTGAATCTCAGCATAACTCCCCTGTCAGCAAATATCTGCAAAGGCCTCTGGCAAAACGTTCATCTTATTCTCTTGTAATGACTGGTCCGCATAAAGAATGGAAATTTACTGCAGCTGTCGTTGGCTCTGTAAACTCAAATGGCTATGGTTACGGAGTCAGTGTGATTACAGAGAATGGAATTAGGAGTTAAGAAATGCACAGGCAACTTTAATTAACCTCCTTTGTGTATATGCATTATGATGCAGTCTTTAATTATGTGATCACATACTATTTTCCCCAAAGCAGTTGTGTCTCATTTAGCTCAGAGGATTGAGGTGGTGTTTGTCCAGAGGACCTCTGTCCTTTTGGTTGCAGAAACTGGAAGGTGCGTGGCAAACGAAGCAGGGATTGCAAGGAGCGAAAGGATGAGGTCACGGTTAAGGTGTTTGAAAGAATTGAAAGAATTAAATGTAATGCTGCCTTTCCTCTGAGTTCCTGATCAGTATTGCTAAGTCTTTTGAACCAAACTTCCTTCAAGTGGTCATTAATTGTGTATCCTTCCTTGCCGGATGGCCATGTGAGGCAAAGGTTTGATTTGCAGATGTGTTGTGCATCCAGGTCTGTCAGGGAAATCAATCGAAGCTGTGCTCAAGACACATAAAGGGCTGCATAAAGCTTCGTATACTGAAAAAAAAAAAACAGGTAATAGGCTTCCCAGAGGGAGCACCCAGTGTTAGATCCTTTTAGCTGGATCTCTCCGTCTCGGTTCTCATCCGAAGAACAGGGTAATAACACCACCACGGGGTGTTGTGAGAAGGGAATGTGATTAATGCTTTTGAGGCACTTAAATACCGTAGTGATGAGTACTGTAGAAAAGCCCTTGAAGAAATTAATAATTCTGTCTACGGAGCAAGATTTGAATATTGAGGAGTAAAGAATGGTGCTACATATTGATGGGCCTGCATACTGAACAGTGAAAATAAACCAGAGTGTTGAACACCACTGGGTAGAGCTCGGATCAGGGCCGAGTATTCGGGGACTATAAAAGTAAAAGGTGATGCCGCGTTAAGGCTCTATTCTAAAGGATACAGAACAGGATGAAAATTAGGATTGCACTCAGTAGTTTTATTTCTGGCATCTTGTAAATCGTGTGTCAAATTCTTTTCATTTGCTTTTGCAAGGTAGGGAGCTTTAGCAGAGAATGCCATATAGCATGAAATTCGTGAAAAACAGTGCTCATCTGGCAAAGGGTGTGTTTTTCTTCCTAACACAGGCCACAGATCATTCCTAAAGTTATTTGGGTTTTACTTGAGCTAAGGATTTCTTCTTGGTGAACTTAGGTGCAGGACTGGGCCCCTCGTGGGGATCTGGCCAAAAATTTTGCATATTTAGGATCTATCATATATTCTGGGATGAAGGAGTTCACTAGCATGATACCGAGAGGGAATTGCTCTGCCTTTTGCCTCTTGTGAAACAGGAAAATAGTAATTCTTCCTTCACAGCAGCATCCTGAGGATGACTACACCAAAAATTGTGAGGGACTCCATTTAGACAATAAGTATTTAAAAACAGCTTAATATAAACTGAAGGGGTGTTTTCAGAGAGCAGCCCTGACGCTGCTGCTGCTGCTGTGCTTAAATGCAACTGTTGCTAGCCTGCTTTCTGTACAGAGAAAGATTTGGATTTACTTATCTCTACTACCATTATTTCATATTTATTCAAGTTGAATGACAGCTATAGCTGCCTAAATAGTTTAAAACAAAACAAAACTTTGAAAGAGCGGTGGGGACTATATTCAGCTTTTGTAGTAGAATTTGCAGTTACGATGTACGTCACCAAAAAGCTGTTACCTCCATCCATGCAAACAGAGGGCAGCAGGACCGGGCTGTGCCATGAGATTGTTTTTCTCTGCTCGGAATATTGCTTTTTATTACTCCCTTGCTCAAAGGACTTATTGCAGCTGTATCTAATTCATATTTAATAAGCTCTTTTTACTTCAGGTGTCAATCTGTTGTGCCCATTACTTTTCATTTTCATAAATATTTGAGTGCAAAATGATAACTTTTTTTGCATCCACAGTGGAGTAGTAGAAATTGAAGTCTCTTTAGAAAAGCTTCAGAAAGTGACAAAATCTGAAAGGCAATGAGTTTGTATACTCTCACTTTAATTTTCATTGCATAAATTTGCACAGATATGGGATATGCCAGCTGCAGTAAAATAAAAATAAAGCACTATTTTAAATGGTCAGAAAAAAAGCTTTAATAAACGGTCCCAGTTATTGATCACGTCCTGCAATAATGTGCTGCCCTCTGAGCTAATAAGTTCTGAACTGTCCCGCTCTAATATGTGACCAAAAAGTTAAACTCTAGTCAATGTGACCAGAAGTGGTGCAGAATGCAAATTCACTATAGACAACAAAAATAGGATATTTAAATTTGATTGAAAGATGCCCTAAACTAAAGTTAGCGTTGCAAGTATTCTTTCCTCCAAAAATTTTGACAGGTTCTTGAAAATGAGTACTGGGTAGCTTTATTCAGTAGTTTTTTATTTCTACATGAAACCAGAATTCCTACTTCTGTTGCATTAGGAAAGGCATCTAGCTTATCAGTGAATTATTATTTTTTTTTCAGTCTCCTGAGTTAGAAAATAAATGCCTGTGATGGAGGTGGTGATGTTAATTCATTTAAGGAAACACTCCCAAGTTATTCCATCTTGTTTTTCTTGAAAAACAAAGAGAGAAAAGCTGATCTTTATTAATTCAACATCTAACATGAATTTATTGAGGTGTAGGACTTTGCAGATGGCAACCTTGGTCTTTTAATATTAATTGGAAAATATTGATTGAAAAAAGACTAGTCTGTCATGCTGATAATTGTGACCAGATTTAGATACGATCACTAGATCTTCCTGAGATTACAAAGAAGCAGTTACCATCTAATTGGTAAAAAGATTGAACATTATTTTGGTAATCCCTGAGCTTTGGTAACTTATTCCCTGTTGTTCATTTATATGTCTTGTCTGTATTCCACTATAAAGTGGTTAAATATGGTTTAAGCTGATAAGACTATGCTGTATAGTATTTACATTTCATGAGCATTCCAAGTTTTATAGCTGTTTTAACAATATACTTTTCTTTAAATGAAGGTTAGACCTGCTGACTGAACACTTCAAAACCACAACTGAACTGATATTTACTTCTTTCTAACGACATGCTAAGGTTGAGATAGCCTGATCTCATTTCCTTGATGGCAAGAACAAACAAGTTGTTTTATTTAACGTTACTCAATACATGAGAAATAAAAAATAATCTGTAACTTTCCAAGAAGGTTCTACATCTTTTGACTTCATATTTGATCTGTTGAAGTGCTTTCCTACTATGAAGTTGTGATTTCACTGCACAGGAATACTGCTGTAGACAAGTGTCTGACGTAGCTGGCAATATAAATCAATTAGTGCAAGTAAACTCATTTCTAAGAAGAATTAGTATGCACTGTCAGTTTTATACCAGGAGGGATTTCATGAATAAAGTGTAACCTTTGATAATGCAAGGCAAATGTTAGGCAGTTTGAGTTTTAGATAAAAATGCTTGAGATTCTCAGCTGCATTTTATTGCTATTATTTCCATAAGCTGTGTCTATTTACACCACTTAAGCATCCGGCCTGAATATATAACGCCGCGGTTATTTATTCTGTGGCTGTAAATTCAAGGTGCTGTGTAGTCTGCAGCCCTAACATCAACTTGTGCGCTCACAGAAAACAGGCTGCCGATTTATTAACTGAATTTTAAGACCGCCTGAACAACATTAGTTCAAAAACTTAAGCATCTTCTATCCGTTTATAAATACTAGCAACAAAAAAAAAAAAGGTCTGAGTGCTTCAGGGCTCTCCCTTTGTGTCCGAAGCGAGACCCGGGTTTCTCAGCATTTGGAATGCTCTTTTTCTACCGCTGCTAGTAACTGTGGACGTTTTCTGTGCGGATGTTCAGTGCAGGCTGTTGTGAATCCCAGGATGATATCGCCGTGACTTAGAGCTGTATTTTGCATTGCCTATTCTGTTATTGCTCAGCATGCACAAGGGTAGAGTTAAAATCTTTATTCATTTCATTTAAAAATGTTTCTTTTGTTCTCCTTATCATGTTCTGGCTTTCCCAAGGATATATGCCTTGAACGAAAAGTCACATGTGCATTACTAATTGTGTGCCATTGTATTTACAGTTCCTAGTGGTGGCACTGTGAAGCTACTAATTCTTTTGCTTCACTTGATGTAAAATAATCTGAGTGTCTTTGATAGCAGTGAAACAGTATTAATTGTTTTGTACATTTCTTGGTCACTCTTCTTAGGTGGTCTTCATAATCTATTAGAACTTTCAGCCAGATTTTTGTAATGTCATGCCTCCAGCAGTGATTAAATTGGTAATTAATGAACAGTCCTTGGCAACATAAACCACATCCCGTTAATTTTCCCTTTTGAGTTTTTTAGAAGTTGTCGTCTCTGTCAGAAAGCATTGCGCCACCTTGCTACGGCCCCTTGGCATGAAACCACAACGGCTTGATTTTTTGCAGCCATTAGTAGATCAGAGCAGTAATTTCACAGTATTTTGGTCAGGGTAATTATAGTACCAAGTACCGAGTAGAGTTGGGAATTCACACAAGAAGTCCAGAAATACCAGGTGAGCTTCCTTGTGTTCACTGGGACGTTATGATTAGTTTAATTGGGCTTTGTTTGATTTCAGCCGCAGAGACTCTTTGTGCCACGGCACTGCAGCCGCTTTCCACTTTAGTGTTTCTGACCTGCATTGACAGGAACTGGTGCAAAAATGAGCTCTTTGAAGTGGGACTCTTTGGAGAAGGCAACGACAAAAGGGGAAAAGTGATGTGTAAATAGTTTACTGTAGCAAAGCTCGAAACCGGACCAAAAACTCTGCGTGTCGCGGGGAATGCGATTCAAGTTCAGATTTTGTGAGCGATGTGATTTATATTTTCAGCCAGAACAGATACTATTTCTGCTATGTCCGTGCAAATGTTTAGGAGACTACTGCATTTAAAAATGCAATTTATTTTTTTTTTTTTTAATTGCTGGCTTTTATACAGCACCCGCTGCTCTACCTTCCTTTGAAGACACAGTCATTTCTCCCACCAGAAATACTGCGAATCACCGCTTTTGCCCTGCAAACAAATCTGGGAGAAGGCGTTAATGAGACGGCAGCTGCACGTTGTAGTTCACATGTCACGAAATCGTAGGTAAAGGCATTCATACTCCAGTGACCGACTATAGGTGTAGCGGCCTGCAGCAGTACATTGTGCACGTTAAAGTTTAAATAGTCACTTGCCTGTTGGCTTCTGAATGAAAGGACTGTCACTGGTCACTTCTCCCGAAGCCTTAATGAAACCAAATAGTTTGCTACGAGTTTGGGGCTAACCATTGGGGTGTTTCATGCAGTCTTGTCAGTTGATGGTCATGAATTGACTTGAGCGGAGATCAAAGTGTTTCTCAAAATGGAGAAGCGGGGAGAGAGACAGCTCCTTCAATTGCACCACAAGAGCTAATCAAGCCATCAGTTCTTTATGCACTCTGCGTGCCTTTAGAATTTAATACCCAACGGTTTGTCAGGACAAATTGAAATTTGGGGTTGTTTTTTGTTGGGTTTTTTTGAGGGGGAGGGTATCCCCTCCTCAGCCCACCGCAAGTAAAATCCGCACTTCTCTCTTTCTGGAGGCTCGTTTTGATAAAATTTATAATTTAATGTAAAACTGCACTGTTGATTAAATATTTGGGGTTTGAGGGGGGAGTGGAAAGTTAAGGTAAAGGATTCAACGGGGATTATACGCCTTAGCGCTGATTAAAGATCCAGGTTTAAAGTGAAAGAGAAACTAAACTCAGCGTGATTTTTTGTTTCTTTGATTGCTAATGAACTTTTTTGCTGAAACATTTTAAATTGGATTCAGAAGATAGTTTTTTGAGTGTCAGTTAAAACAAAGTCATGTGAAAATGCCTCTCTCCCTCCCTCCCTCCCTCTCTCTCTTTTTAATTGATATGATTTAGGCAGAGGAAAATGATAAGGGAGATTTTTCTATTGCAGAAGCAATTTTTAAGGGATTTAGTCTTATTTAGCCTGAAGGTCTTCACACTAATGAGAGCACTTAAGTTACGTCCAGGCGTTGATTAGACAGCTCATCTATCAACTGGAGCATGAGAATTTGTATTTTAGGTACCTTTTATACATTATAAATGTATATGGGTTTTTTTTATTACTTTAGATATTTTCCACATATTTTTAATTACCTCCTTTCGCGTCCACGGTGGCTATAATGCAGCTGACAGAGCACAAACTGCAACAGGGAAATACTCTGCATTGGATGGGAAATAATATCGAAACTGTATCTGTAGAAATTGGCGTGCCAAATGCAAATTGCTACCCAGATACATTCCTTAAACTGCCACAAGACCCCTTAAAGTCTGAATACATTTATGTAGAGAATGTGAAATTATATATATTTAAAAATGCCCAACCACTATCCCCCCCCCCCAAAAAAAAAAAAAAATTGCGAATGCTCTCTCTACCTGTAGGTTTTTTTGCCATGTTGAAAACACAATAGCGTCTTAATTATTTTCTGAGCCATTCTGAAAAGTACAGCTTTTGTAACTTTTTGACATTTCAGATTTAAAAAAAAAAAAAAAAAAATTAAAACGTTGCCACCAGCTTGCACTATGAGCAGCCTGTAATAACAGTTAAAAAAGCTTTCTGAACTATTTGACAAGATTTCTTAGTGCTGAGGCCATATGCTGTAGCCTTTAAGCTATTTCTTCCTATCAGTTTCATTATCACCTGCCTCTGAGTCTCCAATATCATCAGTAAGCACATGCAGAATCATAATTATGCCATGTACAAGTTCTTTGATAACATGTACAGTTTTCTTCTTAATTCTTTATCAAATGCATTGATCGTGGCATGTGTGCATTGATCCAGGTCCACCATCTGGCTGTGTGTGATAAGCACAGTGGCATCTTTGCATTTCCACTGTCATTCATTGCGCTACAATTTGGCTGCAGGGGAGTAGTGGCTGGGATTAGCCCTGTTCTGCTACTTACTTGCATTTTAAGTTGACACCTCTACAGCGGCTCAGACCACATTACAAACTGAAACACATACGCACGACTTAGTGATGTGACACTCCTCAATAAGCTTACTCCACTAGCTACTCAACAATCTGTAATTGGATTTGTAGGAATAACAGCAAAAGATTTCCTAAGAATTGCTGGGGACAGAAGGTGAAGTTTTCTCATTATTGGCAAAAGGCTAGGTATAGATCCTAGGCGATTGGTATTTTCCATTAAAAACAAGCTGCCAGCAGTTTGCAGGACATTTTCAAAAAAAAAAAAACAACCCCCCAAAAAAAGCCCAACCCAGCAAAATAGGATCGGGGGGAGGTGTCAGGTTTGCACTTGTTCTTTCCATTCTCATCACGGGTGGGCAGACTGGGATCCCGCCACCCTCCCCAGAAAAATTAAGAGGAAGGTGGTGATTTAGGGAGGGGGGAAACTTTGGGAGGCTCTGCTTTGTTGGGCTGGGCGGGAGCGGGGAGCATTCCTCGGGAGGGCACGTCCTCCTCCCTCGGCACGGGGCTGCCCGCCCCAGAAGGGAGCTTCACAGCACGGCGCTCTGAAAGATGCTGCTCTCCGGCTTACGCACCCCATACGCTTGCCAAAACTCTTTGTTTCATAACGCCACTTTCTTTCTTTTTTTTTTTTCTTTTTTTTAAATTATAAAGTCAAGTTTACACAAGAGAAAATCCCTTAAGTGGAGCTCGACAAATGTTGACTCCTACAATGAGTAAGCAGCTTCTTTAACTCCTGTCTGTGACTCGACTGTGGAAAGGCACAGAAAATACCATCTTTTGACCTATTGATCTCAGCTCGGACGTTCTGCCCTGTCTGGGCGATGGCACTATTTCAGCATACGGCTCAGCCTGCACGCTTGAGACCCCGTTTGTGGGTCATGCCAATAGCGTTGACAATCATGGTGACAGGCGTAACGAGCTTCTGCATCCCCGGCGCCTTAGGTGATTGTTGTCCTTAATTATACTTCCCAGATGAGGGAGAGCACGAACTTGCCTAAGCAGAGAAAATTCCGGGGAAGAAGTTAGCGGAGGGCTTTGTCGCCGCTTTGGCTTTAGGTCGACTTTCTGGATGATCTTTCTTGGGAGCCCCCTCGGCCAGCGCGGCTGCGCTCGCATTGTTCACCGGGAGAGCTGCCTCGCTCTTCCCCTCGGCGCGGGCAGGCGGGCGAGCGGAGGGAGGAAGACCAGAAAAGAGTATTTGGAATTAGACATTTCAGCCTGTCCGGAAAACTTGGCGCGGAGCCAAGCACAGTGTGAAATAGAAATGCTCGCCTTGGGTCCTCGCGGAGATGTGCGGCTCCTCAAGGGTTAAATGGGTTAAATCTTATTTATCTGAATAGAACTGCAGGGCTGTTTTGCAGAATGCTCTAGCGCAAATACCTATGGTTCACTTTGACGTTACAATTTTTTTTGTTGGTTTCTTTACTTTAAATACTTGAACTGGTAGACCTTTTACTTTTTTCTCTGAGAAAGATGTATTTGTACCAGATTAGAAAAGCTAAACTGTTTCTTTACATTGAATAATCAGCCTGTCATGACAAATCTATCTCCTTCTGCATGAGTAGGTGCCAGTTTGACTAGCTTCTTTTAGGCTCACACTGGGTTTTAAGCTGGATCCATGTGCATGACTGGCAGTGCATTTGTTGGGCCAGATCTAAGGAGCCAGAGAGCGTTCAGCTCCTTTTTGCCTACAAAAGAGCAGCCAGACAACCAGCAAGAGGCCTTGGATGTAGCACAAGGTGATACTTACTTAGTCAGCCGTTCTTTTTTTTTTTTTCCAAATATATATTTATATTTTTTTTTTTACGTTCAGTAAACTAAGAGTTTCTCACTTTCACAATGACACAAGGAATTAAATTTTCAATGGATCGTTTTTCTACAGCCAGTGTTCTTCACACGAGAAATGCTGTACCAAGTGAAGCGTACGTTTTCCAGAACAACATAGATTGTATTATAAAAAGAAATAAAAAGAAAAAATTGCTGGCTAACTATTCTTTAAAAATACCTGCCAGTTTTAGGGCGATGTTTTCCATTTTACAGCCACACAACCCTATTTTATTGTGGGTTTTCGGGGCTTTTTTTTTCTTAAAGGGGACAGCTTTGTTAAGACACTGTTTGTGATTCCTCCAGTTTTAGACTTTGGACTACTTGTCTTTTCATTCCGTCTTGTCTCATTAGTCCATCGGTGCTGTAGATCTCCTTCTCTATGACAAGCGATTGGATACTTTTTGTGATACCCATTCATGAAAAAATATGTTCAAGCCACATGGAGTTTATTGGTAGTAAGGGAGCTGATGTAGACACCAGGCAGAAAATATCTAAGATGTTTGTCTGTCTTTGCTGACCACTTCCTACGATCCGAAGAGCCACAGAAATCCAAATCCACTTTTGTTTATGTCAAGTGTTCTCGGCTTAATGATTCGTATTGTGCTCGCTACCTGTGTATTTTGAGCTGGTCTGAAACGGTAGTAGAGACCAAACATAAATGTGGTCCCCGGGGTGATCAAAGATTTAATCTGACCAGATGGGACAAACTTGAGAAAGATTTTGACTTTCCACTCTGTTTTGCAACAAGAAAGGCTGATTTTTTTTCTCCCGTCCTTTCTTTGTTAGGAAAGGCAGAGATCAGGCCATCCCCAGAGAAATGAGCAGGTGTGGCCATTTACAAGCATGTCTGGTTATATTATAAACCAACACAAGAAAAGTTTGAAATGGTTTGAAAAGCTCTGCTAAACAGTTTTAATGTTTCATCCCAAATCCTATTTACTCAAACAAGAGCCGATCAAGGTCACAGTAAAACCCGGCCTGCCCAAACCTTTAAAGCTCGTGTAATTTTATTTTATTTTTTTTTTTTTTTTATTCTGTCTTCTCTACTAACTGAATAGGTACATTTTGGTAATCCTTGCCTCTGGACAAGCACAGAAGTCTTTTTCTTTCTGAATGGCTAATAACAGAGCCGTTCTTCCTGTCTAATGATGAAAGAGGTGGCAGTCAAGTTCTTTCTCTTAGATGTAGTCTGCACTCGGGGCAGACCACGGACAATTTTGAAACCTTACAGCTACAGGAATCGCCCCCCCTCATGGGTACAATTCTGGTTTAATTTCATTGCTGTGGAGTATCACTAATTTACCACTTTTTTTTTTTTCCCCTTCCCCCCCAGTCTATGGACACGGTAAAGAATTTTCTTTTTAAACATCACATAAATGCCGCTCACAGGATTATATTTTTTTATAGGGAGAGAATATTACGTTATCAGTCTTCTGGTGTAAACTCAGTTTGGATCCTCCCAAAATTCTGCCAAAGGATGACTGAAAATCCCTGGCAGGGGATGGGGGTTTTTTGAAAACGTGAGAAGATTGCAGAATTTTTAGTGGTGTAAGGAGATGGGGGGTTTGGGGAGTGGTTGGGGTTTGGTTTTTCCCCCTGCAAAACTCCACCACTCTCAGTATTTTAGTGAGTTGGTCAGCTCTCAGCTTCTGCCGCCGCCGAGCGACGTCGCCGGCCGGGTAATGATCTCGGCAACCGCCCCGCCAGCGTTTCACGTTCGAATTCACCTCCCCAAATCCACGGGATCATTTTTGGCCAAAGTAATGTCAGTCATTGCCGTCTGCGGCAAGTACAAAAAGGACCCCCTAATGGCAGCCATTTTTATTTGTTTCTTAAGATCCAAAGGCTGCTGAAAGAACAATTGGATAAAGTTGAGGATTGGAGAAGCTTGATTTTCTTGTTCCAGTGAAATGAAACTCCCGGCCTTTTTTTTTTTTTCTTCCCCTTCCCCTTAAAAGCTGGAGTCTGCTAGGGGGTTGTAGCTGTGTCAAAGCCGTTGGGATGCCACTGCTGATCACTTTAATTACTAGGACTAAGGAGGATAAAATTAAAAGTAGCACCATTGAAGCAGTGGAAGAAAGCTTGCCGAGATGTCGGTGAACTGTGAAATATAAAAATTGCATACCAATACATTTTTATAGGAGGGAAACAAGGAATTACATTACTTATTCTTGAAGAGTTTGTCCTTAAATGGTGAAGTTTTCCTTGCCGTGCATCCGCGTGGCAGATCTTTAGACCATTACAAAGTAATTGGGGGAAAATAACAGAGCAAACTTTAATGTCTCTTTGGCATGTCAAGTTCATGTCAGAGGGCGAAAGATTTTTACTGAGTTTTCTCTTCAACTGTACAGGAAAAAAATTCGCTGTAGGTGTGTTTGCATGGTCCTTTCTTGGTGCGGAGCTTTTCTTTGTGTGTCCCTTTTTTTTTTTTTTAATATCTATGTTCATGCCTCCGTACCTCTCCCGAGCACTTTCCTTTCCAGCATCTAGGGGTTTGATTTGCCGTTTAATAATTGTTCTGTACCTCAAAACTTAATCTCCCTACTTTTTCTGCTCTTGGTTCCATTGCTCCTTCCACCAGTGTTTCCTCCACCGAGCTCGGTAACCGAGGGTTCAAATACCTGAATTGAATTTAAGCAAGAACCCGGCTGGTTTTTCTCTTATCCGCTGGTGGTGATTGGCTTAATCAGCACAAACACAAGCCGCAATAATCTGTGTTTGCTTGGAGATCCCCGGGATGTTAATGACTATGCTAATAATTCAGGATACAAGTTCTCTTTCAGGAGGAGGGGAGAAAAGGAGAGGGGGGAATCAGCCTGCTCGGTTTAGGGCCGGTTTGTCACAAACACGTAACCCTATTTTGAATTACATGGGCTATAGTAGATTAAATTGTTTGACGTTAAACCACGTGGGAATCTTCATTTAAATTTGCACACTCCTCCTAAAAAATCGTTCAGATCAAACCCACAAGTTCCTATATCCCAGGAATTACAAATAGTAGAGTTTTGAGCGGTTTTATTTCATGTGAAATTCAATGTAATTTATGTTACCGAATACCGTGGGTCAAAATAAAACCGGTTGCTCGATCAGTAAAAATGGATTTAAATGGATAGTGGATAGGAGGAGGGGGGAAGCTTTCCAGTTACCTTTCGAATGTGTACTTTACCAAATAAGTTCTTGATAGAACTGTTGCTCTGGGAAGTTAAAGGGGGAGAAAGCAAACAAAGCCCATGTGCCATCCCGCTGCCTTGCAGGGCCCTGGCAGAATTGTCTTTCCAGGGGAAGGACATTAGGAGCAAAGTAAATCCAGGCAATCTGATAGGGAATCAGGGCTCTGTCACTCAGAGACAAGATATTGTGCTGTGTCCATATACTTTGTTTACTGTAGGGTTTTATGAGTTGTAACCTGCCCATGCAAGCTGTTAATGAGGCTAAATCTTGCTGCTTGAGGATTGAATTACAGCACACCTCTGGGCTAATGGTTATAAACAGAAAGTCCCATTAGGGCTGCATTCGGATTCAAGTCATTTGCATTTTTTCTATTGTGCCGACAACAATGCTGAGTAAATAGCTACAAACAAACAATTTACATGGAAATGGGTAAAATGTACCTAATTAGTATTTTGCACTCGTTTTATTAATGATTGCTTAAACTAAATAGCACTTAGCAGCGGCTCTCAGCAGCATCTGCAGGTGTGGGATGCTCAGTTTCTGGGCTGGTGGGAAGGCTGCCAGGACGCCTCTCCAAAATTAGGCAGTTTGTTATATTCCACTTAGTTCAGGTCAGCTGCCTGTACCTGGGTTTTATCCTGGTCATTATGTCAATAATGTGAACTTACCGCCAGATGTGACTTAAAGCCAAACGCTGACTTTGTTGCGCTTTTAATATTGAGGGGAGGGGGAAAACAGTCCTAACTTTGAAAAAAAAATAATCACATTTTTAGGAGGAAAACTATGCTAACTTTGGAAAAAAATCCTATTTTTAAGGGGAAAACTTAAATTGTTTCCCTTATGGATTAATGGATTCTTATAGCTATGTTTTATTAATTATTTTTTTCAGTATGGTGGGTTAGTCTTTTCCAAAATTTCATGGAGTAGAACTTTGCTCATTTATGTAACTGAAATATTATTGTGCTTCTAAGATAGTTACGAGCTTTAGTGGGACAGCACTATCTGGGATGGGTCCAATACGGTCTCTTTAATTACTGACCAAAGCCCCACGAGTAGGATATTTTAAAGCAATGAAAAGTCTTTCCTGCTCTAGCATCTGTTGTTCTTTCATTAATTTTCATTAGTTTATTTTTTTTTTAAAAGATGTATCCACTGAAGTCAAAGGATTAGATTCCTTTCCATGCCTCAGATTCAATGTCACTTTACACTTTGAAGTCAGCTTTGGTGATTGGAGTAACCCAGAGCAACATTTGGCTTCTCATTTCAGTTCTATGAGAGAATACTACCCAAACAAGTAATTCGATTTAGGAAAACCATTTTTATAGCCACGGTAAAACTTTTTGTAGTTATTACTTTGAGACAAAAGTGTCTGAGAATTTTCATCAAGGTATTTTTATAGAACAGAATTTATAAATGCTTCAAATTGCAAATAATTAGGTTTGTAATGCATTAATAATTTGGGGAATGCTTTAAAAAAATAATCTGATTCATGGATGTCTTTAAAAGTTGTGGTATGACACCCAACTGATATCGAGCATCCTATTTATAACGTGGGCCAAGCACCATGCTGTAAACCAGTTACTATCATGATGATCAGATTGAGAATGAAATTGCATTTCTGTCAATTACTGAGTTGGCAACTGTTCAATATATCTTAGCAGCAAGATGAAGAGCGGCGTCGGCAGCTGAGAGAGAGAGCTCGTCAGCTAATAGCAGAAGCTCGATCTGGAGTGAAGATGTCAGAACTTCCTAGCTACAGTGAAATGGCTGCAGAAAAGTTGAAAGAAAG
Source organism: Chroicocephalus ridibundus (assembly GCF_963924245.1). Lineage (NCBI taxonomy): Eukaryota > Metazoa > Chordata > Aves > Charadriiformes > Laridae > Chroicocephalus > Chroicocephalus ridibundus. The sequence continues at coordinate 21,062,402 of NC_086286.1, forward strand.
GTCAAAGGCATCTGGAGGTGAGCTGAGGAACCTTCTATCTTATTCCTTTGGCAACCTAGGAACCAGAGACCTTTTTGGGTATCAGTTTTATTCATACTTCAAAATATTGTTGTTCGTCAGGTGCACGTTTCAAAAGACCTGGCTGTAGATATGTTTCCTAAATCAATGTTGTGTCACTTAATTTCCACCAATTAAAAGAGAAGCGTATATGTGATTGAAAGAAGATGATGTTATGTGAACAAGTAGCTCATATTGGCCTGTTATTTACATATTTGTCATATCCCGCAGTTTTTTAGAATTTTCTGATTGTTGGTTAAAATCTCTTTGGTATATATTTTTATAAAGGAGCATGGACATAATGTTAGGGGAAAACAACGTTGTAAAAACTTAAGAAACTTTATTTTGTATTAAATGTATTCTGCTTGGGAAGAGAATGTTAAAGGCGGTCAATGGGAAGTGGGGGCAACAACCTTTTGATTTTAAATGGCCGTCTTTTGACATACCACTTGCCCTTACAGGTTTTGAGTTGTAATATTGCTATAATGTTATTAAACTGACGTTGAAATGTCATTCAAATGCATATACCTGCCAGTGCTACGAACTGGAGTAATGTAGTGTCACTCAAACTCAAATGGGCGCTGAGCACCCGTTTCAGTACAGGCTTCTTGCTCTTTTAGTGTCACCTACATATTCTAAGGGTAAATTGTTCATATGAGAAACATCTCATACTAACACGTAATTGTAAGCCAAAGTGTCAGGAAATTCCAGCTTTACATTCACAATGCATGTAGATTCAACAATTTTTTTTTCTTCTCTACTACATGTATTTTATATGCATATATGTTTAAATATAGTCTTATTGCACCCTAAACCCTACACCAAAGAGAAAAGCAGTTAGTCCTACATCTCCCTCTGGGTCTGGTCTTCAGTTTTCCTCTCTTTGCCCAGTAAACCAAGCCTGCCAACAGAACTCTCTTTCGTGATAAATAGCGAAATTACATCCTCAATGGGGAGGGAGTAAGACGGGCTGAGCAAAATGGCGCAGTATGTGTATATTAAGTAGACTATGATGTTCTTCATCCCTCTTCACAATTTATGACTCCCCATCCTACATTATTTAATCACTTCCTCCTCACTGTTTTATCATGCCTGTACATAGCTGTTCCTGCCATCTCTCCCTTCCAAGTAAGGTACGCTTTCTCGGAATATCCTGAGTAAAAGTATTTATCTATATAGATTGCATATGCACTCAGAGAGTTTCAGTTATTAACGGAGGAGACAGTACCAATACTGATGACAACTTGTTTGTAAAGTTTATCACCACTATACCTGTTGGGTTTTATCCAGTATAACAATTTCACAGCTTTCTACTTTTGCATGTGCTTTGAGTTTATCGCCTTGGTTTCTATTTCCTACCTTGATTTTTCTTTGTTCATACAGCAGGTTGGCCAGGCTATTTCCACTTCTCTTGGACTTCCAGTCTTCATTCCCTAACTTCTGTTATTCCTCTCTGCTCTTTTCATGTCACTGTGCATTTTATAGCACTTCCTTCTACTTACTCATTCTCAAAAGGTTTCCTTATGGCACATCTTCCGCACACTTCTCCCACACCGTGGGTTATTTCAGGTGCCATGCTACATCTCCACCCAAGAAATTAATTCTTCTACAATGGAGTAGTTATGTGAAATGGCACCAACACTTTATAAGCCAAATACAATTATTTCTGGGTTTAGTCTTTTTCATTTTTTGATTTCCACCAAAAATTAGGATTTAATAGATGGTCTCCTTATCACAACTGGATTCTGAATGTTGCCTCTGACTGCGTTCACATGTAGGTTTTTCTCTGTGTGTAGTCCTGTATTCCCTGTACAATACCCAAGACAAGCTTATAGTAATATCTTATGTCTTCCAAGCTCTCTTGTCCATTATGCTTTGTTAATCTCTTCTACATTGATTACTACATTTTAATTTACAAAAAGGGAATGTACCAAATCATTTTTCTCTCTCTCAATTCAGTTGTCCCAGAAAAAAAGTGACATTTCAGCTTTGGGATTTTAGAGCTTTTAAAGATTAACTTCTTTCTCACTAGTGTAGGTAAAAATGTGATCTCTTTCAGTGTTTCTGTATGCTCATTAAGAGGTTCATGCTTTGGCAGTGGTGCTACATTTTCTGTTAAAAGGCTTTATTTAATCATGGTCTGAAAAACTCAAATGCCTATGGCAAGTTGAAACTTTCCTGGATAAGCAGCGTCCTTTGCTACGAAATCCAGTCTTTTTCATAGGTTATTTGGCATGTGAGACAGAAAATACTTCTTCCTGCCAACTGCCAGAGGGTTTGGGATGGCAGCTTCAAATTTATTAGATGTCCTACTAGCTTCAGGCTGATAAGTGAATGCCTTGAGATAGGTCCAGGGACAGCATCGAGATAGGAATCCAAATATCCTCCCTTTTCCCAGCAGCGACGGGACAAAGGAATTGACATCTTATCTAGGTATTGTCCCCATGCAGTGGGACACCTGTCTACTCTTTTGGGATTTCAGTAGTGTGTTTTCTTTACTCTCTGGCACATCTCCATCCTTTCTTTGAGATGGCGTCTTTGTGAGGATGTGGCTGGGATCTGGAGGTGGTGAGCCAGCAGTGGAGGGAGGGAACAATGGAGAGGACATGGGGTAAGACAAGCACAGTGGGAAGAGGCTTTGGTGAAAAAAGTGCCAAAAATTGGCAAAACTGGGAGGGGTGAAGAGAATGAGCACAGGAACAACAGAGAAAAGAGATGTTAGAGGAGCAGGGAGGAAAAAATACAGGAGAAGCAGCATCCAAATGCACTGTAAAACAAAAAAAAAGCTTTCAAAAATTTTGGAATTAGTAACAAAAGCTGGAAAGGTGTACTGCAGTTAAAAAACTTACCCAAGAGAGCCAGCTGGCATTGTATTGCACTTGTATGCTTAAAGTTTTCAGGGTGCATTACAGATTTTGCTTCTGAAGCAATGATTTGGAGGAAGTGTACACAGTAGCTCAGGCTTACTCATCGTGCTTAGTCTCCAACTCATAAAACAGTGTTAAGTCCTTGACTGAATATTTTTAACTGGCCATATTTGTATCTCTTGGCAGTTGCTGCTGCACTTGCTTGTCCCGACATCTGCTTTCTTGTACACTGAGCCAGTATTTCGACTCTGCATTTCTTCCCTTCCCCACCTTTGCTTCCTCCGTCACTGTTCAGATGCTCCTGTCACATCCTGTGGCCTTAACATGAACTCTGTACCTGAAAGTACAAATATACAGTAAATATCTGAATATCCCCAAGCTTGAAGGATTTCCCAGAGACAATCCTGGAGGCAGCTTCCCTAAAGAGCAGGTACTGTTCATACAGCTCCAGTGGCAGCTTACATACGCATCTCCCACTAATGTGGTCCAGCCCCCATCGACGCTTTTACCTCTCTATGAAAATTGTTCCTTTTTAGTTTCATCTTGAAATTGATGCAGTCTGCTGCAACTCCTTTACATGGGGACAAGCTTAAACCAAGTCAAGAGAACATCAGTTTAACCACAAATTAAGCCTGAGCTTAATCTGAATAGCAAGGCATACAAGCTATAAAATGCCTCTGGATCTTTTTTTCCACCGGTATTCTGTCATTTCCATTTGCTTCTGAAAGGTTCTTTTTTCGCTCTCTTCAGTCCAGTCTGCAGTTCCAGGCTGTGTAGGTAATGGTCAGTGCTGTTTAGTTGTTGACTTAATCTTTCATCTTTAATTTGTTTGTTTCTTCATGACATGGTAAAACTTTGCTGTCTTTCTAGGATCCCCATTTACATACTTTTCAAGGAAGCAGTTCTTTAGTACTTTTTTAAATACGTGCCCTGGTTCTAGACCAAGTGCTTTAAGTTTTTCACACTAGTAATTTGTTCTTTTCATAAAAGATATCTGTTATCTCTTCGTCATGTTGTTCCTTTTATCATTTATAATTGCAAAATCTTGTTGTAACATGCTCCCTAAACACATTTCCGTTTTTAATACACTGGAAGAACATTGGACTGGAAAAAAAACACTGGAGTAGTTTAAAACAAGTAATCTGTAGATTTTGAAAGATACTTGAAAATTTCTGAAATTACTTCAAATGAATACTTTTAATTGAATATTATTTTTTTTAATAAAGTGTAAATGCCCTGATAGTCATATTCAGTCGAAGCCTTCCAACTTTAAATTAAATACTGGGTCAGGTCATTATCTGACACCAGGAACTGGTGTCTCCGACATTCCCATCTCTTTTGTTACCTAAAATGGTGGTGTCAAAGACAGTGCCTCTGATCTCATCTGGCTATATTAAATTAAAGAAAATCAAATAATCTAATATAAGCATTCCCTTAGTGTGCAGCGATCTTAAACCCTGTCATCTTGTTTAGATTGTTTTGACACATCCAGCGTCCTGCTGGTAGTGGTGAGCTGACCTTGCGAGTTGACTTCTTTGGGTGCTTTGGAAAGTCATTGCCTGCCTCAAGGCTCGAGGTGGATTTGGTTTCCCTCTGCTGCGGCGGTGTCCCTCTTTCTTTCTCTTTCACCCCTTCGAATTGACCCATGGCCCTTTAGTGTGCCACTGTGAGCTCCAGGGTGTGTTTGAGGGTACCATGGCCTGAGTGCCACTGAATTTCTCTGACACCATCAGGAAGGACTTAAAATCATGTGAGAAGTCTAGCTCTTCATTAGAAAAAGTAGAGATGCTTTGAAGAAAATTCAAAGCTTCAGAATCGTTACTTGTTGCTGCTTTACCAGTCTGTTTCCTCTTCAGTCTCCTTTTTACCCCATACCAGTCTCCACTTCGTGATGATCACATTCTTCTACTTTGTTGACCTACCTCTGTGCTACCTGAAACAACTAGAGTCCAGATCACAGAACTATCTGTGGGAATGTCACAGAATGTCCTGTTTCTGCCCACCTGAAGCACCATCTGTCAGGTCCCAGGTCTGGTCAGAGATCCTGGTTTGCCTGGGGAGAGATCATCTTCTCCATCCATCTGACTCAAGCTGGGTCAGTTTGGAAGAAAGCTGACTCTTCCAGGGACCAGTGAGAATGAGTGGAGAGGAGGCCTGGGAAGTCATGGTGGTCAGCTGAAATGGAGGGGTCCTGCTTCACAGATGGCTGCTCCATTGTACATGCAACAGATCATAGAATCACAGAATGGTTTGGGTTGGAAGGGACCTTAAAGATCATCTCGTTCCAACCCCCTGCCATGGGCAGGGACACCTCCCATTAGACCAGGCTGCTCAAAGCCCCATCCAGCCTGGCCTTGAACACCTCCAGGGATGGGCCAGCCACAGCTTCTCTGGGCAACCTGTTGAATAGTTCACTAAAATGGAAACCTCTTTGCGCCTGTCTGTCGCAGCCTTACCCTGAACCGGCAGAGGTCTGCCAAAGACATTGATTAATTACAGAGGAATTGAGGGAGCATGGTTAGAAAAGAGTAGCAGACATACAAAAAAAGTCAACAGGCTCCTAAAATGAGAATTGTAGGTACTGTGGAGATAAAGAGGTAAAGAAAAGAAACAGCTGTTTGACCTTTGTGTCAGCAGTGGGGGCTGGAAGTGCAAACTTCAAGTCTGAGGATAAGGTTTAGTGTACCTGGTCCAAACTTCCCCAAGCTTCTGATATTCAGGATTATGGCATCTTGGTACTATGTTTAGGATCCTTTTTGTTTATATGGTGTCTGAATGTACCAATGTCCTGTAATTACAATCAGTATTTTTTTCCTATTGTGAAGTATTTTAAAGTTCCTTTAGTTACTATATGTGTCTTCTTTCTCCAGACACACTCCAGCCTTTTCTTTTTGGTCATTTTTACACACATGCATACATACATAGGAAAAAAGTGTTCATCTAAGTCTGAACAAGTGTAGATAGCATTTGATATGAGACTTAAAAGTGACTAAATGCAATGCAACTCCATGCTTTGAAAGTACTCATCTAGCTTTTATGGACTTTAATTTCATTATATATTTGTATTGAAAATGTGAGTCAGGATTTTTTCTGGGATCTGCTTCACAGTTCAGCACTTGCTGTTTGATCTTCCTCAGGTTACTTACTCTTTCTGTGCCATAATTTACCTACATCATCATCATAATTGTAATTATAATAATCACCTACTTCATAAAACATTATGGGGCTCATTTACAAGTGATATTCATAAGCTGCTCTGAGAAACTCGGTAGAAAGATCCCATAAAAGGTATAAAGTATAATTACAATTATTATTTATTTTAAATGTATGTAGCTTACAAACGACGCTGATTCAGAGTGGTGCAGTAGGGCAGCAATCTCTGAGTGTGCTCTTGCTACAACCTGAGGTCCGCGCTTGTGAAGCGTGATGGTCCAGGTGGTAGTTTTCCCCCTCGTCTCAGAAGCGGTAGGAGACGCTAGCTCCTAAGCAAGGTACAGCGATCACTGTGATATATTGTGCAAAGTAAGGAGCAGCAAGTCTCACCGAGCTGGGAAACAGTACCTGGAGCTGCTGCCTTTCGCAGAAGACTGCAGCTCCTAGGTCCTTCTGCTGGCCAGACCCATCCAAACCTGCCCTATGCGGGCTTCAGCACCCACTCTGTCTTATAGAGAACCGGGAGCCTAGGGGAAAGTATTTTGACTCAAGTTACAAGGAAAAGCGTGTGTGCCTTTCAGAGTTAGCCAGAGATTCAGCCCAGAGAGCAGCCACTGCTGAGGCCAGACTCTACCTTTATTGTGGCAGGGGTTTCCAGCAGAGCCCCCTGTGTGTATATTGAATTGCATCCGTTTAAAGATAAATCCATGAGTGGACAGAGTGAAATCTCCTTGGAGACTTATTTAATGATTTGCATTTTTATCGTAACTCAGCTTGTTCTCTAAAGCATTCATTTTTTTTATAGTGATGTGGTGCATGTACATAAGAAAATACTAACCTTAATGCTGTATATTCCTACAGATGAGGATGAGGATGATGATAATATTGAGATAGATACTAACGAGGAGGTTCCTGAATGCTCTGTTACTGGAGGTGGAGATGAGCTTACTAACCTAGAAAATGACCTTGATTCAACGGGTAATTTAAATAATGGCTATTTTGTGTATTTTGCATGACTAACGCTCCATCATCATATAAGTACTGATGTGCTCTTTCTCTCTGTCATAGCTTTATTCCTTTGTGCCTTTTCAGGTCCTTTAAACCCTAATGCTTATTCTTTTTAAATATTTTGCATTCACGTTTACTTGAAATTTAAAATCAGCAACAAAATCATTATTTCCAACAATGGCAAATTTAAATGTCTTTTGCTGTTTCCTGGGAAAGGGGACCCCAGGCCAGATTTATAAAGCAGAGCCACCTGAAATCACCCTACCTGGCTTGTCCCAGCAAAGCAAGGTAGGTGGGCCAGAGGAGTGGAAAATCACTGCCACTCTCTGCACTGACATCTGGTCCATGGGCTCAGTGAAGAGAAGCAAACATGTCTCTCTCTTTCCATGTAGGCTTGGTATCCCCCTGGTTCTTTCCTGGGGACCAGTTCTTGTGTTTAGACCTGGTTGCTCTAGTGGGGACGTGGAGTTATAAATATGAACAGAATCTTTGCTTTAGAAAGTTCAAGTAAGAGATTTTCTAATAACACATTTTAAAAGCATTTGTATTCTTGTAGGAATGCCTTTTTAATCTTAGCACATGCTGGTCAAGGAATAATAAATCATGGTAGTGGTATTTCCCCTTTCAAAAATAGTAATCAAACAAAACTGGAGTTGAGGTTCCTCTGCAGAAGATAAAGGTGTAAAGATCTTACAGGGGAGATGCTTAATTAAAAAGGCACTAGATCTTCAAAGACTTTCAGGTAATTGCCCATCAGTGAGGGGCTCCTCTGCTCCCAGAAGGTTGCCAGAGGAGTTTGTTCTCTGTCCATCTCTGCCTGTTCCCAGCAGCCCTGGGGATTGCTGAAGGCCTCTCTGTAGAATGGGTGCTTCTCTGCCGCAGCGTTCCTGCTCCCTGCAGGGTATCTCCAGCCTGGAGAAGTGTGGCCAGCACAGGACAACATTGGGGGAATGGCCATACAAGACAGAGCTTCTTACAGCATCCTCTCACGTTGTTCTGCCCGTGCCAACTGGACCCACATTTGTAGCCCATAATACACTAAATCAAAAGAGCGTAGATTTAGACTAGATAAAAGGAAGAAATTCTTTACTGTGAAGGTGGTGAGACACTGGCCTACGTTGCCCAGAGAGGTGGTAGATGCCCACTGTCCCTGGAAACATTCAAGGTCAGGTTGGACAGGGCTCTGAGCAACCTGATCTAGTTGAAGATGTCCCTGCTCGTGGCAGGGGGGTTGGATTAGATGACCTTTAAAGGTCCCTTCCAACCCAACCCATTCCATGATTGTATAATTCTATGACTTCATTTAGTGTTTGCTCTTTGTAACTTAAACCAACAATGATGTGTATATAGCACTTTCTTTCTAGTCTTTTTTGAATGTGAAAGATTTGAGTCATGTCCTTTATTTTTTTAATTTGAGGATTTCCAAACACATAAGAAAATTTATTTAGTGTTTCCAGCATTTGAATTAAGCTGATTTAGAGCAGAATCCTGTCAGATACATTTCCAATAATTACTGGTTCTTTTTAGGAGAAATAGAAAATCAGTAAATGAATATTCCTGTCACATAGCCCCAGTGACTTACCAACACTTATTTCTATGGGCCTTTTTTCTTGAGAGGTACGTTCTCTGGGATACAAACCCACTCCCCAGCACTTCATCTTCACCATGGGAAGATGTTCTGGAAAAAGCTTGGAACATCATTTTGCAGTTCTATCTGCACAGTAGCCTGAGGGACAAACGAGTCAGGAAGGGGATGGGCAGTAATACAGAAAGCATTCTAATGCTGTGATAGAAATCAGCGTACACAGATTTCGGTGGGATTCTGCCAATTCATACCAAGTTCTAACAAAGGCTGAATCTCCTGGGAGCACCTAAACGCAAAACTGTAAGGGACATTTCACATTTGGGAGCATTATGAGAATCTTAATTAATTTGTCCCCTACTGAATCTTAGTCCCTCCTATCTCTCTCAAGAAGAGAAAACTTTTTAAAATTATTTTTGCTGACAGTTGTTGGTTTTAAATATTGCATCTGTCTGTCTGTCGGTCCTGCTACCATACACTGCTGTGAATGTATCTGATAAAATGTGAACCTCTTATATCATAGTTATTACATGGTGTTTATGTATAAACCCAGGAGAATGTGCATGTACTTACATGTAAGCCTCAATTAAGGGCACCCTGACTGGGTGTGCCAGAGGAAAGGGAAACTATCCTTCGTCATAACCCGGCCCAGCCCGTTGCTGCTGGAGGCAGGCATCATTTGATTGCCAGCACGCCAAAAATATTTTGGCTAACGTGAATCGGGGAGCGCTCCAAACCTTGGAAGGAGCTGTGTGGCAAAACAGTCATGGCTCTGCTTCCCACACCAGCTAGAAGTGAAAAAATCAGGCTGTGCCTATAGAAAAACGTAGTGACCGCTATTTTCTCTGGTTTTAACCCACGGCCCAGATGTACGTGCATAATATCCGCAGGTGATGCTGCACTTGCTCCCTTCCAGGGGTGGTTTCTCGCATGGTGCTGCATGTAGAGTATGTCTGGGGGCTTCTGCCCCAGCGTTACTCTGCCTTCCTACCCAGGGTTAGCTCCACAGAGCTGCGCTGTGGTTTGTTATTAACACCTTTCTCCTCATCATCTATGTGTGTGTAGGTATCTGTGTGTGTAGGTGTGTTACAAGCTCATATAGTCAATGGTCACATACAGAATGAACACTATTGGGAGATAAAATTCTCAGCTCTTCTTTCTTTAGGGGCTTCGGCAGACTTCAAATCTGTCCCTTTGATGCAATTACGAAGTGGCTCAAAGATATATTTTATGGCTTTTATGGCTTCAATGTGTTCTATAAATCATAGTAAAATATTACTAGAAAGCTGTCTTTTGATACCGAAATTTTAACATTGAGAAGCTGTGCCAAGGAGCCTTAGGATGAATTAGTAGTTCATAAACTTGAGGGGTTATCAGTACTTAGAATATGTGATAAATTGTTATATGTCATCTTAAAATAAATGGCTCTTTAAGTGTGTGTTTATGCCAAAGTATAGGTATGTACAGGTTGGGAGCAACTTAAAGTAAACATTGTCTACTTTCAGTGTTTTTTCATCTACTGTCTTCAAGCACACTTACTTGTTCAGCTGAGTGCTACATATATTTTTTGAGAGAATTTAGGCATTATCTACGTGTGTTACACAAATCTATACCAATTCGAATCGCAAAAAAAAAAAATATTTTCCTTCTAGCTTTTACTTTTTAAGTTGGAAATGTTAGCAAAGTGAATGAAATCTACCTTTTAAATTGCTACATTGTTGTAGCGACTCTGCATTTAAATGCATCTCACTCTGTTGTGTGTGGTATTTGCATATTTAGCAGAACAAAACAGTAAGTTGGTGGATTTGAAGCTGAAGAAGCTCCTAGAAGCTCAGCCACAGGTGGCAAATTCACTCTCCAGTGCTGCTCAGAAAGCTGTAACTGATAGCTCAGAGCAAGACATTAAGGTAAGTTTTGATTAATGCTTTTGTCTCAGTACCTGTGTGTTCCGATTTCGGGTTTGTACTTTGTGAGGAGGAAAATGATTTCTTATCAAATCCTTCCCAGTAAGAAAGGCGGAAAATCTTTATGGGAGCGCAGTTGCAAAGCACTGGGTTATTCCTGTTGATTAATCAACACGTTTTCCTTTTTTTTTTTTTCTTTCTTTTTTTATCTTGATCCTTAGTCACCAGCATAACGGTAAGAGATACAGGAAGCGATTCTCAGTTCTTATTGCTCAGGTTGTCATGTACATCAGAAATACAACAGGGGCTCCATCCTGCTGCTGGTGCAGTCAGCAGCAAGGCTCTCCCTGACTTTAATGGGAGCAGGACTGGACTCGCGGTGATTTGCTTCCCTCCCAAGCCTGACCTTCTGTTTTTTTCTCCATTAAAACGAAGCCGTGGTACACTTTAAAGGCATACATACTTGGACGCTTGACAACGAGTGCTTCTGAGAAAAATAGACATGAGTGTGCCATCGTTTTGCCTATTCTTAGTGTTCACCGCTTCAGCATAAAGCGCCCACCAATCAATTTCCCGTTTCATTTTCTTAATTAGACCCCTTGTGTTTTTACTATTCTATGTTTTTTTTTTAAAATAGTCCCTGTATGTCATTAATATCCCTATGGCTCTGGGGCACTTCCAGTTGGGTATAACTTTTCACCCACCTGCAGTCTGGGGGGAAAGCGCTGCTGACTGAAAGGATTTCCTTCCCCAGATACAGAGATGCTTTGAAGTCCCAAAACAATGACTTTCATTGCTTTTCCCTTACACTGTCGGTTCCTATAAATTGGTGATGAAAGTGTGTGGCAGCAGCAGAGGACTTTCGGTCTCTATCTTTGAACAAAAGGAAGCCTGGATCAAGTCTGATTTTTGCGTTCAATTTAGCTTTCTGCAGTGGATTTAATGCAAAATGAAGCTGGCCCAAGAATAATACAATGGATTGAAAAGGCTAACTGAATTAGTGGGCTTAGAGGAATACATTTGTAAAGTGGCAGAAGTCCCCAGTCATAAAAAGGTTTCTTAAAATGGGATTTACTGGCTAATCACACTGATATTTTAGCATGTTGCCAGGCCTAAAAAATTAGTCATGTTTGTTTATTTTGGTAAAGACGCCGGTTTAGGCTGTCAGATGGTTATTGCGCTAATAACAGGAAGCCACCTTTTATTTAACCAGAATCATAACCACCCGATTAGCGCAGCTGAAAAGTCATCCAGAACATAGGAGCAATACTTTTTTAAGCTTAATTCGACAAATGGCACGTGGGCTGCCTCTTAGGGCAGTTTGGTATCACCTAACCTGACGAAAACGGTATTTCTCTTTATGAAAAGCTTCCATGAAGGAGTTGCTTTTTTTTTTTAAGGTACTCCCACAAAAGGTGCAACTTAGCAGTTTATCTCTGCGTATGTCTTTCTAAGGAAGAGTTGGAAGGCGGCATTATAAGGAATATATGGTGTCCATCTGTTCTCATGGAGCTCTCGGCATTGAGGTGGATTTGTTTTTTAATAAAATGCAGTTTACACGTTTCTAAATGAGGCATTCTGTGTTTGTGGAAAAGGATAAACTGTTACCTTCCCTTGGGGATTGTGTATCCCCGGCCTCCTTGAGGCTAGAGAATAGGCCATTGGAGAACTCCCTCATTACCGATTGTCTCAATGCAGAGGAAGGGCAAAGTCTTGGTAGCTTTTGATAACCAGTTTCAGCATTCAGCAGGCTTAGCTATTAGTCATGCATCTTAGCCTTTCCCTATTTACTTTCAAAACACTTAATAAAAATAATAAAAGATTAGGTATAAAATGAAATATTTGTTTGGTACACAGCACCTCGGTATCTGCAGTTTCCACACACTGCGGTGGTTCAGTCTTCTGGGATATTTCGTGTTGATAGAACCATTTGAATTTGTTACCAGTATTAACATAGGAAGCCCTGGAAAAGATAATTGTAGTTTCCTTAGCTGTAAAGGGCTTACTTACAAATCTGGCTTTGGAAAGTTATAGCTGATGAAATGCAGTTCAGTGGGGTAGTATTATAATCCTACCTTTTAGCCTTCATCCAGCATTAGTGGTTTATCTCAATGGGCATAAAATTAGAAACTAGTTCTTCTTGTCATACAAGTCTGTGGGACTACAGAAAACGACAGATTTCTTTACCGGGCAGGGAGACAGGCTAAAGGCAACACGCTTTTCAACCGATACAGATCATGTTCAGGGGTAGAGACGCCGCTACTTGGCAGCAGCATGCGCAGCGCTTGGCAAATCCAAGTTGCAAAGGAGTGATTTTTTTCGGTTAAAATCGGAATTGCTGGCAAACGCTGCTCACAATTAATAGGGCTGGCTGTTAAGTAAGTAGAGAGTCCTGCAGGAGGGTGCCCACATAGCAAAAAGCCAGTCCTTGCCACCACACATTAAATAAACGGGAAAAAAAAAAAAAAAAAAAAAAAAGGAAAAGTTAATCACTCTTCTCCTTTTTTTTCCGCAGCTGATACTTTCATCCTATATAAAGCACTGCCCGAGTTGTGAAATCCTCTTTGCAAAAGCTGCGTCCTGTCCCCTCGCCGAAACGTACCTTTCGAATTCGTGTCTCCCCCGTTCGTAAACAAAAGAAACTGTTGTGTGTCTGGGTTTTTTTTCCTAGCAGAATGGAACAGAGGAACATCGTGCTGAGCGATTACAAAAAGCGGCAGAACGGTTTAGAAATCCCGTTGTGTTCAGCAAGGACTCTACCGTCAGAAAAACTCAGCTCCAGTCTTTCAGTCAATACGTGGAGAGCAGACCAGGTAGGAGCAAATATAAAACCTGTTTTCCCATCTTATGATTTAATAATATTTAACAATAAATATATGAAAACCCGATAATGTAAGTCCACATTTCAATACATAAATATCAAGCTTTATAATAATTTTACATGTCTTTCCCCTTTTTTCAAGAGATGAAAAGGCAGAGATCAATACAGGAAGATACAAAGAGAGGAAATGAGGAGAAGGCTGCGATAACTGAGACTCAGAGGAAGCCATCAGAAGATGAAGTGCTTAATGTATATTAATTTTTTGTCTGGTTTCATGATTGCTGATAATTCCAAACTGTATGTGGAAATAGTGCCTTTATTTGTTAAAATGAGATGTTAGGTTTTTTTAGATGTTAATCTCCAGTGCATTCAAAGCAGAGTGAGAGGGGTGCACTGTTGAATTAGTCTGCAGTGTGGTGATAATTGTCAGATAAAAAAAATGAATTTTTCAGAGTTCCACAGCCCCAGCTTCCTTGAGACATTTCCATCAGGGCACTTCCCATAAAGAGATTCCAGTATTGATCTACCGGGAGGATTTTAATTATTACAATAGCAGATACCGCAGAGCTGCAGTTAGAGGGAAGAGTCACATGAGACCTGCTAGAATTTCTCAGCCAACCCATTTTGTTGGCTTGGGTTAATGGGTGTTCAACCTTTCCATTATCCAGATCAGCCGTGAATTACTAGCTGAATGATGTTTGCATTAATATAATATATATGGTAATTTCTTCACTTAATTAACGGGGAGGTTCAGCTCAGTAGGGGTATGGGCTGATCATGTGTAAAATTGATTTGTGAGGGAAATATTTGATAGACCGCAGGGAGAAAGCTGGTTTTGATGGACAGCTGCGGGACAGAAGCAGGGAGAACAAGTTTTAACCTGAATTTTTTTTGTCTGAAAACACAACCCAGCCTTTGATGGTGGTCGTTTGTTGCTCTCCACAGTTTATCTAAACACATTTGTCATTTTTTGCTGAAGCAATCTAGAGCTGAGTAGGGCTTTTGGTACTGCTGTCCTATCTACACCAAAACATCAAACTTTTTCCGAGCCGGAGTTATTTTTAGCCCAGTTGTACTTTTGCAGAGCTGAAAAGGTCTGGCACAGTAAGTTCACATTATATATGCAGATGATACACATGAACTCTTGGGATATTTTGGCCTGACGCAGCATTTCTTCTCATCTTCTAATAACAATTGTTAAGAATTATGCATGCTGACATTAGGGAAGTTTTCATACTATTTTCAGTTAATTAGAGTTGATGAAAGGCAGTATGTTGCACATCACCTCACCTCCCCAGACTGATTGTTTTTTCTTTAGGAGCCGCTCTCAGGGAGTTTTGGTGTTATTTTTCTGGCTATATGACACTTAGAAAAGGGGTTTCTATTAGACCTGATACTGTTGACTGTTGTGTAAGAAAAGGAGGACCAAATTAATGTGCTTAAAT